>NC_134691.1:126703790-127303790 GCF_050947455.1 Rhinoderma darwinii | reverse complement strand
GGGGTGTAGTTTCCAAAATAGGGTCACTTTTTGGGGGTTTCCACTGTTTTGGTCCCTCCGGGGCGTTGCAAACCCGAAATGGCACTGAAAACCAATCCAGCAAAATCTGCGCTCCAAAATCCAAAAGGCACTCCTTCACTTCTGAGCCCTGCAGTGGAACCAAACAGCAGTTTATTACCACATATGGGGTATTGCCATAATCGGGAACAATTGCTTTACAAATGTTGGGGTGCTTTTTCTCCTTTATTCCTTGTAAAAATGAAAAAAATTTATGTTTCCACAGAAAAAAAGGTGATTTCCATCTTCACAGACTAACTCCACTAAATTCTGCAAAAAAACTGTGGGGTCAAAATGCTAACTATACCCCTAGAAAAATGCCTTGAGGGGTGTAGTTTCCAAAATGGGGTAACTTTTTGGGGGTTTCAACTGTTTAGATACCACAAGACCTCTTCAAACCTGACATGGTGCCTAAAATATATTCCTAAAAAAAGGAGGCCCCAAAATCCACTAGGTGCTACTTTGCTTCTGGGGCCGATGCTTCAGTCCATTAGGACACTAGGGCCACATGTTGGATACTTCTAAGAACTGCAGAATCTGGGCAATAAATATTGACATGCGTTTCTCTGGTAAAACCTTCTGTGTTACAGAATTTTTTTATTACAAATGAATTTCGTCAAAAAAAATGACATTTGTAAATTTCCCCTCTACTTTGCCTTAATTCCTGTGAAACGCCTAAAGGGTAAAAATACTTTCTGAATGTGGTTTTGAATAGTTTGAGGGGTGCAGTTTTCAAAATGGGGTGATTTATGGGGACTTTCTAATACAGAAGGCCCTCAAAGCCACTTCAGAACTGAACTGGTCCCTGAAAAAATAGCCTTTTGAAACTTTCTTGAAAATGTGAGAAATTGCTGCTAAAGTTCTAAGCCTTGTAACGTCCTAGAAAAATAAAAGGACAGGAAAAAAAATTATGCAAACATAAAGTAGACATATGGGGGATGTTAACTAGTAACTATTTTGTGTGGTATTACTATCTGTTTTACAAGCAAATACATTTAAATTTCGAAAAATGCTAATTTTTGCAAATTTTCACTAAAATTTGAAGTTTTTCACAAATAAATATTGAATTTATCAACCAAATTTTTTCATTAACATAAAGTACAATATGTCACGAAAAAACAATCTCAGAATCGCTTGGATAGGTAAAAGCATTCCAGAGTTATTACCACATAAAGTAACACATGTCAGATTTGAAAAAATCATGTGTGTCCACGAGGGATTAATGTTCCAAAAATAAACAATATTAAAAGTTCAAAAACCCCCTCTTTTCCCATTTTTTTCCTAAAACAATGTTAAAAAAAATAAAAGTTAACATAACTGGTATCACTGCATCCATAAAAGTCCAAACGATCACAATATAGCGTTGTTTAACCTGCTCGTGAACACAGTACAAAAAAATAATGCATAAAACACGCAAATTTTTTGGTCACCCTAGCTCTCAAAAAAAAGTAAAATAAAAAGTGATCAAAAAGTCGCATGTACCCCAAAATCAGTACTGGTATCCATAAAAACTGTAGATCGTCCTGCAAAAAATAAGCCCTCACACCGCTAAATTGATGGAAAAATAAAAAAGTTATGGCTCTGTTTTTTTTTAATCAAATATTTTTTTAACATAAGTGGTAAAACATTAAAAAAACAAATACATTTGATATCGCCGTAATCGTATCATCCCATAGAATAAGGTGAACATATAGTTTTTACTACTGAAAAAACGAAACCCCCCCAAATATGGCGTAATCACTGTTTTTTGCCCATTTCAGCCCACAAATATTTTATTTTCAGCTTCCCAATACATTATGCGGTAGAATAAATGGTGCCATGAAAAACTACAACTTGTTGCGCAAAAAACAAGCCCTCATACGGCTATGTCGACGAAAAAAATAAAAACATATGGCTTTTGGAAGGCGGGAAGAAAAATTTTTAAATACGAAGATTGGCTGTGTCCTTAAGGGGTTAATATTAACCAGTAAAATAACAAAGGTGCAGGTTGGGGAGCACCTAGGCAAAAGTGACCATAATATATTAAACTTCCACTTGAACTGTCTTTCAATAGGAAGTTTTTGTCGTAGAGCCACAAAAACACTGAACTTCAGGCAACGTTTGATCAGCTTAGAGATGCCCTTAAATTCATTGACTTGGATAATGTCCTCAAAAATTTTAGATATTAAATGGGATATTTTTAAAAGCATCTACAAGGTAAATACCTTATGGTAAAAAAAGGGTTAGGAACAGGAGTAAACGATTGTGGATAAATAAAAATGTAATAAGGACAATAAATAACAAAAATAAAGCTTTTAAACTACTTAACCCCTTCACAACTGCCATACGGCTATATACGTTCCAACTGCCAATGCCCTGTGCCGTTGTCACGTACAGTGAAGGAAATAAGTAGTTGATCCCTTGCTGATTTTGTAAGTTTGCCCACTGTCAAAGTCATGAACAGTCTAGAATTTTTAGGCTAGGTTAATTTTACCAGTGAGAGTTAGATTATATACATAAAAAAAAAAAAGAAAATCACATAGTCAAAATTATATATATTTATTTGCATTGTGCACAGAGAAATAAGTATTTGATCCCCTACCAACCATTAAGAGTTCAGCCTCCTCCAGACCAGTTACACGCTCCAAATCACCTTGGTGCTTGCATTAAAGACAGCTGTCTTAAATGGTCACCTGTATAAAAGACTCCTGTCCACAGACTCAATTAATCAGTCTGACTCTAACTTCTACAACATGGGCAAGACCAAAGAACTTTCTAAGGATGTCAGGGACAAGATCATAGACCTGCACAAGGCTGGAATGGGCTACAAATCCATAAGTAAGACGCTGGGTGAGAAGGAGACAACTGTTGGTGCAATAGTAAGAAAATGGAAGACATACAAAATGACTGACAATCGACATCGATCTGGGGCTCCATGCAAAATATCTCACCTCGTGGGGTATCCTTGATCCTGAGGAAGGTGAGAGCTCAGCCGAAAACTACACGGGGGGAACTTGTTAATGATCTCAAGGCAGCTGGGACCACAGTCACCAAGAAAACCATTGGTAACACATTACGCCGTAATGGATTAAAATCCTGCAGTGCCCGCAAGGTCCCCCTGCTCAAGTAGGCACATGTACAGGCCCGTCTGAAGTTTGCAAATGAACATCTGGATGATTCTGAGAGTGATTGGGAGAAGGTGCTGTGGTCAGATGAGACTAAAATTGAGCTCTTTGGCATTAACTCAACTCGCTGTGTTTGGAGGAAGAGAAATGCTGCCTATGACCCAAAGAACACCATCCCGACTGTCAAGCATGGAGGTGGAAACATTATGTTTTGGGGGTGTTTCTCTGCTAAGGGCACAGGACTACTTCACCGCATAAATGGGAGAATGGATGGAGCCATGTACTGTCAAATCCTGAGTGACAACCTCCTTCCCTCCACCAGGACATTAAAAATGGCTCATGGCTGGGTCTTCCAGCACGACAATGACCCGAAACATACAGCTAAGGCAACAAAGGAGTGGCTCAAAAAGAAGCACATTAAGGTCATGGAGTGGCCTAGCCAGTCTCCAGACCTTAATCCCATCGAAAACTTATAGAGGGAGCTGAAGATCCGAGTTGCCAAGCGACAGTCTCGAAATCTTAATGATTTACAGATGATCTGCAAAGAGGAGTGGGCCAAAATTCCATCTAACATGTAGGCAAACCTCATCATCAACTACAAAAAACGTCTGACTGCTGTGCTTGCCAACAAGGGGTTTTCCAACCAAATATTAAGTCTTGTTTGCCAAAGGGATCAAATACTTATTTCTCTGTGCACAATGCAAATAAATATATATAATTTTGACTATGTGATTTTCTGTTTTTTTTTAAATATAATCTATGTCTCACTGGTAAAATTAACCTAGCCTAAAAATTCTAGACTGTTCATGTCTTTGACAGTGGGCAAACTTACAAAATCAGCAAGGGATCAAATACTTATTTCCTTCACTGTATATAGACGTTGACAGCCTGGAATGGGTTTAATGAGTGCAGTGCTGCTTCAGTGTGAGTAGGGCTGCAAGATCATGTCAGGTGGGGCTTTGAGAGCCCCGGAATACACCCCCCACTGTAGATAGTGCCACCCACAATTCCCTGTAGGTAGCGCAAAATCCTCTGTAGATAGCGCCACCTAAGCTACCACCAGCATCAGAATCCCCGGTCAGCGCTCTGGCCGACGATTCCCCTCCTAAAGGGAGCCCCCGCCGTCTCTCTATCCCCCGCTGTATATAGTGTCCCCCCCCTGAAGATAGCAAACTCCCCACTGTAGATAGCGCCACCTGAACTCCCCGGTGTCTGATCGCACTGGTTGGGGATTCCGCCTCTAGAGAGAGCCCTTGACATCACTGTCCATTTAGAAAGTGACGTTAGTGTCTCCCTCTAAGAGCGGAATCCCCAGCCGACACTTTGGCCGGGGATTCCGCTGACGGAGAAGCACCTGGTGTCACTATCCATATATGGACAGATACATCAGTGGCTCCCTGTAGGAGCGGAATGCATGGCCAGAGGGATTCTGCTCCTACAGGGGGCTACAGTGGTGCTATTTACAGAAAGACGGTACCATTTATGGGGGGTGCTATCTGAAGGTGGAATGTTCAGGAGGTGGTGCTATTTGCGTCGGGTGGCACTATATACAGGGGGTGTAGTGCTACCTACAGAGGGGTGCTATATACAGGTGATGTGGTACTGTCTATATGGGCACTGTGGTATTATATTGGCACTACCTACAGGGGACACTGTGGCGCTATCTACATGGGCACTGTGTGTGGCACTATCTACAGGGAGAACTGTGGCACTATGGGGGCCCTGTGGCACTATTTACTGTGGGCACTATCTATGTGGGAACTGGCACTATCTATGTGGGCAATATGGCACTATCTACAGTGGTATTGCGTCACCATCTACATGGGCACTGTGGTGTTTTCAGGGCGTTGCGACAAAAAAACCCTAACGATTAAAATTCATCAATTCATCAAATGGTGGTTAAAAATGGTCAGACGGCCAGGAAATGGATTCAAATTTTGAGACACATTGATGCAAAACAGCCATGAAAAACTGACAGTTGCTCCGTTGTTGACATTTTTCACTGTCGTGTGTATATAGCCCTCTTTACTCTCCCCTCACAGCGATCCAGGATGATGGAGAGAGAAGACTAATTGTTACAGAGCTGTACAGTGTATGTGTGTATATATATATATATATATATATATATATATATATATATATATATATATTTATATACATACATACATATAAATATAATATAGATAAATATATATAAGAAATTACAAAAAAGTGTTTTTTTTTTGCATTTGTAGTGATTTGTCTGCTCATAATAAAAATTTTAAACACGGAATTAATTAAACTAATCTAGAAAATTAAAGCCTCATAGGTCTTGTAAAAAACCCAAAGTAAAAATAGTTGTGATACTCAAAGCGGTTGCAAAGATATTATCGTTTAAAGAAGTGCATATCAAAAATGGAAACTTTGTCCTGGACACAGGGGCATCAATGACTCTTGGTCATGAAAGGGTTAAAAAGGAAGGCAGGGAGGAAGCACTAAAAAGCTATAGGGAAAAAATAAATTATGTTTAAAAACAGATAAAGACAGAAAATTTGGCGACACAGAGATTCATTGCCAAAGAGAGTAATACTAACCCTAAAATGTTCTTTAATTATATGAATAGTAAAAAAGGTTAAAACTGAAAGTGTTGGCCCTTTATTAAGTAATGAGGCAGAAATTGTGGAGGGTGATGAGGAAGAAGCAAATGTATTAAACATTTTATTCTCCACTGTGTTCACAGAGGAAAATTAAATGTCAGGCGAAATGCAGAGGAATTCTCCATTAAATGTCACCTGTCTAACCCACGTAGAAGGCAGAGCGCCTTAAAAATATTAAAATAGACAAATCACCAGGTCCAGATGGCATACACCCCCAATTTCTAAGGGAATTAAGTACAATAATAGACAGACCATAATTTCTGATATTTAAAATAGTTTCTTATTTATTTATATTTTAATAAAAAGGTCTAGCAGTGTGTTTGGTACAACTTTCTAAATACATTTTTACTTTTTGAGATACAGCTGCTTTGTATCCTGTATACAGAGCAGTTGTATCTTGCACTGAGACCTGAATCTGTCAAGTCAGCGGGATTGACGGGTTCAGTGACAGCGGGTCCTGTGTGTCTCTTGACATGCAGGATCCACCTGTTATCGATCACATCTAAGTTATGAACGTAGATGTGATCCGTAACAGGTTGATCCTGCGTGTCAGAGACACACAGAACCTGCTTACACTGAACTCGTCAGTGCCAGCTGAGCTGACGGATTCAGGTTTCAGCGCAAGATACAGCTACTCTGAATACAGGATACAAAGCAGATGTATCTGAAAAAGCAAAAATTATTTTTAATAAAAAGTATTTAGAAAGTTGCACCAAACACACTGATAGACATTTTTTATGTTATATAACTGATTTAAAAGGTGTACATAGCCTTTAAGGATTCTACAGTGACAAGGTCTGTTTCACAGGACTGGCACATAACAAATGCGGTGCTAATATTTAAAAAGGGATCAAAAAGTAATTCCGAAAACTTTTGGCTTGTAAGTTTAACCTCTAAGGAGGTTAAAATGTATGAAGATTTTTTAATAGATGCTAGCCTGGAGTATCTCAATGAAAATAAGTTCAATCAGCATGGATTTATGAGGGATCAGTTCTGTCAAATTAATCTGATCAGCTTCTATGAGGAGGTAAGCTCTAGACTGGACCGTGGTGATTTATTAAATGTCATACATCTTTATTTTTCCAAAACATTCGATACTGTGCCGCATTAAAGGTTGGTAAACAAGATAAGAACATTGGGGGAAAATGTGTGTAAGTAACTTGCTCAGTGATGTTATATATTCAGATTTATAAATCACTAGTCAGACCACACATGGAATATTACGTACAGTTTTTGGCACTAATACACAAGAAAGGCATAGTAGAGGCAGGCAGCTAAAGTAATAAATGGAATGGGTGGACATTAGTACCCAGAATGATGATAACAATTAGGGTTATTTAGTATAGAAAAATGATGACCCGATAACTATCAATAAATATTTCCAAGGCCAATACACAGATATCTCTCATGATCTCTTTTTACTATAACAAGGGGGCATCCTCTACGTCTAGAGAAAATAAAGGTTCTATACAAACATAGAAGGGGATTATTTACTGTAATAGCAGTGCGACTATGGAACTCTGCCAGAGGAAGTCGTTATAGTGAATTCCCTGAAAGAGTTCAAAATGGGCCCGGCTAACCATCTTGAGTGTAATAATATTACAAGTTATGGATAATTACTCGATTACTGTAATTACTGAAGATGGGTTGTTGATCCAGGGAATTATTCTGATTGCCATATTGGAATCAGGAAGAAATTTTTCCTTAAAATGAGGAAACTTGGCGTTTACCTCATTGGGGTTTTGCCTTCATCTGGATCAACATAGGCTCAAATCGAATGAAGTATTTTTTCAAGGTGCACCACTGCTGAGCAATCAGCTATAATCTGTGGGCAAACCCAGCAGCAAGATTTAATTTGCAGTGCCACTGCAGGGGAAGTTTAAACATTACACGGTTCTCATTGAAATCAATGAGCTCCCTGTGTAATGCATGGATGTACCAGGTCTCCACTTTGGCTACTATATGAGGGTCCTAAATGGGCATCCTCCTCTATTAATTCGTAATAGGGTATTTTGAAATGGGTTTTCTAAATCAGTCAAAGCATTCTTTACGGCGGAAAATTATCGATTCTGCCGCAAAAAACGGAACTCATTTTATCCCATCCCAAAACATTTCATCCCATGTGACAGCTGCAGCCAGTGCGGTTTTCCGCAGCGGATATTCCGTCCGAAAAGCTGCAACACAATTTGGTGCGTTTTGTAGTTCGGAATTCCCTGTGGCGCACAGGGCGGATACGCTGTGTGCTTTTATGCAGCATATCCGCCCTGTGTGAACATAGCCTTAATATATGTTACATGCAACCTAGTTAAAGCTTACCTTGGTAAGACGTAGCACCAATTACTTGAGTAGCTTTTCTTTCTTATAGTAGAACTATTCCCAGTTAATGAACTCTGAAAGCATTCAGAGGCAACATCAAAATCACATAGCTAGATAAAAACAGAGAATATGGTGTAAATTTTGCTTAGCTTAGATTAAATTATTATTAGGGTAAAAAGTGTTTACACTAAAATGCGAAAACTAAAATGTTCTCTACACTGGCTAAGAAAAGTTGGTCTTAAAGGGGTTGTCCAGGCACGGATAACTGATGACCTATCCACAGGATAGGTCATCAGTATATGATCGATGGGGGTCCGACACCCGCACCGATCAGCTGCTCAGGCTGCCTCTGGGAGCCGGATGTTATGTTATGCAGTATTCGGAGCTAGAAGCAAATGGCTCCGTACACTGCATAGCGGCCGTACTGCAGAACAGCAACTCTGCTCCTATTCACTTGAATAGTTTTGCATATTCCCTTGAGTATAGCAGGTCAACCAAATAACAAAAATAGAAGGATTTATAATGTAGCATAGTACGTAAATGAAACAGCTTTGCAAGTCTTAGAAATCGTTAGAAAACACAGTCTGTAGTGATGTTGTAGGTGGAATCAAACAAGGCAAGGAGACACATCCCGGGACAAAGAAAGCAAACACTAAGAACTAGTGTTTGTGTTAGCTATCCAAGATTGCCATATTTTAGTGAACTTATCAGGGCAGCTTCTTGCCTCATTAGTTTAAAGAGAGGAAGAGTAGAATTGACCATTGATATCCACGCCTGCAGCGTAGGGACCTTGGGATGCTTCCAATGTGTGAGAATGGTTTTCTTGGCATAATATAAGAGAAGCATCATAAATAAAAAGACTATGGGATCCAGCACTCGTGGCAGACCTACTTTAAGTTCAATAAATTCCAAAACTTCTGTCCAAAAACCAAGGATAGCGAGACAGTCGTAGACCAGGCGAAAAGACAGCGAGGGCTCCACCATATTTTTTAATACAGATCCTGAAGCAGCAAAGTACCCCCACACTATCACACTAAGCAGGTATTTATGGCTAATGACAGACATGTCCAAACATTCATTAAATCATAAACTAGAATAACACAATGAAGAAACTACTATAAAATTCAAAATTACCTGACAAGGTGGGAGTCGAACTGTATGCACTTGCACAGTGAAAAATAATTGATTGTCTAATACATTTATGGAGATTGCTAGAATAAACATAAATACAGAAAATCTTAAGGATGATTATGAGGAAAAAACAAGTTATTGTTGCAATTGATAAGTTGTAATGAGTTACGTGTTCTCCGGGATTATAACATTGATGGACTATCCTAAGGATAGGCAGATATAGGACCCCCATAGGACCCCCACTGATCAGCACTATACATATAGCCTTCATTGTGTACAGATAGAAAGAAAAAAAATAGAGAAGCGCTTCATGTGTAGGGACCTTTGCCAGCCTTGACCCGGGTCTCTAGAAGGGAGCATGTATTTCAATAGGAATAAAAAAAGTTTATAAATGAGTAGTTACTGAGACTCTCTTTGTCGGCACAGAGAGTCTCAGAGTAACTACTAATTTTGAAACCTTTTTATTCACCTATTAATGTGTGTTATTTTTGATCTTTACACTCACTGGCTTCTTGCTTCGGCAAGGATTTTCGTGAGTATACTTTATCAGTGAGTGTCAAAGTTGCATGATCCTGTAAGTGAGTCATCTATTGGGGATGATTATTAATAATCAGAAGGGTGTTTGCCTTTTGAAACTTTATAGGATTTAAACCTTGTGCATGAGGCCATATTGCAGCTCTGTACAAGCTCCATTGTACTAAACAGTAATATGGAACTCATTGAAGTGTATGGACCTGTAAAATAACTCTGTATGCCTCCTATTCAATATGAAGGCATACAGAGGTCTTTTCTATCTGATTCACAAAGAATCCAACAGGAAAGAATTGTGGCATGTTCCAACGGATTCTGTATTATGAGAGCATTCTTCGCTATAGAAGTACCATACGCAGCACATAGAGAGAACAGGCCTGGACCGGGGCGCAGTTTGGGGTAAGGCCTCATAACTTGGAAGAAATGCTCTAGCCTTGGATAGATTAGAAAAGGGTTAGAAGTTAAAAGAAAACAGCAGGCTAGTGGCTAGAGGTGAGAAGTTCAAAGGGAGTGGTAATAGGAAGATAGGAAGGAAAGGGGGGGGTAGTCTCTTACATTATTGGTGGATATGCAGGGTCCGTAGCGGGGTACATATAGACAGGGAGGGGTCAGGTAGGCAGAATTCAGCAGTGGAGCAGCGTCCAAACCACCCCTTTTTTTTGTTCAACTAACTTTGTCAATTTTATTTGTTTTCTTTCCTTTCTGTGCAAATTGATTTGTCATGGCAGCTAGTGGTAACAGGGTCATTGAAGGAGGTACAATTCTGAAAAAATTGGGAGCCCTATCGAAAGTATGTGGAGTCCCCCAAGTGGTACATTTATATGGTGTAAGACTGTGAGTATGCCCCTAATGGGCGGAGGTGTCAGAGGGATGATAATAGGGGCAACATTCAGGGGGATGGCCCTTAAATCGGCGAGATGCGGCTGAAGGCAGAGAGGAGGTGCTGAAGTGCTAAGTTTAATTATACAGAGACTTTGAAGATCCCTTCCTTAGTCATTATTTTTGTTATGCACGTACTGTATTATATATATATATATATATATATATATATATATATATATATATACTAGTCCTTCTCAATTAATTAGAATACCATCAAAAAGTAAACTTATTTCAGTAATTCAATTCAATGAGTGAAACTCATATATTATATATAGGTTCATTACACACAGAGTGATCTATTTCCCGCATTTTTTCTTTTAATGTTAATGATTATGGGAACAGTTAATGAAAACCCAAAATTGAGTGCAGACACTCCTTATTGTACCACTCTCCAGCCCTTCGGCAAACAAACTGCCTTCTGTTACACAAATTTTGACTCATCAGTCCAGAGCATCTGCTGCCATTTTTCTGCAACCCAGTTCCCATGTTTTCGTGCATAGTTGGGTTGCTTGGCGTGGTTTCCATGTCGAAGGTATGGCTTTTTGGAGCAAATTCTTCAATGGAGACCACTTCAGACCAGACTTCGCCAAACAGTAGATTTGTGTATCTGGGCCCATTAGTTTCTGCCAGTTCTGAGCTGGTGGCACTTCTGGACATCTTCTGATTTCGAAGGGAAGTAAGCATGAGAGCTTCAAAAGAGCTTGAACAGAACATCTTGAAATCCCAGTGCTTCAAAATCTTTCCCTGGGAGAGACCTTGCCGATGCAGTAAAACTACCTTGTGTCTTGATGCCGTGCTCATTCTTGCCATGGTGGACCTGTGACATGAAACTGTCTTCCACAACCTCTCCTTTGTAGCAGAGTTTGACTGTTCCTCACCCAGTTTTAAATGTCCTACACAGCTGTTTCTGTTAGGGTATGTTCACACGAGGTCATTACGTCTGTAATTGACGGACGTATTTCGGCCGCAAGTACCGGACCGAACACAGTGCAGGGAGCCGTGCTCCTAGCATCATACTTATGTACGACGCTAGGAGTCCCTGCCTCTCCATGGCACTACTGTCCCGTACTGTAATCATATTTTCAGTACGAGACAGTTGTCCGGCAGCGAGGCAAGGACTTCTAGCGTCGTACATAACTATGATGCTAGGAGCCCGGCTCCCTGCACTGTGTTCGGTCCGGTACTTGCGGCCGAAATACGTCCGTCAATTATGGACGTAATGACCTCGTGTGAACATACCCGTACAGTTAATGACTGTGTTTCAATCTACATATGAAAATGTTGATGATTATCACCTGTTTGGGTTAATTGGTTAATCATACACCTGACTATAATTCTTCAAAACCATGACTTTGTGAAAGTGTACCTAGAAGAATTGATGCTATTTTGAAGGCAAAGTGAAATATTGACTTGATTTCGATTTCTCTTCTGTTTATTCACTTTGCATTTTGTTAATTGATAAAAAAAGAAAACGATTAATATTCTATTTTAGAAAGAATTCTTATTATGCAGCATTTTTCCACAACTGCCCAGTACTGTATGTATATATGTATATATATTGTAAAGAAAAAAGATGTGGTTATAACCAAACCATACCTAACAAACCCAAAATTGCAATACAATATAGCACGGTGCCATTCCTGATAAAGATTATAGAAAAAAGAAAAAATAAAAAATGATCCAGGAATATAAATAGGCACTCTTGGGTTAAGTAAAATTAAATATAGTATTTTATTTTAGAATCCAGATAATACCAGCAAAATAAATTTTTACAAAAACAAAAGTGTATATTTTCATAAAAAGAACCTCCTGGCCAGGAAAAGAGACATACAATGGCACCCTTAATACATTGGAGATATTACCAATTGATTATACAGCGTACTATTTATATACAGAACCGTTTTGAAAAGATAGAAAATTCCAAACGAAAAACCGCTGGGTAGTGTTCACACTTGCGGTTTTCAACCATATCTGTAATTTAAATCGCAAAATAGCCAGAGTTCCTATCAGGAGTAACTGGTAATGATGTTTTTTGAAAAGAGTCTTTTTATACGCATATAACTCCAAAAATAGGAAGGTTGCCCCTTGTATTAAGGGGATGTGGTTTACAGCGTGCTTTTTCCTCTCTTAAGTGGATCCTTAATTCTAAGGAAGTCTTTTCACAGACCCTTGGGGTCAAATGTGTAACCCTCGTGATCTTGAGCTTTAATGCAAGGCACTCTTATAATTTGTATAGGGTTTTTACCTTAAAAATCCAGCGAGTGCCGAGAAGCCGGTTGTAGGGGTAGTCAGCCCAAAGATGGAAAATAGTAGATCTCCACAGAAGCAAGGTTCGTCTGTATGGCCACACATTCAATTCAAAGCCTCCAAATCTCTACCATCACATCAAATGACGATCTCCTCCCTTGATCCATGCGGGTATTTCGCCACTGCACTCAGAGAGACACGGACCTGAGAGGACAGGATCACATGCCGGCATCAAGGTGGATTAAGTACACTTCGAGAGACACAGACCCGACAGGGCAGGATCGCACGCTAGCAACCAGGTGAGTTAAAATTCCAGAGTAGGTTTCCTTCCACGTGGTATCTCCAACATTGGACAGGGATTCTCAGGGCAAGGCTTGGACGTCACTACCGGCCCTGTTAATTGGAACAGCTGACGCGTTTCATCCCTGAACGGGATTTCTTCAGAGCAGTTTGACAGGTGCTGCCAAACACAGTGTATTTATAGTGTCCCAAATTCATTCATTGGTTCTGTGGTCATAGACATAATGTTTCATGGGGATAATTAGAAGAGACGTTATGGATAGTGCATATCGATCTTTTATAAGATAAAACAATCAATTTTGATAGCAAGTATAAATATTTTTACAATCAAACAGGCAATTCATATATCCACTAAGTCGTGTTGAAAGGATATATTCGGTATTTTTATGGAGAAGGCAATCAGTGGTGCATCTCTATATGGTCATGACAGAAATAATAATTAAATCAGAGTCTTCCACAAGAGTATAACAACTACTTGGGTCTAATAATCAGAATTAATTTATCCATGAATATAGTCCGCTACTAATATCTGGATTCTATAGTTGGATTATTGAAAAAATAAAAATAAAAAATGTTTCCCCAACATAGAGTCCTTTGCTACACCGTTTACACTATTAAACTATATCATACGCTATTTTAAATTAGCAAAATTAATTAGTACTTTGAAGCTAAATATATAATCTGTTCAATTTTATAGCTATCTATACATGCATACATATGGAGTTCAAAAAATACTTCAGGGGAAGCAGGGAGAGAGGACCAAAACCTATTAAGGTATTAGGACCTGGGTCCCCACTATCCCCAAAAGAAATAAACTATCAAAATTCAATAGAATAATTTTATCACTAAGTCTCATAATCATATGTATGTATATAACTGTTGCACATAGGGGGGGCCGCCATGAAACTCCAAATGGAGGCAGGGAGAGGGATCAAATGTCCAAAAAGGGGCAATGGGTCCCTAATTTCCACCACCCACAAAGAGCTAAGGACAACTCGTACTCCTGCGAAAGAAAATTGCAAGAGATGGATAATATATTCATTTATTTTATTTATTTATCCAATTGATTCAATATTTCATGCCCGAAAGAACATTACTCATGCTCATTCTGCAAGAAGTAAATTACTGATATGTAGCAAATGGGATATCCAAATCAGAGGCATATTATTAGAGTTAATATCAAATTCCAAGGAAAGAATATATCCAATCCATACATTAGCCCTTTTTGATCCAAGGATTTATTTATCCAGTGCTAGGTAACTCAGAAAGTACAGGAAATTGAGAAGGGAATGTAACACTGGACGACAATAGGGTCTCATGTACGTTTTATCAAGGAGGAAAAGGAACAAGCAGAGACCAATACCAACGCAGAGGATGTGGTCATCCTAATGGGAGTCCATTGGCTCCCATTTGTTTAAATCTTAGAGGAACATGTTAAATTTTATTTCATTATTTAGTCCCCTAGGGTTCAAGGTTCCTAATGTGTAAATCCACATGGTTTCTTTTTGAAGGAGTGTTCGGTTAAGATCACCCCCCCTTCTATCTTGAAATAGCTGATAAATCCCCATAAATTTTAAGCCAGTTGGTGATTGGGCATGATATGTTTTAAAATGTGCAGCTAGAGGATTTGTTATTTCACCTTTGGTAATGTCCCGAATGTGTTCGCTGATGCGAATATGTAATTCTCGCTTCGTTTTGCCAATATATTGTTTCCCGCATGGGCAGACAATGGAATAAACGACCATGGTCGAACGGCAATTAATAAAGTTATAAACTTTAAATTCCCTTTTGTGTTCACTGTCAAGAAAAGTGTCAGATTTTAATACATACTTACAACATCTACAAGAGCCACACATGAACATTCCTTTTGGACGTTTCTGTAACCACTTCTCATTACCTGGGGTCCTTCTCTTAAACTCAGAGCTTACCAACATATTCCTCAGCGTGGGGGCCCTTTTGGGGACCATACTCGGTACATTCCCCACTATTGAGTTAATTCTTTTATCCAAAGTCAAATGTGGCCAGTTTTTTATCATCAAATTCCTAAGTATATCCCAATGGGACCCATATCTCGAAATGAATCTGACTCTATTGTCACTATTATCTTTTTTACCTCTCTTGAGGATTTCCTCTCTATTCTGTCTGGATGCCCTATTGTATCCTTTTTTGATCAATTTTTTGGAGTAACCCCTATTTTCAAAACGGGAAGACAGATCTTGTGCTTCACTTTTGAAGTCCCTAAAATCAGTACAGTTGCGGCGAATTCGAAGAAATTCGCTTATCGGGATCCCCTTAATTTGAGAGGGAAAGTGATGGCTACTTGCTGCCAATAGGGTATTGCCTGATGTTGGTTTCCGATATGTAGTCGTTTTTAATCTGTTTCCCTCCCTATGAATATTAAGATCAAGAAAGCTAATATGATCTTCACTGTGAGTATATGTCAGAAGGATATTTAGGTTGTTAACATTTAAGTCTCTAATAAAGCTATCCAACAAATCCAGTGGTCCCCTCCAAACTAGGAGAACATCATCCATGTATCTCAGCCAAGCGGAGGCGCATTTTCTGAAAAGGGGGTGTGGGTATACTATAAATTCTTCCCACCATCCCAAATGTAAACAAGCATATGATGGTGCGCAAGAGGATCCCATGGCTGTTCCACGGGTCTGCCGATAGAATTTGCCATCAAAAGAGAAACAATTATAATTCAAGACGAATTCCAACATTTCAATAATAAATTCATTTTGGTGAGCCCAGTCCCCTCCTCTCCTCTCCAGAAAATGCGCGACCGCTTTGAGGCCAATGTCATGTGGGATGGAAGTATACAATGACTCCACATCCAATCCTACCAGGATGACATCCTCCTCCAGGGTCAATTTATCAATTTTATTTAAGAGGTCCCCTGTGTCCAACACAAAGGATGGAAGTGTGTGAACAAAGGGTTTCAATTTTTCGTCTATGTATTTCCCAAGGTGATCTGTTGGGCCATCACACCCCGAAATAATTGGTCTACCCGGGGGTGTATTCCTATTTTTGTGCACCTTAGGAAGCACATATATGGTAGGCATGCGAGGTTCCCTTACCTCCAAATATTGGAACTCATTTTTATTAATTAGGCCCTCATCCAATGCGAAAGTCAGTTTTCTATTCAAGGTCCCCATTATATGATCCGATGGGTTATCTTTCAAAAGAGAATATGTATCCGTTTCCAATTGTCTTTTAATCTCACCGACATAGTCCTCCTCCCTGAGTAGGACAACATTTCCACCCTTATCACTGGGCTTGATAACAATATTCTCAATATTCTGCAATTCCTTCAGGGCTTTTCGTTCCCTTTCAGTTAAGTTGTCCTCACACAGGAAGGAGGACCAGTCGATGACACTTATGTCCTTAAGCATGGCCTCCAAAAAAGCATGTGTATATCTATTGGAGTGTATGCTTGGCATGGTACTGCTTTTTTTACGCAAACCCGTATACTCCGGGATAATATCAGAAAAATCCTCTTCAGGAATATCTGTATTTTCCAATATGTTACCTTCCCTCCATAATTCATTTAAATCTCCCAAGGTATTCAGATCAGACATTTCTAAATTAGAAATCAATCCAAATTCCATTATTTCTCTCTGCGACTGTGATAGAATATTCTCATTTTGACTATTCCCCTCATTTTTTTCTTCTTTTTTTTCCCCATGCCAAAGTCTCAAAAGGATCTTTCTGAGAAAGAGGTGAAGATCTTTACATATCTCAAACTCTTTTCCAGAGGTAACCGGTGAAAAGCCCAATCCTCGATTTAATAAGGATATATGATGTATTGATAGGGGGAAATCAGTTAAGTTTATTATGTTATTAGCATTATTTTCTATCTTCCCCTGCGTTGTCTTGTATTGGGTCCTCCTTTTTTCTCTACTATTCTTTCCTCTCCGAATTTCCCTCTGTTTCGGTCCCCTAAAAAAGATACCTTTGACTGTGGTTCCTCAGCTCTAAAATATTTCCCCATCTCATTGTCACTAGATGGGTCACTAGTAGTTTCCCCATCTGTTGACATAAAAGTATTCCTTCTTACTCGTGGTCTACTTCTATTTTGTCTTTCTCTATTTTTTGAGAAGGAGAAAATTTGTTTCTGCTCAAAGTCAAAAGTATCCCTTTGGAATTTCCTCCTTTTTCGTATTGATATTTCTCGAAGTTCCACTTCCACCTCTTTTTTGAGACTAACATTTAATTTTTCAAATTCCGGATCCTTACAAAAGATATCCAGTTTTCTAACACTCTCCTCAATTTCCAAATCAAGCAAACTCAGCATGTTTTTCTCTTCTTCTATTAATAAATCCATCAGATTCCTTGAGTGTCTCAAGCACTCCTCATCCCATTTTTCCAAGAATGCCTCACTTTTAAAATGTGATGCAGGTGTAGTACGTCTACGTAACCCTCTTGGAATTATTTTGGACAACTTATATGCCTCTAAGCTCTGGATATCCCATTTACGTCTTAGGTGACTCAAAATTAGTCTCCGATGATTTTTAAATAAACCATATATATCTCCTCTAGTGTCTTCGGCACTTTTGTTTATTTCACAATTCAAAAGTGCAGCAATCCGAGCATCTACCTCTAAATCTAGGCAATAAGCCATAATGATGACACGCCACTGATTGCCCTCAAATTCAAAAACAGAGAATATAATAAATTAATTCTAAAGGTATGCAAACAAAAACGGGAAGGAAAAAACCCTCCAAAATAAATTGTAAAGAAAAAAGATGTGGTTATAACCAAACCATACCTAACAAACCCAAAATTGCAATACAATATAGCACGGTGCCATTCCTGATAAAGATTATAGAAAAAAGAAAAAAGAAAAAATGATCCAGGAATATAAATAGGCACTCTTGGGTTAAGTAAAATTAAATATAGTATTTTATTTTAGAATCCAGATAATACCAGCAAAATAAATTTTTACAAAAACAAAAGTGTATATTTTCATAAAAAGAACCTCCTGGCCAGGAAAAGAGACATACAATGGCACCCTTAATACATTGGAGATATTACCAATTGATTATACAGCGTACTATTTATATACAGAACCGTTTTGAAAAGATAGAAAATTCCAAACGAAAAACCGCTGGGTAGTGTTCACACTTGCGGTTTTCAACCATATCTGTAATTTAAATCGCAAAATAGCCAGAGTTCCTATCAGGAGTAACTGGTAATGATGTTTTTTGAAAAGAGTCTTTTTATACGCATATAACTCCAAAAATAGGAAGGTTGCCCCTTGTATTAAGGGGATGTGGTTTACAGCGTGCTTTTTCCTCTCTTAAGTGGATCCTTAATTCTAAGGAAGTCTTTTCACAGACCCTTGGGGTCAAATGTGTAACCCTCGTGATCTTGAGCTTTAATGCAAGGCACTCTTATAATTTGTATAGGGTTTTTACCTTAAAAATCCAGCGAGTGCCGAGAAGCCGGTTGTAGGGGTAGTCAGCCCAAAGATGGAAAATAGTAGATCTCCACAGAAGCAAGGTTCGTCTGTGTGGCCACACATTCAATTCAAAGCCTCCAAATCTCTACCATCACATCAAATGACGATCTCCTCCCTTGATCCATGCGGGTATTTCGCCACTGCACTCAGAGAGACACGGACCTGAGAGGACAGGATCACATGCCGGCATCAAGGTGGATTAAGTACACTTCGAGAGACACAGACCCGACAGGGCAGGATCGCACGCTAGCAACCAGGTGAGTTAAAATTCCAGAGTAGGTTTCCTTCCACGTGGTATCTCCAACATTGGACAGGGATTCTCAGGGCAAGGCTTGGACGTCACTACCGGCCCTGTTAATTGGAACAGCTGACGCGTTTCATCCCTGAACGGGATTTCTTCAGAGCAGTTTGACAGGTGCTGCCAAACACAGTGTATTTATAGTGTCCCAAATTCATTCATTGGTTCTGTGGTCATAGACATAATGTTTCATGGGGATAATTAGAAGAGACGTTATGGATAGTGCATATCGATCTTTTATAAGATAAAACAATCAATTTTGATAGCAAGTATAAATATTTTTACAATCAAACAGGCAATTCATATATCCACTAAGTCGTGTTGAAAGGATATATTCGGTATTTTTATGGAGAAGGCAATCAGTGGTGCATCTCTATATGGTCATGACAGAAATAATAATTAAATCAGAGTCTTCCACAAGAGTATAACAACTACTTGGGTCTAATAATCAGAATTAATTTATCCATGAATATAGTCCGCTACTAATATCTGGATTCTATAGTTGGATTATTGAAAAAATAAAAATAAAAAATGTTTCCCCAACATAGAGTCCTTTGCTACACCGTTTACACTATTAAACTATATCATACGCTATTTTAAATTAGCAAAATTAATTAGTACTTTGAAGCTAAATATATAATCTGTTCAATTTTATAGCTATCTATACATGCATACATATGGAGTTCAAAAAATACTTCAGGGGAAGCAGGGAGAGAGGACCAAAACCTATTAAGGTATTAGGACCTGGGTCCCCACTATCCCCAAAAGAAATAAACTATCAAAATTCAATAGAATAATTTTATCACTAAGTCTCATAATCATATGTATGTATATAACTGTTGCACATAGGGGGGGCCGCCATGAAACTCCAAATGGAGGCAGGGAGAGGGATCAAATGTCCAAAAAGGGGCAATGGGTCCCTAATTTCCACCACCCACAAAGAGCTAAGGACAACTCGTACTCCTGCGAAAGAAAATTGCAAGAGATGGATAATATATTCATTTATTTTATTTATTTATCCAATTGATTCAATATTTCATGCCCGAAAGAACATTACTCATGCTCATTCTGCAAGAAGTAAATTACTGATATGTAGCAAATGGGATATCCAAATCAGAGGCATATTATTAGAGTTAATATCAAATTCCAAGGAAAGAATATATCCAATCCATACATTAGCCCTTTTTGATCCAAGGATTTATTTATCCAGTGCTAGGTAACTCAGAAAGTACAGGAAATTGAGAAGGGAATGTAACACTGGACGACAATAGGGTCTCATGTACGTTTTATCAAGGAGGAAAAGGAACAAGCAGAGACCAATACCAACGCAGAGGATGTGGTCATCCTAATGGGAGTCCATTGGCTCCCATTTGTTTAAATCTTAGAGGAACATGTTAAATTTTATTTCATTATTTAGTCCCCTAGGGTTCAAGGTTCCTAATGTGTAAATCCACATGGTTTCTTTTTGAAGGAGTGTTCGGTTAAGATCACCCCCCCTTCTATCTTGAAATAGCTGATAAATCCCCATAAATTTTAAGCCAGTTGGTGATTGGGCATGATATGTTTTAAAATGTGCAGCTAGAGGATTTGTTATTTCACCTTTGGTAATGTCCCGAATGTGTTCGCTGATGCGAATATGTAATTCTCGCTTCGTTTTGCCAATATATTGTTTCCCGCATGGGCAGACAATGGAATAAACGACCATGGTCGAACGGCAATTAATAAAGTTATAAACTTTAAATTCCCTTTTGTGTTCACTGTCAAGAAAAGTGTCAGATTTTAATACATACTTACAACATCTACAAGAGCCACACATGAACATTCCTTTTGGACGTTTCTGTAACCACTTCTCATTACCTGGGGTCCTTCTCTTAAACTCAGAGCTTACCAACATATTCCTCAGCGTGGGGGCCCTTTTGGGGACCATACTCGGTACATTCCCCACTATTGAGTTAATTCTTTTATCCAAAGTCAAATGTGGCCAGTTTTTTATCATCAAATTCCTAAGTATATCCCAATGGGACCCATATCTCGAAATGAATCTGACTCTATTGTCACTATTATCTTTTTTACCTCTCTTGAGGATTTCCTCTCTATTCTGTCTGGATGCCCTATTGTATCCTTTTTTGATCAATTTTTTGGAGTAACCCCTATTTTCAAAACGGGAAGACAGATCTTGTGCTTCACTTTTGAAGTCCCTAAAATCAGTACAGTTGCGGCGAATTCGAAGAAATTCGCTTATCGGGATCCCCTTAATTTGAGAGGGAAAGTGATGGCTACTTGCTGCCAATAGGGTATTGCCTGATGTTGGTTTCCGATATGTAGTCGTTTTTAATCTGTTTCCCTCCCTATGAATATTAAGATCAAGAAAGCTAATATGATCTTCACTGTGAGTATATGTCAGAAGGATATTTAGGTTGTTAACATTTAAGTCTCTAATAAAGCTATCCAACAAATCCAGTGGTCCCCTCCAAACTAGGAGAACATCATCCATGTATCTCAGCCAAGCGGAGGCGCATTTTCTGAAAAGGGGGTGTGGGTATACTATAAATTCTTCCCACCATCCCAAATGTAAACAAGCATATGATGGTGCGCAAGAGGATCCCATGGCTGTTCCACGGGTCTGCCGATAGAATTTGCCATCAAAAGAGAAACAATTATAATTCAAGACGAATTCCAACATTTCAATAATAAATTCATTTTGGTGAGCCCAGTCCCCTCCTCTCCTCTCCAGAAAATGCGCGACCGCTTTGAGGCCAATGTCATGTGGGATGGAAGTATACAATGACTCCACATCCAATCCTACCAGGATGACATCCTCCTCCAGGGTCAATTTATCAATTTTATTTAAGAGGTCCCCTGTGTCCAACACAAAGGATGGAAGTGTGTGAACAAAGGGTTTCAATTTTTCGTCTATGTATTTCCCAAGGTGATCTGTTGGGCCATCACACCCCGAAATAATTGGTCTACCCGGGGGTGTATTCCTATTTTTGTGCACCTTAGGAAGCACATATATGGTAGGCATGCGAGGTTCCCTTACCTCCAAATATTGGAACTCATTTTTATTAATTAGGCCCTCATCCAATGCGAAAGTCAGTTTTCTATTCAAGGTCCCCATTATATGATCCGATGGGTTATCTTTCAAAAGAGAATATGTATCCGTTTCCAATTGTCTTTTAATCTCACCGACATAGTCCTCCTCCCTGAGTAGGACAACATTTCCACCCTTATCACTGGGCTTGATAACAATATTCTCAATATTCTGCAATTCCTTCAGGGCTTTTCGTTCCCTTTCAGTTAAGTTGTCCTCACACAGGAAGGAGGACCAGTCGATGACACTTATGTCCTTAAGCATGGCCTCCAAAAAAGCATGTGTATATCTATTGGAGTGTATGCTTGGCATGGTACTGCTTTTTTTACGCAAACCCGTATACTCCGGGATAATATCAGAAAAATCCTCTTCAGGAATATCTGTATTTTCCAATATGTTACCTTCCCTCCATAATTCATTTAAATCTCCCAAGGTATTCAGATCAGACATTTCTAAATTAGAAATCAATCCAAATTCCATTATTTCTCTCTGCGACTGTGATAGAATATTCTCATTTTGACTATTCCCCTCATTTTTTTCTTCTTTTTTTTCCCCATGCCAAAGTCTCAAAAGGATCTTTCTGAGAAAGAGGTGAAGATCTTTACATATCTCAAACTCTTTTCCAGAGGTAACCGGTGAAAAGCCCAATCCTCGATTTAATAAGGATATATGATGTATTGATAGGGGGAAATCAGTTAAGTTTATTATGTTATTAGCATTATTTTCTATATGTATATATATATATATGAATTTGTATATATAAGTATATATGGTTATATTTTTTAATAATAAAGAGGCTGCTGTGGCCGTTTTTCCCAAGTCACGCTGCTTTTGCCTTTATTTTAGTTGGATTCCTAGGGGAGGGGGTTTATGGTTGGTGTCAGGTAAAACGGGCCACAAATTGTCAGATATTCCAAAGCTATGCCTACGGCTGCTGTATACATGATGCTTATGGGGGAAAATCACTGATTGTCACATGCAGTTGATGCTTTAATTGTTCTGATACTTCTGTCAGATGTTCAGAGCTTTATCCAGTGCTCTGTTTGATTGGTCAGTTGCATTGCGTTGCCATGGCATCTGGGACTTAAACCCTGAACCCACCTACTAAGTATTTTCATGCTCAATGTCTGCCTCTAGCACTCATATTATGATTTTGTTACTCCTGGTTCCACCTTGCTCTGTTCGTGATATTGTTCACGCAGATTTGTCATCTTGGCTGCTGACTCCTGATCCTTGCCTAGGTTTCATATATCATCTTCTGTCCATTCCATGGTCCACAGATTCTGACCTCTGGTTCTGACCACTGTCTTCGTCTGACTGACCACTGCTCATGATTGCGTTACTGCAGTTACCACTGATCGGAAACTATTCTGGGAACTGCAACCTGAGGAGTACTCTGCAGCAGAGTCCATAACCATGACAGAGTCAAAGGTGAAGAAAAGTGTTTCCTTAGGCACCTTACCCCAGGTTAGCTTAAATGAAGGCCCACTACATAAACTGCAGCATGCAGATGAAAACCAGATTTGCTGTTTGTCCTCTCACTTCAAACATGTGGCAATTATGAACTCCACACCTGAGCCGTTTTGATCAGGGCTTTGCTTGGAGTTGTAGACACAAACGTGAATTTTTTATGTAGATTTTGCGTAACATCAAAGTTTGAATCAAAGTTGCATGATGGCATAAATTAATGTAAACAATGGGGTGAATTTTTAACAATCTGCAGGGTCTCTGCCTTCATACTGTATGTGTATATATATATATATATATATATATATATATATATATAATATATATATATATATATATATAAAATCCAATCCATGTTTTATTTATGTAGCTGTAAAACAAATTTTTGTTGCCTGCATTACTGACTATTAGTTGTGCACATGTAAATTTATAACTTGACATTGTGTAGTTTTCGTATCAGTCGGCTATTGTTTCTGTGAAAATAACGGAAACTACAGAACAGAAACAAATGGAAACCAACTGCAACGCCAGCATTACCATTAAAATGAATGGTAATGCAAATGAAGGCTATAGTTTTCGCTCTGATTTCTGTTCATCTGTTCCTCTGACTAAATAGATGAACGGAAACCCCAAACGGAACCCGACACTGATGTGAACAGGCAGGCCCTTAAAAATGCGTTACAGCTATGCTTTCTTTCACCTGAGGCAAAAATTTAGATCTCTGCTCTGTATCACCTAAATATCATGGTCAAGTGAGAGCGCCCCCCACCCAGGTTTGTAGCATCTGTGACACATATCCCGCCAGCTACACCCCTAAATGAAAGAGGAATGATCTGTATCTTTTTTTGTATTTTTTTAACAGAACAATTAAAACTATTTTTACTCTTTTTTGCTTTTACCCATGGTTAGCTTATGGTTTACTTACCAACTGCATCCTGCTTTCCGTATTTTGATAAAAAATCAGCCCCTATAAAATAAAAAATAATTCTAACCTTTAAATTTTTTAGATGCAGCTAACAATACACAGCTTCACACACTTAAAAACAAAACATGTATTGCCTTTTTTTTTGCAAAAAGTAGTTAATTAAAACATTGATTTTAATGTGCACAGTACAATGCTCCGTTTTTCTCTGCCGTTTTGCATCCGTTCCGGGCCGTGTTTCCAGTTTTAACAGCCGATTTTGACCCATTTTGCATCCGTGTATTTCTTTGTCCGTTTTAAAAACGGATGAATTTAATTTGTAAATTTTTTGCCCCACACTTCCCTCTGTAGATACTGCCACGGCCCCCCTGTAGGTAGTGCCACACAGCCCCCTATAGGTAATGCCATACAGCTCCCTGTAGGTAACATCACACAGCCCCCTGTAGGTAATGCCACACAGCCCTCCTGTAGGTAGTGCCACACAGTCCCCCTATAGGTAATGCCACACAGCTCCCCATAGGTAGTGCCACACAACCCCTGTAGGTAGTGCCACACAGCCCCCTGTAGGTAGTGCCACACAGCCCCCCTTGTAGGTAGTGCCACACAGCTCACCTTGTGGGTAGTGCCACACAGCCCCCTGTAGGTAGTGCTACACAGCTCCCGTGTAAGTAGTGCCACACAGCCCCCTGTAGGTAATGCCACACAGCACCCTGTAGGTAATGCCACACAGCCCACTGTAGATAATGCCACACAGCCCACTCTAGGTAATGCCACACAGCCCCCCTGTAGGTAGTGCCATACAGCCACCCTGTAGGTAATGCCACACAGCCCCCTGTAGGTAATGCGATACAGCCCCCCTGTAGGTAGTGCTAGACAGCCCCCTTTTGCATAGCACCCCCCATAAATTGCACCACCCTACCTTCCTGTAGATAGCACCACTGTAGGGGACTGTTCCAGGAGAAGTCTGACTTCAATGTCCATATATGGAGAGTGAAGTCAGGGACTTCTCCTGGATTGGAATCACCGGCCACAGCGTCGGGGATTCCGCTTCAGAAGTCCCTGATGTCACTGTGTCCATATATGGACAGTGAAGTCAGGGACTTCTCCTGGAGCGAAAACATCAGCCACAGCGCCAGGTATTCCGTTTCAGCAGTAGGGGACCGCACCAGGAGATGGCCCTGACATGACTGTCCATATATAGACAGTGAAGTTAGGCACTTTTCCTGGAGCAGAATCCCCGACCACAGCTTCGGCAACGCTGTGGCCGGGGATTGGGGATTCCGCTCCTACAGGGAGCAAAAAAATACCCTCCTCCTATGCACTTCGCACTGTGAGAAGGAGAAGAGAGCGAACGAGCTGCAGAAAGCACGGCTGTCACTCTGATCACATCCGAGTAACAGCCGTGCTTTACACGTCCCCATAGACTTCCTGTTGTGTGAATAGGGCCTTAGGGTTATATTTTATTAGAAGTTAATTTGTTCATTTGAGCAAAGGGGTTATAATAAATAAAAAATACAAACTAATAAAATTACCCAAAAAGTTTATTATACAGTTTAGGCTTCGTTCACATCTGTGTCAGGGCTCCATTCTGGCGTTCCGTCTGAGCTTTCCGACAGAACAGATACCTGACTGAAACAAACGTAAACCGAAGGTTTCCGTTTGTATCACCATTTATTTCAATCGTGACGGATCCGGTGCAAATGGTTTCCGTTTGTCTCCGTTGTGCAAGAGTTACGTCGTTTTGACGGAATGATTAGCGCAGTCGATTACGGTATTGCTTCTGTCAAAACGACAGAGCCCTTGCACAACGGAGACAAACGGAAACCATTTGCACCAGATCCGTCACCATTGAAACCAATATAGTTCTGAAAGTCTTTTGAGATATACACAGTATATATATATATATATATATATATATATATATATATATATATATATATATATATATATATATATAGAGAGAGAGAGATATATGTGTGTGTGTATATATATATATATATATATATATATATATATATATACAGTGGAGGAAATAAGTATTTGATCCCTTGCTGATTTTGTAAGTTTGCCCACTGTCAAAGTCATGAACAGTCTAGAATTTTTAGGCTAGGTTAATTTTACCAGTGAGAGATAGATTATATTAAAAAAACAAAAGGAAAATCACATAGTCAAAATTATATATATTTACTTGCATTGTGCACAGAGAAATAAGTATTTGATCCCCTACCAACCATTAAGAGTTCAGCCTCCTCCAGACCAGTTACACGCTCCAAATCAACTTGGTGCTTGCATTAAAGACAGCTGTCTTAAATGGTCACCTGTATAAAAGACTCCTGTCCACAGACTCAATTAATCAGTCTGACTCTAACCTCTACAACATGGGCAAGACCAAAGAGCTTTCTAAGGATGTCAGGGACAAGATCATAGACCTGCACAAGGCTGGAATGGGCTACAAAACCATAAGTAAGACGCTGGGTGAGAAGGAGACAACTGTTGGTGCAATAGTAAGAAAATGGAAGACATACAAAATGACTGTCAATCGACATCGATCTGGGGCTCCATGCAAAATCTCACCTCGTGGGGTATCCTTGATCCTGAGGAAGGTGAGAGCTCAGCCGAAAACTACACGGGGGGAACTTGTTAATGATCTCAAGGCAGCTGGGACCACAGTCACCAAGAAAACCATTGGTAACACATTACGCCGTAATGGATTAAAATCCTGCAGTGCCCGCAAGGTCCCCCTGCTCAAGAAGGCACATGTACAGGCCCGTCTGAAGTTGCAAATGAACATCTGGATGATTCTGAGAGTGATTGGGAGAAGGTGCTGTGGTCAGATGAGACTACAATTGAGCTCTTTGGCATTAACTCAACTCGCCGTGTTTGGAGGAAGAGAAATGCTGCCTATGACCCAAAGAACACGGTCCCCACTGTAAAGCATGGAGGTGGAAACATTATGTTTTGGGGGTGTTTCTCTGCTAAGGGCACAGGACTACTTCACCGCATCAATGGGAGAATGGATGGAGCCATGTACCGTCAAATCCTGAGTGACAACCTCCTTCCCTCCACCAGGACATTAAAAATGGCTCGTGGCTGTGTCTTCCAGCACGACAATGACCCGAAACATACAGCCAAGGCAACAAAGGAGTGGCTCAAAAAGAAGCACATTAAGGTCATGGAGTGGCCTAGCCAGTCTCCAGACCTTAATCCCATCGAAAACTTATGGAGGGAGCTGAAGATCCGAGTTGCCAAGCGACAGCCTCAAAATCTTAATGATTTACAGATGATCTGCAAAGAGGAGTGGGCCAAAATTCCATCTAACATGTGTGCAAACCTCATCATCAACTACTAAAAATGTCTGACTGCTGTGCTTGCCAACAAGGGTTTTCCAACCAAATATTAAGTCTTGTTTGCCAAAGGGATCAAATACTTATTTCTCTGTGCACAATGCAAATAAATATATATAAATTTTGACTATGTGATTTTCTGTTTTTTTTTTTTTATATAATCTATCTCTCACTGGTAAAATTAACCTAGCCTAAAAATTCTAGACTGTTCATGTCTTTGACAGTGGGCAAACTTACAAAATCAGCAAGGGATCAAATACTTATTTCCTTCACTGTATATATAGCTATATGTATATATATATATATATATATATATATATGCATGGCTTAGTAAATGTATACGGCCTAAGCGACGTATACAATGCTTTGTGTGGTGCTCTTCTTGAAGCACAGGGACAAAAAAAAGTCCATATGCGTGCAACAATACATAATGTACAAGCACTCTCGTTCCCATGCGTGGCACATCTGCTGGGACCCCAAAGCCTGTATGTATGCAGGTATTTAAAAAATACATGTGGGGGTCGATCATTCCAACAAAATGAGTAATCCCTATAATGCAATAAGGAAATCCAGGACCTGATCCTGGTATAAAAAATAGTAATCTCGTCAAAATAGCAATGTACAACCCATATATGTTGTACAGATCTTCCGGCTATCGGACATACCACATACCTGGACATACCTGGAATACTAGAAAAACATAAAATTATTTTTGAAGACAGGGCAGAAGGACAACATTCAAGGATAGTTTGAGGGCGTTATTTTCATTCAGAGGTGCCTCCCACAGAAAAAAAACATACAGCCACTAAAAAGATGTTGCATCTATTTTCAAAGAGGAACCTTGTAAAGATACACATTATCAATGCAACACATGCCCCTCCAAACCTGACCTTTGTATAAAGGATTGTTTTAAAAACTACCACTCCTGTTTAGATTATAAATGTTTTTAATTTTTAAATCTTTCACATTTATTTATTGACACATTTTTCCATTTTAACCACTTCCTGACCAGGCCCATTTTCAAGTTTTAGCCATGGGTCAATTTAAAAGCAAATTGTTGTTCTAGTACTTTTTCAACCTTCATGCATTTGGTCTGTTTTTCTCATATTGAACTTCCATATTGTATAAAAAAATAATCAATATATTTTACTTTTATTTAAATATGGAGGGAAAAATGGAAAGGAAATGGAAAATAAATGTGAATATGTGATTTTAGGTGATGTTTTTTTACAATTTAAAAATCCTAAAGCACTTCCCAGTCAATGCAATAAATATTACACGGTGCCGTCTGGGATGATAATGACAAACCAAAAAAGAAAAAGGTTCTGGACAAAACCAGCACACACTGGGTAACAAAAATAATAAAGTTTTAATTCATTTAGTTTTAAATATTAAAATATATATGTGATGGTATAATTTCCCTGAACAATACATATGACAACAATATTATTAAAATATGTATCAAGATGTATTAGTAGGGATAAGAAATCCCTATAGTAGTGCAGACATTATTCTTCCAGGAAATATAGCATATAGCCAGGCATGTAGAGCACAAGCAAGTTGATCCAATGAGAGATATACTCATCTATTTGTAGGTGTCAAGGGGCCCCATGGACAAATAGATGGCTTCAATAGTAACAAAAGTTCTCCTTTTGTGTATCCACTTCTTGAGCAAGTTTTCCAGCCAAGTATACAGGCAGTACTACAATAACGTCTATCAGGATGGAGCCAGCGATTCCTCACTATTGGGTATAGAAGAAGTTCCGGTTCTATGCTAAAAAGCCAGTGATGTTTGGGTAATCTCATACGGATCTCACAGAGTTATTCACCACGTGGTGTACCCAGGAGACCTATTTGTGCAGCTTGTATGCATGCAAAGCGAGTGCACGGCGTGTAGACGTCAGTCACAGCAGTGGCAAGACAGGGAAATTAGTTCAGCTGACGCATTTCGTCCCAGCTGGGACTTTCTTAAAGCAAGGTATAGCAATTATGTTACTGACACCTTTTTATAGTATTTACATTTAAAAGTGCAGTATCAGTCATAATAGAGCTTTCATTAGTTAACACTAAGTTTGGTCACCTTCAACCACTGTAGATAGTATAATAGTATAAATTTCATAATGAAGGGAAAATTCTAACACAAACAAATATGCGTATTTAAGAGACACAAGATCGCTTCCAATGTGTTGGAGCTCTTAGTAAGGCCTTGAACAGAATAAACTGATGTAAAGCATCAGAAAAAATGAAAAGTACCAATTACAATAATATTAATTTTGTCAAAATCATGGATAGGTGCCCTCTCCAAACAAGAAAAAAAGGGAAGAGAGAAAAGAAAAGGAAATTGTAATGATGGGGGTAGGGAAACAGACAAGTGAGCCCTAATCTACCCGCCACTCAGTCCCTGCCTACTTGCAACGACCCGCCCTAGGCGACGGGGTACAACTGGGCGACGGTCCCTACGCTCAATAAGTGCACGACAGACAAACAGACAAGGGTACAAAGAAGCTAAGGGAAATGGGGCAGTTGCCCATGGCAACACCGTGAGCAACAAGAGAGGTGAACGAGCCGAGTCAAACCAGGAGTGTACGATGTACCAAACGCAGAGCAGGAGAGTAGTGAACAAGCCTAGTCAAACCAGGAGTGTACGAGATACCAAACGCAGAGCAGGAGAGTAGTCAGTAAGCCAGGGTCAGTATGAAGCAGGGACAAATAGTTCAAGAAGCTGCAGCAGGGCCAGGAAACCAAACGAGAAGAATCACAAGCAAGGAGGAACAGGAAAGGCAGGTATAAATAGACAGAGGGCGGGAGCTAGCTCCGTCTGGCCAGGCTGTGATAGGCTCTCCCACATCTAAGCCTGCCACCCTGAGTGGTGGAAGATGGAGTCAGTCTCACAGACATAGAAGCAGGTGCAGACAGATTACCTATGGGCGTTGACACAGAAGCTGTGCCTGGCAGATCCTTTACAGTACCCCCCCTTTTATGAGGGGCCAACGGACCCTTTCTAGGTGGACCTGGTTTATTGGGGAAACGAAGGTGGAACCTCCTGACCAATACCCCAGCGTGAACATCCCGGGCGGGTACCCAAGTCCTCTCCAGAGGCCCGTATCCTCTCCAATGGACCAGGTACTGGAGGGAGCCTTGGACCATCTTGCTGTCCACAATCTTGGCCACCTCGAATTCTACCTCCTCAGGGGTGAGAACGGGGACAGGAGGTTTCTTCGAGGGAGCCAAGGACGGGGAGCAGCGTTTAAGGAGGGAGGCATGAAACACGTTGTGTACTCGAAAAGATGGGGGCAACTCCAGTCGGAAGGAGACAGGATTGAGGACTTCAATGACCTTGTACGGCCCTATAAACCGGGGAGCAAACTTCTTGGACAGGACTTTAAGGCGCAAGTTCTTAGACGATAACCATACCAGATCCCCAACCATAAACAAGGGGTTAGCAGAACGTCTTCTATCTGCCTGAGCTTTTTGTCTGCTCTGGGACGCCTCTAGGTTCTTCTGAACCTGGGCCCAGACTGTGCACAGTTCCCGATGAACGACCTCTACCTCGGGATTGTTGGAACTACCAGGTGAAATGGAGGAGAACTGTGGATTAAACCCAAAATTACAGAAAAAGGGGGAGACCCCTGACGAGTTACTGACCCGGTTATTAAGGGAAAATTCGGCGAGGGGAATGAAGGAGACCCAATCATATTGACAGTCAGAGATAAAACACCTTAAATATTGTTCTAGAGACTGATTAGTCCTCTCAGTTTGGCCATTAGTTTCAGAATGGAAGGCAGAGGAGAAGGAAAGATTAATCTCCAACTTTTTACAGAAGGCTCTCCAAAACAATGAAACAAATTGTACCCCTCTGTCAGAAACAATATTGACAAGGACCCCATGGAGACGCAGGATGTGTTTGACAAACAAGGTAGCTAACGTCTTAGCATTGGATAGTTTCTTGAGGGCCACAAAGTGGCACATCTTACTGAAGCGGTCTACTACAACCCACACCACCGACTTGCCTTGAGATGGAGGCAAATCGGTGATAAAATCCATGGAGATATGGGTCCAAGGTCTCTGGGGAATGGGCAAAGAACGTAGTAAGCCCGCTGGTCGGGACCTGGGAGTCTTGGACCTAGCACAAACTTCACAAGCGGCGACGTAGGCCTTAACATCTTTAGGCAACCCAGGCCACCAATAGTTTCTGGCAATGAGGTGCTTGGTACCCAGGATGCCTGGATGACCAGATAGTGCGGAGTCATGATTTTCCCTAAGTACCCTTAGCCGGAATTGCAGGGGAACAAACAGCTTGTTCTCAGGAAGGTTCCCGGGAGCTGAACCTTGATCAGCCGCAATTTCAGAGACTAAATCAGAATCAATAGAGGAAATGATTATACCTGGAGGCAAAATACAAGCAGGATCTTCCTCCGAAGGAGGGCTGGCCATGAAGCTACGCGACAGTGAATCAGCCTTAATATTTTTAGACCCAGCCCTATAGGTAACCAAAAAGTTGAATCTGGTAAAAAATAACACCCATCGAGCTTGTCTCAGGTTTAACCTCCGGGCAGATTCTAGGAAAACCAGATTCTTGTGGTCGGTAAGGACAGTTACCTGGTGCCTAGCCCCCTCCAGGAAGTGGCGCCACTCTTCAAATGCCCATTTAATGGCTAAGAGTTCGCAGTTGCCAATATCATAGTTACTCTCAGTGGGCGAAAACTTCCTGGAGAAGTAAGCACAGGGACGGAGATGGGTGAGGGACCTGGTACCCTGGGACAAGACAGCCCCCACTCCCACCTCGGACGCGTCAACCTCCACGATAAATGGCTCCATTTGGTTGGGCTGAACCAGCACCGGGGCCGAGATAAAGCACTTTTTAAGGATCTCAAAAGCCTGGACCGCCTCAGGAGGCCAGTGGAGGAGATCAGCACCTTTGCGAGTGAGATCCGTAAGAGGCTTAGCGATGACCGAGAAGTTAGCGATAAATCTCCTGTAATAAATAGCGAACCCCAAGAAGCACTGTAACGCCTTCAGGGAGACAGGTTGGACCCATTCCGCCACAGCCTGGACCTTGGCGGGGTCCATGCGGAATTCATGAGGAGTGAGGATTTGACCCAAAAATGGTATCTCCTGCACCCCAAACACATATTTTTCGGTCTTAGCAAACAGTTTGTTTTCCCGAAGGACCTGGAGCACTTTCCTGACATGCTCAATGTGGGAGGACCAGTCCTTAGAAAACACAAGTATGCCATCAAGGTACACTACAAGAAATACCCCCAGGTAATCTCTTAAAATCTCATTTATGAAATTCTGGAAGACCGCGGGAGCATTACACAACCCAAAGGGCATGACGAGGTATTCGAAATGACCTTCGGGCATGTTAAACGCAGTCTTCCACTCATCCCCCTCTTTGATGCGGATAAGGTTATACGCCCCCCGTAGATCAAACTTAGAGAACCATTGGGCCCCCTGAACCTGATTAAAGAGATCAGGAATCAAAGGAAGGGGGTACTGGTTCCTTACAGTGACCTTATTCAAGTTACGGTAGTCAATGCATGGCCTAAGACCACCATCCTTATTGTCTACGAAGACGAAGCCAGCACCTACCGGAGAAGTAGAGGTGCGAATGTAACCCTTGGCCAGGCATTCCTGGATATACTCTCTCATGGCTTCACGCTCGGGACAAGAGAGATTAAATATCCTACCCTTAGGGAGCTTAGCTCATGGTACCAAATCGATAGCGCAATCGTATTCTGTATGAGGAGGTAACACTTCGGAGGCCTCCTTAGAGAAAACATCAGCGAAGTCCTGAACAAACTCAGGTAGCGTGTTCACCTCCTCAGGGGGAGAAATAGAATTAACAGAAAAACATGACGTCAAGCATTCATTACCCCATTTGGTAAGATCCCCAGTATTCCAGTCAAACGTGGGATTATGCAACTGCAACCAGGGAAGGCCTAAAACCAAATCAGACGATAATCCCTGCATCAACAGTACAGAGCACTGCTCCAAATGCATGGAGCCAACAAGGAGTTCAAAAACAGGGGTATGCTGTGTAAAATAACCATTAGCAAGAGGAGTGGAGTCGATACCCACTACCGGGACAGGTTTAGGCAAATCAATCAAAGGCATAGCTAGAGACATAGCAAATTCCACAGACATGATATTAGCAGAAGACCCTGAATCCACGAAGGCACTGCAGGTAGCAGACCTCCCACCAAAAGAGACCTGAAAGTTAAGCAAGATTTTATTACGTTTCATTTTTACGGGAAATACCTGTGCGCCCAAGTGACCTCCCCGATGATCACTTAGGCGCGGAAGTTTTCCGGCTGCTTATTCCTACGCCTAGGACAGTTGTTCACTTGATGCTTGTCATCCCCACAATAGAAGCAGAGACCATTCTTCCTGCGGAACTCTCTACGTTGTTGGGGGGACACGGAGGCCCCGAGTTGCATAGGTACCTCCGAGTCTTCCATGGAAGAACGAAGCAACGGAACCTCGGGAGGCATCATGGGGGAGTCAGAGGAGAAAACACAAAAACGTTCAAGTTGTCGTTCCCTGAGACGTCGGTCAAGTCGTACCGCTAAAGCCATAACCTGGTCTAGGGAGTCAGAAGAGGGATAGCCAACTAGCAGGTCTTTCAGGGCGTTCGACAGACCCAACCTAAACTGGCACCTTAAGGCAGGGTCATTCCACCGAGAAGCTACGCACATAATTATACCCACCCGCTGGCTCTCAGAACCTGAGGAGTGGGGCTTTAAGCGAAAATAGAGCCTACAACTCTCCCGAAAGGAGAGAAAAGTTTTGCGGTCCCCCGAGAACCGGTCAGGCAACTTGAGGTGGGGTTCAAGAGGTGAGGTGAGGGGCACTACCATGGTAGCATCAGGCTGGTTGACCCTCTGAGCCAGGGCCTGGACCTGTAGGGAGAGACCCTGCATTTGCTGAACCAGGGTCTCAAGGGGGTCCATAGTAGTGTCAGGGACCAGGGTATACTAGGTATATGGGCTTGTGATTATGTAATGATGGGGGTAGGGAAACAGACAAGTGAGCCCTAATCTACCCGCCACTCAGTCCCTGCCTACTTGCAACGACCCGCCCTAGGCGACGGGGTACAACTGGGCAACGGTCCCTACGCTCAATAACTGCACGACAGACAAACAGACAAGGGTACAAAGAAGCTAAGGGAAATGGGGCAGTTGCCAACGGCAACACCGTGAGCAACAAGAGAGGTGAACGAGCCGAGTCAAACCAGGAGTGTACGAGGTACCAAACGCAGAGCAGGAGAGTAGTCAGTAAGCCAGGGTCAGTATGAAGCAGGGACAAATAGTTCAAGAAGCTGCAGCAGGGCCAGGAAACCAAACGAGAAGAATCACAAGCAAGGAGGAACAGGAAAGGCAGGTATAAATAGACAGAGGGCGGGAGCTAGCTCTGTCTGGCCAGGCTGTGATAGGCTCTCCCACTCCTAAGCCTGCCAGGAGTGGTGGAAGATGGAGTCAGTCTCACAGACATAGAAGCAGGTGCAGACTGATTACCTATGGGCGTTGACACAGAAGCTGTGCCTGGCAGATCCTTTACAGAAATAAAATTAATTAAAAAATTAATAAATAAAATAAAAAATTATAATAAATAAAGTATAATAATAATTAGGATAGCAAATTCTCATCATGGGATTGTAAGTACAGGGTGGGCCATTTATATGGATACACCTAAATAAAATGGGAATGGTTGGTAATATTAACTTCCTGTTTGTGGCACATTAGTATATGGGAGGGGGTAAACTTTTCAAGCTGGGTGTTGACCATGGCGGCCATTTTGAAGTTGGCCATTTTGTATCCAACTTTAGTTTTTTCAATGGGAAGAGGGTCATGTGACACATCAAACTTATCGATAATTTCACAAGAAAAACAATGGCGTGCTTGGTTTTAACGTTACTTTATTCTTTCATGAGTTATTTACAAGTTTCTGACCACTTATAAAATGTGTTCAAAGTGCTACCCATTGTGTTGGATTGTCAATGCAACCCTCTTCTCCCACTCTTCACACACTGATAGCAACACCGCAGAAGAAATGCTAGCACAGGCTTCCAGTATCTGTAGTTTCAGTTGCTGCACATCTCGTATCTTCACAGCATAGACAATTGCCCTCAGATGACCCCAAAGATAAAAGTCTAAGGGGGTCAGATCGGGAGGCATTTCTTCTGCGGTGTTGCTATCAGTGTGTGAAGAGTGGGAGAAGAGGGTTGCATTGACAATCCAACACAATGGGCAGCACTTTGAACACATTTTATAAGTGGTCAGAAACTTGTAAATAACTCATGAAAGAATAAAGTAACGTTAAAACCAAGCACACCATTGTTTTTCTTGTGAAATTCTCGATAAGTTTGATGTGTCACATGACCCTCTTCCCATTGAAAAAACTAAAGTTGGATACAAAATGGCCGACTTCAAAATGGCCACCATGGTCAACACCCAGCCTGAAAAGTTTCCCCCCTCCCATATACTAATGTGCCACAAACAGGAAGTTAATATCACCAACCATTCCCATTTTATTTAGGTGTATCCATATAAATGGCCCACCCTGTATATTCAAAATAGGAAGCATGTTACCTAACAGAACCAGAAGCTGTCCATCCAACCATGGCCAGAAGCCAGTCATCAAGACAGTCCAGGGGCCGCACCAGACCAGGTCCCCATCCATAGATGTGGGCAAAAATAGATGGCGACAATGCCTAAATGGCAGTCACGGACCGGATCCCTATCGGTAGCAGGGGGAACAAAATATCGCCAACACCACCAAATATAGCCAACACCACCAAATATAGCCAACGCCACCATGGACGTGGAGCCAGTCAGGGCACACCACAAGGCTGCTCAGACTGAGTCTCAGACAAGGACGGACAGAAAATCCACCAGTTTCCAGGATAGACCGAATAGTGACCATAATTTAATGCTTAGGAATAAAAAGTATAAGTATCTTAGAAAAGTAGGAATCCATCCAATATGACAAAGTGTAGCCAGACAAGCAACATACACCAGTCCAACCCCAGAAAACGGCACCTGTTTCAGTGACAGCACAGGGGCAGCACCGGCCTATATCGCTGTCCGCAGATGCAAACCGATTAGGACGGCCCAACCCAATGGCGACAGGGAGCCGGTCAGCGACAAAACCAAAAATGCCATCTTCCTTCATTTGTGCTAGACACGGGTGACTTCCTACGAAAGTTCAAAGACTGACATTTGGATTCAGACTTTCTTTTGGTTGGTTTAGATGTTGAGTCCGTGTTTACCTCCATCCCTCATAAGATCGGACTAAAAGCATCGTCACACTACTTGGAGGGCCGGGGTGGTGAATGTGCCCACCAGAATGAATTTATCATCGAAATGTTGGAATTTGTTTTGAATTATAATTGTTTTTCTTTTGATGGTAAATACTATCGACAGGTGCAGTGGACTGCAATGGGGTCATCTTGTGCCCCATCGTATGCCTGCCTGCACCTGGGGTGGTGGGAGGAATTTGTTGTCTATGGTAACTGTTCCTTCAAAAAAACATGTAGTCCGTTGGCTCAGATACATGGACGATATTTTTGTCTGCTTTAAGGGATCAGTTCAGGAACTAGAATTGTTTGTTAAAGAACTGAACCAGAACACCCTTAACATCTTATTAACCTATACTTATAGTGAGATATCAATACGTTTTTTAGACTTAAATATCTATAAGTAAAACAACAGGTTAATAACTAGTATCGAAAACCGACTGCTGGAAATACCTTGTTGGCAGCAAGTAGCCACCATCCCCATCACAAATTAAGGGAATTCCAGGTTGCCAATTTCTTCGCATTTGAAGAAACTGTACAAACTTTGACGTGTTCAAATCTGAAGCTCTTGAACTATCTGAGCACTTCCGTTCTAGGGGCTATTTGAAAAAAATCAATAAAACGAGGCTTTCTTTCTTTTTTTTCTTGTTTGGAGAGGGCACCTATCCATGACAGAATTTATATTATTGTAAATGGTACTTCTCCTTTTTTCTGATGCTTTACATCAGTTTATGCTGTTCAGGGCCTTACTAAGAGCTCCAACACATTGGGAGCAATACTGTGTCTCTTATATACGCATATTTGTTTGTGTTAGAATTTTCCCTTCATTATGACATTTATACTATTATACTATCTATACTGGTCGAAGGTGACCAAACTTAGAGTTAACTAATGAAAGCTCTATAATGACTGATACTGCACCTTTAAATGTAAATACTATAAAAAGGTGTCAGTAACATAATTGCTATACCTTGCTTTGAGAAAGTCCCAGCTGGGACGAAACGCGTAAGCTGAACTTATTACTCTGTCTTGTCACGGCTGTGAGTGACGCCAGCACGCCGTGCACTCCCTTTGCATGCATACAAGCTGCACAAATAGATCTCCTGGGTACACCACGTGGTGAATAACTCTGTGAGATCCGGATGAGATTACCCAAACATCGCTGGCTTTTTAGCATAGAACCAGAACTCCTTGTATAACCAATGGTGAGTCATCGCTGGCTCCATCCTGAAAGACGTGATTGTAGTACTGCCTGTATACTTGGCTGAAAAACTTGCTCAAGAAGTGGACACACAACAGAACTTTGGTTACTATCGAAGCCATCTATTTGTCGATGGAGCCCCTTAACACCTACAAATAGATGAGTATACCTCTGATTGGATCAACTTGCTTGTGCTTTACATGCCTGGCTATATGCTATATTTCCTGGAAGAATAATATCTGCACTACTATAGGGATTTCTTATCCCTACTAATACATCTTGATACATCTGTATGTTTTTCATAACTTGTGTTATTATTGATATAACATTGTTTTTGCAGTATTATCACCCGGCTAGGTGATTTAGGTTTATATTTTAATAATATTGTTGTCATATGTATTGCTCAGGGAAATTATTCCCTCACATATATATTTTAATATTTAAAACTAAATTAAATAAAACTTTATTATTTTTGTTACCCAGTGTGTGCTGGTTTTGTCCGGAACCTTTTTCTTTTTTGGTTTGATTTTTTTTTACACTTGGTGCATGCTACTGGATAAACACACCTAAATGTATATTTGGCAACTTCTGCCGACTTCAGAGATACCAAATATGTGTGCATTTCTTGCACGCTGGGCGCAAGGCGTAGCTTATAATGAATGTTGCGCAAACTGGCTTTTAGAGAGCAATTTTCCAAAGCTGGTTTGCTGACACCATACGACCATTACAGATGTTGTGAAGTGATATAAAAAAACATTAAAGGGGTTGTCCAGTCCCAATAAATTGATGGCTTATCCTCAGGATAGGCCATCAATAATGTGATCGGTCGGGATCCAACTCCTGGCACCCCAGCCAATCAGCTGTTTTGAAGGGGTTGCAGCGCTGCTTCCCCTTAATTTCCTTTACTGCTCACACTGTGAATCACCAACACACTTGTAGTGGTGGCTCACAGTATTACAGCCTTCTTTCATTGTAGTGACTGTAATACTGTGTACCGCCGCTACAAGTGTATCGATGATTCACAGTGTGAGAAGTAACGGAAATGAAGGGGAAGCAGCGCTTGAACGAATGCTGCGGTCGCTACAAGACAGCTGATCGGCGTGGGTACCGGGAGTCGGACCCCAACTGATCAGATATTGAAAGCTTATCCTGAGAATAGGCCATCAATTTATGGGCACTGGAAAACCCCTTTAACTCCCTCAAAATGAATCTTTTATGGAAAGATATTAATTTAACGACATATCAAAGATTTCAAAAGATTTCAAAATCTGCAGTGTAAAATGTCTGTAGTATGTGGATGAGATTTGTAAAATCTCATCTACTTGCCTTGTACTGTAATCCACAGTATACTTTACCTGCGCAAATACGCAGGTAAAATCTGCAGTAAATCCGCCACATGTAACATTACCCTAAAGAGGCTCTGTCACCAGATTTTGCAACCCCTATCTGCTATTGCAGCAGATCGGCGCTGCAATGTAGATAAGAGTAACGTTTTTATTTTTAAAAAACGAGCATTTTTGGCCAAGTTATGACCATTTTTGTATTTATGCAAATGAGGCTTGCAAAAGTACAACTGGGCGTGTTGAAAAGTAAAAGTACAACTGGGCGTGTATTATGTGTGTACATCGGGGCGTTTTTACTTCTTTTACTAGCTGGGCGCTCTGACGAGAAGTATCATCCACTTCTCTTCAGAACGCCCAGCTTCTGGCAGATCACGCTGTGACGTCACTTCCCCAGGTCCTGCATCGTGTCAGACGAGCGAGGACACATCGGCACCAGAGGCTACAGTTGATTCTGCAGCAGCATCAGCGTTTGCAGGTAAGTAGCTACATCGACTTACCTGCAAACGCCGATGCTGCTGCAGAATCATCTGTAGCCTCTGGTGCCGATGTGTCCTCGCTCGTCTGACACGATGCAGGACCTGGGGAAGTGACGTCACAGCGTGATCTGCCAGAAGCTGGGCGTTCTGAAGAGAAGTGGATGATACTTCTCGTCAGAATGCCCAGCTAGTAAAAGAAGTAAAAACGCCCCGATGTACACACATAATACACGCCCAGTTGTACTTTTACTTTTCAACACGCCCACTTGGACTTTTGCAAGCCTCATTTGCATAAATACAAAAATGGTCATAACTTGGCCAAAAATGCTCGTTTTTTTAAAATAAAAACGTTACTGTAATCTACATTGCAGCGCCGATCTGCTGCAATAGCAGATAGGGGTTGCAAAATCTGGTGACAGAGCCTCTCTAATGCTGGGGCTACATGGTGACTTTGTACCAACACAAGTCACACAGCCAAAGAATGCTATGTCCCATAGCCTATACCGCAAGTAATGAAAGTCAATGTGGTCGCGTTGCAACCTGCAAGTAAGGCCTTATTTACATGAGCGTGTGCGTTTTGCGCACGCAAAAAAAGCAGCGTTTTGCGTGCGCAAAAGGCACTTAACAGCTGCGTGTGTCATCAGTGTATGATGCGCGGCTGCAAGATTTTCTCGCAGCCGCCATCATTTTGACACTCCGTTTGGATGTTTGTAAACAGAAAAGCACGTGGTGCTTTTCTGTTTACATTCAGAGAATGACAGCTGTTGCGCGAACCACGCAGTTCGCACGGAAGTGCTTCCGTGCGACCTGCGTGGTTTTCACGCACCCATTGACTTCAATGGGTGCGTGATGTGCAAAAACCGCAGAAATATAGAACATGTCGTGAGTTTTATGCAGCGGACTCACACTGCGCAAAACTCACGGACTGTCTGCACTGCTCCATAGCCTAATATAGGTGCGTACGACACGCGTGAAAAGCACGCGCGTATATTACGCTCGTCTAAATGATGCCTAACTGTGACACAACGTTTTTTTTGCAACTGTGATGTCGCGCCAACTTGCGCGTTGCGACATGTCCACATTGACTTTTATTACTTGAAATGTAAAAAAAATGTTGAATTCCTTTTTCGGATTTTCACTTTTGTTTTTTCCTCCCCACCTTCCAAAAGCTATAATTTTTTAATTTTTCCATCGATATAGCCATATTAGGGCTTATTTTTTGTGGGACAAGTTGTAGTTTTTCATGGCACCATTTTTTGTACTGCATAATGTACTAGGAAGCTGAATTTTTTTTATTTGTGGGGTTAAATGGGCAAAAGACAGAGATTACGCCATATTTATTTTTTTACGGCGTCCATCAGGCGGTAAAAACTACATATTCACCTTATTCTACAGGTTTATACGATTAGGGCAATACCAAATTTATATGTTTTGTTTTAAGTTTTACCACTTTTAAAAAAATAAAACTATTTGCTCAATTAAAAAAATCTTATGTGTCGCCATATTCTGAGAGCCATAACTTTTACATTTTTCCATCAATATAGCGATGTGAGGGCTTACATTTTGCAGGGAGAGCTGTAGTTGTCACCAACACCATTTTGGGGTACATGCGACTTATTGATCACTTTATTTCATTTTTTTGGAGCGCTAAGATGACCAAAAAACATCAGTTTGTTTGTTTTAAATATATATTTTATTACGGTATTCACCTAGCGAGTTAAACAATGCTATATTGTGATGGTTCGGACTTTTACGGACGTGGCAATACCAGTTATGTTAACTTTTCATTTTTTTTAACATTAATTTAGGGAAAAAATGTGGAAAGGTTTTTTTTTTAACTTTTAATACTTTTTTTGAAACATAAGAAAAACATTAACTCTTTTTTACTTTTTTTTAATTAGTCCCCCTAGGGGACTTGAAGAATTGATCTACTATCTGATATGTTACTGTAAATTTTTTCAGGAAAAAATACTAATGTATTGCAGTATATCGTGATTCTGACAGCCTCCGGAGGCAGAGCTTCAAAGGAGTACAAAAATGGCGGACCTGTGGGCCCTTATTATGCCACCAGGCTGCCATAACCGTTGTAACTGCCCAATCGTGTTGCGGGTGGGGGGGCGCGATGGCTTGTTTGAGGGGGCGCCCCCGTGATTCTAACACTTTAAAGGTCGCGATTGACCTTGGCATTTAAGGTGTTAAACAGGCGGAATCAAAGTGATATTTGATTCCGCCCATTGCAGTGAGGTGTCGGCTGTATTACACAGCCATCACCCGCTGTGTATGGAGCGCACTCCATACTTCCCCTTAACCCTTATTACGTACAGTTACGTGATTATGCATTAAGGGGATAAAGAGTTATTCCTTACACAGACATGTATGGCATATCCACAAGATATGCCATAAATGTCTGATAGATGCGGCTTCCCACTCTGGGATTCGCACCTATCTAGAGAATGGGGGCACCCGACCCCTGTTTTGCCTGGTGAGACGGCCGCTTGCTACCAACTCCAGGCAGGGACTGGCGGGCCCTGCCGCTTGGCAAGGCAGCAGACTACAGCCATATTACTAAACACAAAAGAATGTTCGATAAATATTGGGGTGCATTCCTTCAGTTTCATGCACTTTTCGCTACAAATATGCCCTTAAAATGACAGATTTGTGAAAAAACTAATTTTAAATTTTTCACTCCAGCTTTTCATAATTTCTCAACTAAAATGTGTGTGTGGTTTTTAAAATGGAGTCAATTCTGGGGTATTACATCGCATTGAATAGGGCCTATAAATCATCTAAAATTGTGCCACAGTGTGCTCCTTTCCTTTTGTGCCCCACCATTTATTCAAGCAGCCGATTAGGGTTAAAGTAGGGATATTTCTGAACACAGAAGAAACAACACAATCAATGCTGGGGTACAATTATTCCGTTTTATGTACTTTTTAGGAAAAATGTGTCCTTTAAATTTCTGCATAAACAGATGGGCTCAAAATGTGCATTACATCCAGGGGCGTAGCTAAAGGTGGGCCGGCGCAGCATGTGCCCCAGGCGCAACTAGGTGGTAGGGAAGGGGGGCGCCGCAGAGCAGCTAATCGCTGCTGATAGGTGCCCTGTATGTCGGACACCTGCAGCAGCGATCAGCATTAGGAAGTGCCAGGAGTTCATGTGGCAGCGTTCTGAATGGGATCTGTGATGGCCAGTCCAGTCACTTGACCTCACGTCAGTGACATGAGGTCAGATGACTCAGGTCAGGTGACTGGACTGGTCAACTCCTGGGCTGTCACCGACCTTAGTCAGAACGAACTCCGCCGCTGCCTGCGCTGCATGACCTACTCAGCTCCTCCGGTGAGTCATGTTAGGCAGAGCGGAGAGTGGTAGCGGTAGGCTACCGCTAACACTCGCCGCTGTTTTTCAGGGTGGCGCTAAGTAAAAGGGGGGGAGTGTGGCGCTATTTACAAAGGGGGGGATTGTGCCACTATTTACAAGGGGGGTGTGCCACTATTTACAAGGGGGGCAGCGGGCTGTGTATGGCACTATCCACAAGGGGGGGAGTGTGGTGCTATTTACAAGGGGGGGGGAGTGTGCCGCTATCTACAAGGGGGGCAGCGGGCTGTGAGTGGCACTATCTACAAGGTGGGCTGTATGGCGCTATTTACAAGGGGAGCTGTGTGTGTTACTATCTACAAGGGTGGCTGTGTGGTGCTGTTTAAAATGGGGCTGTGTGGCGCTGTTTACAAGGAGGGCTGTGTGGCGCTTTTTACAAAGCGGGGCTGTGTGGCGCTTTTTACAAAGCGGGGCTGTGTGGCGCTGTTTACAAGGAGGGCAGTGTGGCACTATTTACAAGAGAGGCAGTGTGGCGCTATTTACAAGGGGCAGTGTGGCGCTATTTACAAGGGGGGCTGTGTGCCGCTATTTACAAGGGGGCTGTATGCCGCTATATACAAGGGGGGCTGTTTGGCACTATCTACAAGAGTGACTGTGTGGAGCTATCTACAAGGGTGGCTGTGTGGAGCTATCTACAAGGGTGGCTGTGTGGAGCTATCTGCAAGGGTGGCTGTGTGGAGCTATCTACAAGGGTGGCTGTGTGGAGCTATCTACAAGGGTGGCTGTGTGGAGCTATCTACAAGGGTGGCTGTGTGGAGCTATCTACAAGGGTGGCTGTGTGGAGCTACCTGCAAGGGTGGCTGTGTGGAGCTATCTACAAGGGTGGCTGTGTAGAGCTATCTACAAGGGTGGCTGTGTGGAGCTATCTGCAAGGGTGGCTGTGTGGAGCTATCTACAACAGTGGTCTGTGTGTGGCGCTAGCTACAACATGGGGCTGTGTGTGGAGCTATCTACAACAGGGGGCTGTGTGTGGCACTATCTACGAGAGGGGGTGTGTGTGGCACTATCTACGAGAGGGGGTGTGTGTGGCACTATCTACAAGGGGGATGTTTGTGGCACTATTTATAAGGGGGATGTGTGTGGCACTATCTTCAAGACAGGGGCTGTGTGTGCCACTACCTACAAGGGGGATGTGTGTGGCACTAGTTACAAGGAAGGATGTGTGTGGCACTATCTACAAGAGAGGGGCTGTGTGTGGCACTATCTACAAGGGGGTGTGTGTGATGCTATTTTCAAGGGGGGTGTGTTTGGCACTATCTACAAGAGAGGGGCTTTGTGTGGCACTATCTATAACGGTGTGTGTCTGTGGTGCTATTAACAAGCGGGGCTGTGTGTGGCACTATCTACAAGGGGGCTGTGTGTGGCGCTTTCTACAATGTGGGATGTGTGTGGAGCTATTTACAACAGGGGGGCTGTGTGGCGTTAACTACAAGGAGGATGTGTGTGGCACTATCTACAGAGGGCTGTGTGGCGTTATATACAAGAGGGGGCTGTGTGTGACCTCTTTCATTTATTTTCTTTTAATTTATTGTTATAATAACTCCCTTATATAACTATATCGCTTGTAAAATTTAGAAATGGTTTTATGCTTGGGTTACATTAAAAAAATTGTGGAAAAAAAATGACACCTCATTGATTAGTAGAGAAAGCAAACATGGCGAGGGGGAAGGAGATGTCGGGAAATAAGTTGGGGGGACGCCAATCTGAATCTTTGCCCCGGGTGCAGGAGAACCTAGCTACGCCTCTGATTACACCCCCAGATAAATACCTTAGGGGCTGCAGTATTCAAAATACGGTTCTGGGGGTGTTACTTTGTGCAGCCAGCTCAAATCCTCTGCTGGCGTGAAATTGGGACTAAAATTAATTCAAGCTAAAATTGTATACTGAAAGACACATTGTGCTTCTATATTTTTGGGCCCTACCATGTGTCCCTAACAGCAGACTAGGGCCACAGTGGGGATATTTCCTTAGGATAGACCATCAATATCAGATCAGTGGTGGTCGAATCCTGGCACCCCTGCCCATCAGCTGACAGAATGGGCCACAGCGTTCGTCGACACGGCCTCTTCAAAATTTACCAGGCACAGCACTAAACACATCTGTTCACTTAAATGGGACAGTAACTGCAATTCCATGCACAGCAGCTACAGATGTGTACGGCTCTGTGCCTGTAAACAGGGAAAAGGCTGCAGCGACGAACACCGCGGTCCCATTATTCAGCTGATCGGCAGGGAGTGCCGGGAGTCGGACCCCCACCTGTAAAGGATCTGCCAGACACAGCTTCTGTGTCGACGCCCGTGGGTAATCAGTCTGCACCTGCTCCTAAGTCTGAGAGAGTGACACAATCTTCTACCAGTCAGGCTGGGAGGCTGAGGAGTGGGAGAGCCTATAACAGCCTGGCCAGACGGAGCTAGCTCCCGCCCTCTGTCTATTTATACCTGCATTTCCTGCTCCTCCTTTGCCTGTGATTCTTTTCTGTTTCCTGGCTCTGCTGCTCCTGCTATGATTATTGACCTTGCTTCATTTTTGACCCTGGCTTTACTGACTACGCTCCTGCTCTGCGATTTGTACCTCGTGCACTCCTGGTTTGACTCGGCTCGTTCACTACTCTTGTTGCTCACTGTGTTGCCGTGGGCAACTGCCCCATTTCCCTTAGCTTCTGTGTACCCTTGTCTGTTTGTCTGTCGTGCACTTATTGAGCGTAGGGACCGTCGCCCAGTTGTACGCCGTCGCCTAGGACGGGCCGTTGCAAGTAGGCAGGGACTGAGTGGCGGGTAGATTAGGGCTCACCTGTCTGTCTCCCTACCCCATCATTACACCACCAGTCTGATATTAATGGCCTATCCTAAGGATACGCCACCAATATAAAATGCCCATAGTACCCCTTTAAGTCAATAAACAGACCTCTTAATAAACATACGCATTTGGTTTAGCCTACTCTGCATGTTTATTTCAATGGTGAGCGGGAGACGAACCCCTATTAGACATCTCTAGTAGCGGCTTATCTACCGGTACAATGAAAGGATTTGGAATGTAGGTGTTCAACATGCATCCTCATTTTTACACATACATTATATGAGATTGAAGGACTGTAGGGAGGCCACCAGGCACATTAGATTGTTAAAATAATCTTGTGACATTAATCTAAAGTGTATCAGCAGCCTGAGGGTTAGGTTCCCAGTATCAAATGTCAAGCTTATTGTAGGTTCTTAATGCATTTATATACTTTCAATGGAAGTAATGAAATCATAGTGTTTTTATGTTTCTCACCAAGAAACAACAAATGATACAAAAGTGTTTCACCTTGAATTAGGAAATGTCCAACCTTATTCCAGTAGGGAGCAAGCCTCACTGTGATTGTGTAAAACAGACAAATCTGAAGCATAGATGGAGTAACTCTTTCAGGCTTCTCCACCTAAGGTAAGCATAAGAATGTATGATCAATGTCTGTTCTATTTGTTAAGAAGAGTAGACTAAGTACTAGAATTACATACAATTCATGCTCCTAGTATAAATCAATTTAGTTTTCTCATGCGTGTTGTGGAACGGCTTTTCTGCTTCTACTGCGTTGAATCAGAGGTCTACACAACTTTATAATAAATCTCAACATATTATAAACTATAATCAAATATCATTAAATATGTTGATCAAGGCAATATTTAATACAATGAACCTTGAAAGTTGCAATACTGATGACAGAAGATTAGAGTATTCAATTTCATAAGGTTAAAATGCTTTGCATAATAAAAAATAAGTTTCATTACATCATCACTTTTCAAATATACGGTACTACTGTTATTGAAATGTGTCCATTTATGAGTAGGAGCAATTTAGTAATAGAGCAGGGAAGCCATGAAGAAACCAAATTCCTTGCAGCCTATCAGCAGAAACAAGTAATTATTATTTTTTCAACAATTTGTGTCTGCACTCATAAACAATATACGGGCTTCCATGAATGGGGACCAAATCGTATCCACTGCTGCCATGCTCTATGTCGAATAGTGAAATATATAGTTTACACTATGCGTGTGACTCCTTCTATTTTATGTAAAGCCAGACTACATTTCATAATCTACTAGCTGATATGTTACTGTAAATGCAAGGCCAAATAAACTGCTCTTTTTATCACTAGCTAGATTTGGTTAGTCTTCCTGGTTATGGCTTAAGAAATAAATGCAAAATCTTCAGAAAATCTGCAATGTGTGAACAAAGGCTAAGGGTGGATTCACATGCGGGAGATTTGTTTTCAGAAATTTCTGCAACTGAAAATCAGTTCCATTCATCTGGATTTCAGAAACATTCAGAAATCCATTTGTTTGCTAGAGAAAAAAAGACCATTTAGATGAATGGATGACGTTGCAGGCCATGTGACACTGCAGCCTGTGATTGGTTGCAATGGTCACATGGGATGCAACATCATCCCAGGAGGCCAGACTGCAAAAAGAAGGAGGGTGTTCTGGGTAAGTATGATTTTCGTTGCGATTTTTGCGGCGTAAACGCTGCGATTACGCCACAAAGGTCGCAAAACACTTGGGTTTCAACAGAAAATCAACAAAAACGCAGCATAAATTGACATGCTGCTGTTAAGGATCTGCCAGGCACAGCTTCTGTATCCACGCCCATAAGTAATCAGTCTGCACCTGCTTCTATGTCTGTGAGACTGACTCCATCTTCCACCACTCAGGGTGGCAGGCTTAGGAGTGGGAGAGCCTATCACAGCCTGGCCAGACGGAGCTAGCTCCCGCCCTCTGTCTATTTATACCTGCCTTTCCTGTTCCTCCTTGCTTGTGATTCTTCTCGTTTGGTTTCCTGGCCCTGCTGCAGCTTCTTGTACCATTTGACCCTGGCTTACTGACTACTCTCCTGCTCTGCGTTTGGTACCTCGTACACTCCTGGTTTGACTCGGCTTGTTAACTACTCTCCTGCTCTGCGTTTGGTACCTCGTACACTCCTGGTTTGACTCGGCTCGTTCACCACTCTTGTTGCTCACGGTGTTGCCGTGGGCAGCTGCCCCTTTTCCCTTGCTTCTGTGTACCCTTGTCTGTTTGTCTGTCGTGCACTTATTGAGCGTAGGGACCGTCGCCCAGTTGTACCCCGTCGCCTAGGGCGGGTCGTTGCAAGTAGGCAGGGACTGAGTGGCGGGTAGATTAGGGCTCACTTGTCTGTTTCCTTACCCCCATCATTACATAATCACAAGCCCATATACCTACTCTCCCTTGGTCCTTCACACTACTATGGACCCCCTTGAGACCCTGGTTCAGCAAATGCAGGGTCTCTCCCTACAGGTCCAGGCCCTGGCTCAGAGGGTCAACTAGCCTGATGCTACCATGGTAGTGCCCCTCACCTCACCTCTTGAACGCCACCTCAAGTTGCCTGACTGGTTCACAGGGGACCGGAAGACTTTTCTCTCCTTTCGGGAGAGTTGTAGGCTCTATTTTCGTTTAAAGCCCCACTCCTCAGGTTCTGAGAGCCAGCGGGTGGATATAATTATGTCCCGGCTCCAGGAAGGGCCCCAAGAATGGGCCTTCTCCTTGGCTCCTGACGCCCCTGAACTTTCCTCCGTTGATCTTTCCTTTTCTGCTCTCGGACTCATTTATGACGAGACTGACAGGACTGCCTTTGCCGAGAGTCAGCTGGTGACCTTACGTCAGGGTAAGAGACCTGTTGAGGAGTATTGCTCTGACTTTAGGAAGTGGTGCGTAGCTTCTCGGTGGAATGACCCTGCCTTAAGGTGCCAGTTTAGGTTGGGTCTGTCGAACGCCCTGAAAGACCTGCTAGTTAGCTATCCCTCTTCTGACTCCCTAGACCAGGTTATGGCTTTAGCGGTACGACTTGACCGACGTCTCAGGGAACGACAACGTGAACGTTTTTGTGTTTTCTCCTCTGACTCCCCCATGATGCCTCTCGAGGTTCCGTTGCTTCTTTCTTCCACGGAAGACTCGGAGGTACCTATGCAACTCGGGGCCTCCGTGTCCCCCCAACAACGTAGAGAGTTCCGCAGGAAGAATGGTCTCTGCTTCTATTGTGTCGATGACAAGCATCAAGTGAACACCTGTCCTAGGCGTAAGAATAAGCAGCCGGAAAACTTCTGCGCCTAAGTGATCATCAGGGAGGTCACTTGGGCGCACAGGTATTTCCCGTAAATATGAAACGTAATAAAATCTTGCTTCCCTTTCAGGTCTCTTTTGGTAGTAGGTCTGCTACCGGCAGTGCCTTCGTGGATTCAGGGTCTTCTGCTAATATCATGTCTGTGGAATTTGCTATGTCTCTAGCTATGCCTTTGATTGATTTGCCTAAACCTGTCCCGGTAGTGGGTATCGACTCCACTCCTCTTGCTAATGGTTATTTTACACAGCATACCCGTTTTTGAACTCCTTGTTGGCTCCATGCATTTGGAGCAGTGCTCTGTACTGTTGATGCAGGGATTATCGTCCGATTTGGTTTTAGGCCTTCCCTGGTTGCAGTTGCATAATCCCACGTTTGACTGGAATACTGGGGATCTTACCAAATGGGGTAATGAATGCTTGACGTCATGTTTTTCTGTTAATTCTATTTCTCCCCCTGTGGAGGTGAACACGCTACCTGAGTTTGTTCAGGACTTCGCTGATGTTTTCTCTAAGGAGGCCTCCGAAGTGTTACCTCCTCATAGAGAATACGATTGCGCTATCGATTTGGTACCAGGAGGTAAGCTCCCTAAGGGTAGGATATTTAATCTCTCTTGTCCCGAACGTGAAGCCATGACAGAGTATATCCAGGAATGCCTGGCCAAGGGTTACATTCGCCCCTCTACTTCTCCGGTAGGTGCTGGCTTCTTCTTCGTAGGGAAGGATGGTGGTCTTAGGCCATGCATTGACTACCGTAACTTGAATAAGGTCACTGTAAGGAACCAGTATCCCCTTCCTTTGATTCCTGATCTCTTTAATCAGGTTCAGGGGGCCCAATGGTTCTCTAAGTTTGATCTACGGGGGGCGTATAACCTTATCCGCATCAAAGAGGGGGATGAGTGGAAGACTGCGTTTAACACGCCCGAAGGTCATTTCGAATACCTCGTCATGCCCTTTGGGTTGTGTAATGCTTCCGCGGTCTTCCAGAATTTCATAAATGAGATTTTAAGAGATTACCTGGGGGTATTTCTTGTAGTGTATCTTGATGACATACTTGTGTTTTCCAAGGACTGGTCCTCCCACATTGAGCATGTCAGGAAGGTGCTCCAGGTCCTTCGGGAAAACAAACTGTTTGCGAAGACCGAAAAATGTGTGTTTGGGGTGCAGGAGATACCATTTTTGGGTCAAATCCTCACTCCTCATGAATTCCGCATGGACCCCGCCAAGGTCCAGGCTGTGGCGGAATGGGTCCAACCTGCCTCCCTGAAGGCATTACAATGCTTCTTGGGGTTCGCTAATTATTACAGATTTATTGCTAACTTCTCGGTCATCGCTAAGCCTCTTACGGACCTCACTAGCAAGGGTGCTGATCTCCTCCGATGGCCTCCTGAGGCTGTCCAGGCTTTTGAGGTCCTTAAGAAGTGCTTTATCTCGGCCCTGGTGTTGGTTCAGCCCAACCAAATGGAGCCATTTATCGTGGAGGTTGACGCGTCCGAGGTGGGAGTGGGGGCTGTCTTGTCCCAGGGTACCAGGTCCCTCACCCATCTCCGTCCCTGTGCCTACTACTCCAGGAAGTTTTCGCCCACTGAGAGTAACTATGATATTGGCAACCGCGAACTCTTAGCCATTAAATGGGCATTTGAAGAGTGGCGCCACTTCCTGGAGGGGGCTAGGCACCAGGTAACGGTCCTTACCGACCACAAGAATCTGGTTTTCCTAGAATCTGCCCGGAGGCTAAACCCGAGACAAGCTCGATGGGCGTTATTTTTTACCAGATTCAATTTTTTGGTTACCTATAGGGCTGGGTCTAAAAATATTAAGGCTGATGCACTGTCGCGTAGCTTCATGGCCAGTCCTCCTTCGGAGGAAGATCCTGCTTGTATTTTGCCTCCAGGTATAATCATTTCCTCTATTGATTCTGATTTAGTCTCTGAAATTGCTGCTGATCAAGGTTCAGCTCCCGGGAACCTTCCTGAGAACAAGCTGTTTGTTCCGCTGCAATTCCGGCTAAGGGTTCTGACAGAGGGGTACAATTTGTTTCTTTGTTTTGGAGAGCCTTCTGTAAAAAGTTGGAGATTGATCTGTCCTTCTCCTCTGCCTTCCATCCTGAAACTAATGGCCAAACGGAGAGGACTAATCAGTCTCTAGAACAATATTTAAGGTGTTTTATCTCTGACTGTCAATATGATTGGGTCTCATTCATTCCCCTCGCTGAATTTTCCCTTAATAACCGGGTCAGTAACTCGTCAGGAGTCTCCCCCTTTTTCTGTAATTTTGGGTTTAATCCACGGTTCTCCTCCGTTTCACCTGGTAGTTCCAACAATCCCGAGGTAGAGGTCGTTCATCGGGAACTGTGCACAGTCTGGGCCCAGGTTCAGAAGAACCTAGAGGCGTCCCAGACCATACAAAAACTCAGGCAGATAGAAGACGTTCTGCTAACCCCTTGTTTATGGTCGGGGATGTGGTGTGGCTATCGTCAAAGAACTTGTGCCTTAAAGTCCCATCCAAGAAGTTTGCTCCCCGGTTTATAGGGACGTACAAGGTCATTGAAGTCCTCAATCCTGTCTCCTTCCGACTGGAGTTGCCCCCATCTTTTCGAGTACACGACGTGTTTCATGCCTCCCTCCTTAAACGCTGCTCCCCATCCTTGGCTCCCTCGAGGAAACCTCCTGTCCCCGTTCTCACCCCTGAAGGGGTAGAATTCGAGGTGGCCAAGATTGTGGACAGCAAGATGGTCCAAGGCTCCCTCCAGTACCTGGTCCATTGGAGAGGGTACGGGCCTGAGGATAGGACTTGGGTACACGCCCGGGATGTTCACGCTGGGGTATTGGTCAGGAGGTTCCACCTTCGTTTCCCCAATAAACCAGGTCCATCTAGAAAGGGTCCGGTGGCCCCTCATAAAAGGGGGGGTACTGTTAAGGATCTGTCAGGCACAGCTTCTGTATCCATGCCCATAGGTAATCAGTCTGCATCTGCTTCTATGTCTGTGAGACTGACTCCATCTTCCACCACTCAGGATGGCAGGCTTAGGAGTGGGAGAGTCTATCACAGCCTGGCCAGACGGAGCTAGCTCCCGCCCTCTGTCTATTTATACCTGCCTTTCCTGTTCCTCCTTGCTTGTGATTCTTCTTGTTTTGTTTCCTGGCCCTGCTGCAGCTTCTTGTACCATTTGACCCTGCTTCATATTTACCCTGGCTTACTGACTACTCTCCTGCTCTGCGTTTGGTACCTCGTACACTCCTGGTTTGACTCGGCTTGTACACTACTCTCCTGCTCTGCGTTTGGTACCTCGTACACTCCTCGTTTGACTCGGCTCGTTCACCACTCTTGTTGCTCACGGTGTTGCCGTGGGCAACTGCCCCTTTTCCCTTGCTTCTGTGTACCCTTGTCTGTTTGTCTGTCGTGAACTTATTGAGCGTAGGGACCGTCGCCCAGTTGTACCCCGTCGCCTAGGGCGGGTCGTTGCAAGTAGGCAGGGACTGACTGAGTAGATTAGGGCTCACTTGTCTGTTTCCTTACTCCCATCATTACAGCTGCGGAATTAAATTCCGCACTGCAAGTCAATTTATTAATGTTTACGCTGCGTTTTCAGTCAACTACGCTATTGTTTCCACTAAAAAAAAGGAAACCTTACGGAACGGAGACAAACGGAAACCATTTGCAACGGAAGCATTACTATTGAAATCAATGGTAATGCAAACAGAAGCTATGGTTTCCATTTGCCTTTCCATTCATGGGTTCCTCCGTCGGAAAGCTGCAACAGAACCCATGAAGGGAAACCAACGCTGATGTAAACAAAGCCTAACAGGCATCCTATTAGACCATTCTTCTGAATAGGTGAGCTAATATGGTAGGCCTGGGGGTCATTGCTAGGCTCCCGGCTGCCACAGCAACCCCATTGGCACCCCTCGATCGCGTGAAGAGGGGAGGGGGCAATGGGCTGACAGAGGGGACCCCTTCCCTATGTTTAACCACTTAGATGCCATGGTCAGCATTGACCGCGGCATCTAAGGGGTTAAACTTTCTGAATCTGAGTTATCTCCGATACTGCCCATTATATTAAAGTGTTGGCTGTGTAATACAGCACGTGATGGTGCAGGTACAGTTCCCAAGCCTGCGCCATCACTATAATGTACATTTATGTTATTTTGCAGGAACTAAATCTTTCTCATGATGTAAATGTACGTCATGATTAGGGAAGAGGTTAACATATAGGGCAAGCTATGGTTTTAAAAAGAAAACTGCAGCAAGCCCTAAAAAGAGGATACCTTGAGGTCAGGGGTGTAGCTAAAGGCTCATGGGCCCCGATGCAAAAATTCTTACTGGGCCACCCCCCCCCCGCGCAAACTTCTCATGGCCGACGGTCCGCAGCTTTCAGCTGCATCGCTGGGTCTCCTAAGTGACCCAACAATGCAGCACTAGCAGCCGCGGCGTCACTAAGGCTGGGTTCACACACCCTATTTACGGACGTAATTCGGGCGTTTTAGCATTGAATTACGTCCGAAAATGCGGCTCAAAAGCGTTGGCAAACATTTGCCCATTCATTTGAATGGGTCTTACGATGTTCTGTGCCGACGGTCATTTTTTTTTACGCGCCGCTGTCAAAAGGCGGCGCGTAAAAAAGACGCCCGCGTCAAAGAAGTGCCTGTCACTTCTTCAGACGTAAATGGAGCCATTTTCCATGGACTCCATAGAAAAACAGCTTCAATTACGTCCGTAATGGACGCAGCGAAAGATGCCTGCACATGCCATTACGGCTGAAATTACGGTGCTGTTTTCTCCTGAAAACAGCACCGTAATTTCAGCCGTAACAGACGCTGCCGTGTGAACATACCTAGAGGGCTTAAAATGTCAGGGGAAATAGCCCCAATACATATGTGTCCGCCCAAAAAAAAGTGTGTGTATAGGAGACAGCATAGCATATCTATAGCACTACGACCCTATAAACTATGGATAGGATTAGATACATTGGCTCAGCAGAGAAGTATCACACATGATAGGATTAGATACAGTGGCTCAGAAGGCAGTATCACACAACATGATAGGATTAGATACAGTGGCCCAGCAGACAGTGTCACACAAGATACGATTAGATACAGGGCCCAGCAGACAGTATCACACATGATTGGATTAGATACACAGCTCAGCAGACAATATCACACATGATTGGATTAGATACAGGGCCCAGCTTGCTGTCATTGCGTCTCCAGCGCTGGACCCAGGATAGTTAAGAATAATAATTTTGCTTCTTTATGTGTTACTGATTATTTTTGTGTGTTTGTGTTTTTTTTTACAGGTTCGGTTGTTGGACTTCGGATATGAGGACTTCAATGACGGCGTTTTTTTTATTCTCAATAAAATGGTTAATGAGGGTTGTGTTTTTTTATTTCAATAAAATATTTTTTCTATGTGCTTGTATCTTTTTAAACTTTATTATCAATGCCTTAGTAATGGCCGCTGGCTGATTGACAACCTCCATTACTAAGGCGGGGCTTAATGTTAGCCGGTGCAGAGGCTACACTAACCCCCATTATTACCCCGGTATCCACCGCCACCAGGAGTACTGGGAAGAGCCGGGTACGAACCAGTACCCGACCATCTGTAGTGACGGGCAGGCACCGGGGTGGCCGCAGGCTGGTAGTATTAGGCTGGGGAAGGCTAAAAACAGTGGCCCTTCCCACCCTTGTAATGCTGTCTGCTGCTGCTGTGTTGTATCTGGCTGGTTATGAAAATTGGGGGGGACCCCACATCGTTCTTTCCAATTATTTTTTTTTAAATGACGTGGGGTCCCCCCCATTTTTCATAACCAGCCAGATACAATAAAGCAGCAGCAGCCTAGCATCACCAGGGTAGGAAGGGCCACTGTTTTTGGCCTTTCCCCTCCTGATAATACCAGCCTGCGGCCACCCCAGTGGCCGACCATCACTACAGATGGTCAGGTACTGGATGGTACCCGGCTCTTCCCAGCACCCCTGGTGGCGGTGGGTACCGGGATAATAAAGGGGGTTAGTGTTAGACTCTGCACCGGCTAACACTAAGCCCCGCCATAGCAATGGACGCTGTCAATCAGCCGGTGGCCATTACTAAGGCGGTAGTAATATAGTTTCAAAAAAACACAAAGACATAGAAAAAATATTTTATTGAAATAAAAAAAAAACGCACACAACCCTCATTAACCATTTTATTGATAATAAAAAAAAAGCTGGCATCGAAGTAGTCCTGGAATCCGACGTAGTCCAACGACCGAACCTGTAAGAAAACACACAAAAAATGATTAGTAACACGTGTGTTAGGCTTAGATACAGGGCCCATGTGTGATACTGTCTGTGGGACCCTGTATCTAAGCCTACCACAACGTAGGCTTAGATACAGGGTCCAGCAGACTGTAATCTTATACAGTATAAGATTACTGTGTGCTGGGGCCCTGTATCTAAACCTACAGTGTGGTAGGATTATATACAGGGCCCATCAGACAGGATCACACATGGGCCATGTATCTAAGCCTACCATGTGATTGGCTTAGATACCGGGCCCAGCAGACAGGATCACGCATGGGCCATGTATCTAAGCCTACCATGTGATTGGCTTAGATACAGGGCCCAGCAGACAGGATCACACATGGGCCATGTATCTAAGCCTACCATGTGATTGGCTTAGATACAGGGCCCAGCAGACAGGATCACACAATCTGTGATCCTGTCTCATGGGCCCCCTAAGCCTGCTACATCGTAGGCTTAGGGGTTGTACAGTCCCTAAACATTGATGGCCTATCCTCAGGATAGGCCATCAATAGCTGATGTGTCTCTCGGGACCCGCAAATCAGCTGTTTTGAAAGGGCCGCAGCACTCGTACGAGAGCTGCTTCCCCTTCATTTCACTACTCGCTCACACTGTGAATCGCCAACACGGATTCACAGTGTGACCGGAATGAAGGGGAGCAGCTCTCGTACGAGTGCTGCAGCCCCTTCAAAACAGCTGATTGGCGGGTCCCGGGAGTCGGACCCCGCCAGTCAGGACTAACCTTACCTTCCTCTTCGGCCGCGGCGGGGGTTCTGTCGTCTCGATGCTGTGCGCGGCTCATAGCGCTGTGACGTCATGCGCTGCGCACAGCGCTTGACGTCAGGACCTCCGCTGCGATCCGGAACCAGGAAGGTAAGTAAAGTATGTTACTATAGTAACAGGGGCCCGCGGCCCGAGTTACTATAGTAACTTTTTATTGATGTGGTGCGGGGGGCCGTGGGCCCCCCTGGCTTCGGGGCCCGGTCGCAATTGCGACCGCTGCGACCCCTATAGCTACGCCAGTGCTTGAGGTGTCCCATGGGACACATAAAATTTGTTGTTGCTTGAAGACTCATACAGGAATTGTTTACTAAGGCTTTTAGTGACAACCTGGCGCCCAGGAAGGTCAGGAAACAACTTTTTACCTGCTTTTGCTCACTTAAATGAATATTACACAGCTCTAAATGAGGCACTATGTAGAAATGGCAGCAAGTCATTATGCCATATCCTTTGCATAACCAGAAATTAAGAAAATTAGATATATTCATGAATTTACATATTGTATGAAAAAACTGAAGAGCATCTTAAGAATTTGTATCTATTTAAGGGTCATGTAGCCTTTTTTTCTCTTTTTAATAATTCAGTGTTTTGTGTTTATATACATTTTTCAAATTGACATTTATTACATTTTTTTTTTTTGCGCTGCAGCCTCTATGTATCCACTATACATACAGTAGAAGCTGCTTGATGTCACTCTAAGCCGAATCCGTCAGTTAACTGGACTGATGGCTCGGATGTCAGCGGCTCCTGTCTGCCTAAAACACTAAATATAACCTTAAAACTTAGATTTGAATCTGTATTAGGGTTATATTAAGTGTATTCGATGCACGCAGGAGCCGCTGTCAGCCGAACTGCCAGTCCAACTGACTGACGAATTTGGCTTACACAGGCATTATGCAGCTTCTATGTATATATTTTGAATTAATCTCAATTTGTAAAATGTGTATAAACAAATAATTTTAATTAAAAAAAGGCTACAAAGGTTTAACCAGATCTCCTCATTAGTTACAAGATGCCATACGAGTCAATTCAATTTATGCACAGTGGTTTTACTTACTTTAACCTCCTGTTTTTCAGCAGCAGACTGAATTTTTCCAGATTTGTAGAAAGATATCTAAGCAAGAATTATAAATATAAAAATGCACTTGCTTTAAATACTATTTTCTGGTGGAAAAGCTACAAAATTTTATACAGTTAAAAAAAACTAAAGGCAAACAGTATTTTGAGTGTCTCTTAACATATTTATAAAGTGAAATTGCATTATTCTGTCAACGGAAGGTCTTGAAATTGGATTATGATAAAATTAGTGTAATTGTGCCCTGCAAAAAAGATTTTGGTTATTTGCTCTACTCATAATGCTACATCAATAATAGGCCACGCCTCCAAAGCCACAGCATGATCCTTTCCCCCAGTGGTTACAGAATTCCCCGTCTTTCCATTAGTAGTGAGGGCAGGCCCCTCCCTTCTTCCTCCTGTACTTTTATACTTACCTCCCACATGCTGCCAGAATGTGCCTTCTGCTGGCAGGAAGCTACATGTCAGCAGGCTATTATCAGCTGCTGCATGTAGTGTCAAGCTCTTGTATGGCTTTTTGATAACATACAGTAGAACGAAACATTGTTACATTTCTTGAATCAGCCAACCAAAGTCCTATGTAGGCAGTTTGAGTACTTACAGTAATCTTCATTTGCTGAAAATGTTTACTAATAAAATAATATTAGCAGTCTCAATGTGGCAGTTTTGCAAATACAAAAAACGAAAAATATATCAATAACAGAATAAAAGAGAGCTTACAGACATTATCACCAGTATCTGACTAAACTCTTCTAGTATTGGTGATGCCACAATATCATCATAAAGGAATAGCAGGCATCTGAAAAATAAAGATGTTTGTGGAAACCTTTAGTAAAAATTACTGTTTTAATTTAACTTTGCTTTGACAAACTAATATAATAATTACGTATTTTACAATGGGTTGTTTTTTTACACTACTATATGATATATGTTAATTTACTAAATATTAATAAGGGGCAAGATATCAGCTGGGAAGACTCCAAGTTGTGAAGTTTATCAATTCTTCCTATCCTACAGCTACCACATAACCATAGTAATGAAAGGTCAATGCAAGTAATGCTGGATGTGCAAGGATGTCCCTTTTCTACAGTCGAATGTGATGATTGGGCAAGTCTTGGGTCTGGAAGTAAGTAGAGAATAAGTGCACTCACTACTGCACACAAATAATTTCTAACATATTGGTAAATCTATGTGTGAATCCCATGATCTTTCCCCTTTTTCCATTGACCTTTGAATGAGGAGTTTGACTGTCTTTGAATGAGTCTAAAGCAGGAGTGTACAACTTTTTCTGGTTCAAGGGCCACATTAAAGATTGTCCGGCTCCCAAGGGTAGCAATAAAACTTAATAGAGTATTTCCATTTGACACATTTATGGCTTATCGACAATATATGACAAAATTGCGTGAGGTGGCGGAACATGACACAGCGATTCAAAGAGAATACCAGTCATGGTCTGCACTAGGCATAACATGGATTGCTCCTTTATGTTGCCTGAAATTAGACTCAGCAAGCCCCACAGTTCCTTTATAACAGTGTCCACAAAGGTGGCAGCTACACAGTTCTCCACATAATAGTGAGCAGCTACTAGAGTCACGTGATCTATTAGCTGTCTACTGCAGTTTTCCTCAACAACTACCCTTTTTTTTTTAAGTGTGTTTGGGGGGGGGGGGGATTATTGCACAGGGCACCATCTTACCTGAGGCTGGCTCTGGTCTAATGACAATATATCTGCATCTTCTAACAACCGTGTGTTTCTGAATCATCAGGACACAGACAGGTATCGCTGTGTCCTGATGGTTGCAGGCTGTACAGAAAGGCATCACTAACTGCATGTGGCCTCCAGGCCACAAGTTGTGCCCCCCTGGTCTAAAGGCCGGAGCTCCAGTGAGGGTTTCGAGCAGTCACATCCACTTTTGCTTACCAGCGAATCTGAAGTCACATGACAGGCATGTTGTGGACTTTTTCTGCAGTGAATATCGCATTTAATTTACAACAGATCCGCTGAAAAACCTGCAAGTGATGTACATGCATTTCGCCCTGGATTTCAGCATATGCATTGCGGTGAAAACAACCAACAAATCCGCAACATGCACTCAATTCTGTGCGCATTTTCTCTACTACATGTGGTTGGGATTTTTAAAACACCACCCACATGTATCATACTGTGAATGGCTGTGGATTTTCAGTCCGGAATTCGCATTGAAAAACCACAACATTTCCGTAGTGTGTGAATTTCCTATAATAGGGCAGGGCAGGGGCAGAACCCCCAATGAATATTCAAGAGCCATATTGATTAAGATATAAAGCTGAAATTCAGAAGGATCACAGTGTAAGCGAAATTCCTAATGGCTTTTGATGAGCAGACATTTTTATTAAGATATCAAGTGTACAAAACAATCTCGAATGCCAAAAATGCATGATTGATGGCGGTCAACATTATTTGACTCCAATTGATAGCTAAAATGAAGGAACTGCAGTGTTTTTTTAATAATATTATGCTAATTTGCTCCTGTTGACCATGCTCGTTTTCACTCTGGAGAAACCATTTTGGTTTATTAATATTAATTGGTCAAACTTGTGTCTCCCGAGTGGAGACAAATATGCCTGATGTGAATCAATGGAGGACAGCGCATGGCAAAGCACCTTTTTATTAAATATTGGTGGGAGTTTCACAAGTCGATAAGATCATTAATTTATTACATATTTAATCAATATATGCCATGTAAAACCCCTTTAAACAATAATTCTAGATTACTATCAAATCTAAAGCTGGTTTAAAAATCCAGCCCACAAATATTTTTATTAAGATTTTAATTTATTCACACAAAGAAGTTTAGAGTTTTATATAGTGTATTACGTTTCAAAGTAAACAAAAATATAAAATAAATAGAAGGACAGAAAGACAGGCAAGTATTGCAAAATTGTAAAATATTATTGCAATTATTACATTACCTGCAAAGTTTTACTTGTTTATCTCTAATATCAGGATGTGATATTCCAGCATTTATAATTAGTTTAACTGCACAAAGCTTTTTCAGGTCTGGCAAGTCCCAAAAAAATATGGATTCCTCCATTCGAACATTCATATTCTAATAAACAAGTCAGCAATGCACATAAATGCAAAATATAAAGGCAAAATTAACAATACAACGTCAGCATTTACATTTTCTTGTCACAGTGCTTTATGTATAATAATCAAAACAAAGAACTGACAATAAAGGGGGAATTTCTTGTAAACCGCCACAGTGCCTCAGAGAATGTCAGAGGCAATCACAGCGCATCAAGTACAGACAGAGAGGTGTCACCTGGTAACGTGCGTGACCAATTAAGAAATTTACATTGTTTTAAATAATATTATTAGTACTGATGCTAAGTAGGGTGGAATTGATAAAGACTGGGCTAGATAGTAAATATTAGCATCATTTTATTAACCCCTACCCGCACGAGTAAGTAACTGTACGTCGTTTCGGGAGGTTACTTCTCGCACGAGGACGTACAGTTACTGTGTTTTCTGTCGGCGACAGTGTGCACCGGCGAATTAACCCCTTAAATTCGGCGATCGGTTGCAAGCGCCGAATTTTAGGGGTTTCTAGCATATCCGAAATCGCGGGGTTTGCCGATGGTTAGTATGGCAAACGGAAGCCAAACAATGGCCTCCGTGTCTGCCATGGACGAAAGCCCATCAGGACCAACCTTCGGCTTGTCCTGATAGGCTTCCTGTCAGAGTGACAGGAAGTCACTGTGTCGTTCCCGATGCACACTGTCGGTGACAAGGTGTGCATCGGGAACTTGGAGATCAGCTGTCCCCGACAGCTGACACTCCAGTGTTGCCGATCAGCAGAATAGGGTGTCTCTAGAAAATGAATAATTTTCTAGAAACGTAATTTTATTGTGCAAACGTTGAAAAACGTAAAAAAAACTATACACATATGGTATTGCCGTAATCGTACCGACCTGCAGAATAAAGGAATACGTAATTTATTGCGCACAGTGAAAGCTGTTAGAAATAAAGAATTTAAAGCGCCAAAATCGCTGTCTTTTGGTCACCTTAGCTCTAAAAAAGATCCTATGGGATCAAAATGCTCACTATACACCTAGAAAAATTCCTTGAGGGGTGTAGTTTCCAAAATAGGGTCACTTTTGGGGGGTTTCCACTGTTTTGGTCCCTCCGAGGCGTTGCAAACCCAACATGGCACTGAAAACCAATCCAGCAAAATCTGCGCTCCAAAATCCAAAAGGCGCTCCTTCCCTCCTGAGCCCTGCTGTGGGTCCAAACATCAGTTTATGACCACATATGGGGTATCGCCGTAATCGGGAGAAATTGCTTTACAAATGTTGGGATGCTTTTTCTCCTTTATGCCTTGTAAAAATGAAAAAATTCTATGTTTCCACAGAAAAATAGGTGATTTTCATCTTCACAGACAAATTCCACTAAATTCTGCAAAAAAACTGTGGGGTCAAAATACTAACTATACCCCTAAAAAAATTCCTTGAGGGGTGTAGTTTCCAAAATGGGGTCACTTTTGGGGGGTTTCGACTGTTTAGGTACCACAAGACCTCTTCAAACCTGACATGGTGCCTAAAATATATTCCTAAAAAAAGGAGGCCCCAAAATCCACTAGGTGCTCCTTTGCTTCTGAGGCCTGTGTTTCAGTCCATTAGGACACTAGGGCCACATGTGGGATATTTCTAAAAATGTCAGAATCTGGGCAATAAATATTGAGTTGCATTTCTCTGGTAAAAACTTCTGTGTTACAGATTTTTTTTATTACTAATGAATTTCTGCAAAAAAAGTTAAATTTGTAAATTTCACCTCTACTTTGCCTTAATGCCTGTGAAACGCCTAAATGGTTAACATACTTTCTGAATGTGGTTTTGAATACCTTGAGGGGAGCAGTTTTCAAAATTGGGTGATTTATGGGGACTTTCTAATATATAAGGCCCTCAAAGCCAATTCAGAACTGAACTGGTCCCTGAAAAAATGGCCTATTGAAATTTTCTTGAAAATATAAGAAATTGCTGCTAAAGTTCTAAGCCTCGTAACGTCCTAGAAAAATAAAAGGACGTGAAAAAAAACTATGCAAACATAAAGTAGACATACGGGGGATGTTAACTAGTAACTATTTTGTGTGGTATTACTATCTGTTTTACAAGCAAATACACTTAAATTTAGAAAAAAGCTAATTTTTGCACATTTTTTAAATTTTTTTACGTTTTTCACAAATAAATATTACATTTATCGACCAAATTTTTCCACTAACATAAAGTACAATATGTCACGAGAAAACAATCTCAGAATTGCTTGGATAGGCAAAAGCATTCCGGAGTTATTACCACATAAAGTGACACATGTCAGATTTGAAAAAATCATCTGTGTCCACAAGGCCAAAACAGGCTGTGTCCTGAAGGGGTGACTGTTGTCTACAAAAGTAAGTTCAGAAGAGACTTTATTTACAAAATGTAAACGGCCTTCATTTTCTTTTATAAGACTGTTGTCTACCAAAGTATTTGGTCTACAGTCCATAAGAGACTATTGTATATGAAAAATAACTGGATTGAACTTACACTAAGGACTAATAGTTGAATCCACAGTGAAGATTAAAATAGTCTGAAAAATTGATAACTTAGGCTGAACAATTGTTGAATATTTATTACAAAACATTTTTAGGAAGTAAGAAGAAATTGACTGGACTCTTTAAAGAGTATATTCAGAAAATTTAACTCAAATCACTTTCGGTTGCTCTATTAAAATCTGTGTATTTTTCAGGTTCTGTGTGTCACATTTGAAGCTGCCAAATGGCAATACGCTTATATTTTGGCGTAGTCAGCAGAACAAGACCTCAGAGATGGAGAGTACTAATAACCGATCTACTGTAACAGCCATTCTGGCACTTTCACCAGTGGAACACCCACTGCATTATTGCCGGTAGGAGCTGTAATGAACCACCTTTCAAAATCTGATGGCAAAAACATGATGCTCACAGATTGCAGCGGAGAACAAAGTGGACCATTCGTTTGTATGATGCAATACCTGAAGTACAAGTGGAGTTGAACCTGAATGCCCCCGAAGGTGATGCAAGACTGACAGCATTTTTACATGCTTTCAGAGAGAAGATGAATCAGTTCTCCAGTATGCTAATGTCTTACAAGTGTTATTAGCCTCTATCCAAAAGAAAGATCATACAGTAATGTGGCCCTTAGGAGAAAAGGGTACTTATTCTAGGGACTAATTTATAGTTGGTCTACAAAGTGTACCCTTAAGATAAAAACTTCAGGAGCGTGTGATAGTTGATTCGTCACTGACTTTCCATCATATACCCACTGAGGCTAATTCTTGCAATAAGGATGGGCCGTATGCAGTTATGTGTCGAAATGTCGGATTGGGAAGAGATCGCAAAGATAAATCAGAAATACAGGAAGAGACTGTAAAAGACTAAAAGGAACCCATACTCAATTCAATTAGGGAAGAAAATTGTGGACCCGTCCAAATAGCGAACCTCACTCTAGGAGGGTTAGTGGTGGTCCAAGAACAGAACGGAGAGGACCTAGATGTTGGGAATATGGAGAGTTTGACACCTAGTCCGTCAATGTCAGTCTGAAACTCGACGTGTACCTAATAAACAGTTAAACTGACCCCTCTCACGGGGAAAACGGTGGATATAAAGGGAAACAATGCATTCTATAAATACTGTTTGCTTTGAGGGCCGAAAAGGTGAGTATCTCTTGGATATCAGATCACAAATAACTACAATGGCAGAAACTTATTTCAAACAACACCTTAATCAATTAGTCCAGACAGATACAGGAATATGGATACATTTAACTGTGGCCAACAATTTATCAATTCCAGTATTGGGAGTATCCAGAATCAGGGTAGCAATTTGTGGTCAGCAGTAAGGAACAAAAGGTGTTATAATCGTAAGAAGCCATGTAGGCAAATACACCAATGACTTTAGGTAGGAACATTCTACAAGATCTAGACCAGATTTTATTTAACCCTTTCATGACCAAGGGTCATTGATGCCCCTGTGTCTGGGTGAAATGTTACATTTTTGATATGCACTTCTTTAAAAGATAATATCTTTGTAACCGCTTTGAATATCACAACTATTTTTACTTTGTTTTTGTTTTTACAAGACTTAGGAGGTTTTCATTTTCTAGATTAGTTTAATTAATTCCATGTTTTACATTTTTATTATGATCAGACAAATCACTAAAAATTATATATATATATATATATATATATCTATGTATAGAGATATATATACACTCTTGCAGCTCTGTAACAACTAGTCGTCTTCTCTCTCCACCAGCCTAGGTCGTTGTGAGGGGAGAGTAATGAGGGCTATAAGGCTATATGTACACGGCAGTGGAAAAAAGGCTGTTAAAAACGGATCAACAGTCAGTTTTCATGGCCTTTTGCATCAGTGTGTCTCAAAATTTTCATCCATTACCTGGCCATCTGACTGTTTTTAACCACCGTTTGCTATACGTTTTTCTTGGCCGTAAAAAACAATGGATGAATTTCATTTTTTTGTCCCAACTCCTAAAATCACCACAGTGCCTATGAAGATAGTCCCGCAATGCCCCTGTAGATAGTGCCACAGTGCCCACTGTAGATAGTACCAGTGCCCACATAGATAGTGCCCACTGTAGATAGTCCCATAGTGTCACAGTGACAACTGTAGATAGAACACCCCCTTTAGATAGCGTCACCCCCCAGTAGATAGTGCCACCCCTGTAGATAGTACCCCACCTGTAGATAGATATCACCACCAAAACTCTTGCCGGGGATTCCGCTCTCGGAGGAATGTATGGACAGTGACGTCAGGGACTCCCTTTAGAAGCGGAGTCTCCAGCCAAAGCGTCGGCAACGTTCTGGCCGGATAATCCGCTTCTAGAGGGAGCCCCTGCTGTCACGGTCCATGGGACTCCCTCTAGGAGCACAATTCCCAGTCAAAGTGTCGGCAACACTCTGGCCGGGGATTCCGCTCCTAGAGGGAGCTTCAGCTGCGCTATAAATGAGGGTGAGGCTATCTGCAGGGGGTGGCGTATCTACAGGGGGAGTGGCTTGCCATCTACAGGGGGTGGTGTGGCGCTATCTACAGGGGGAGTGTATACAGTCATTTCAAAGCCCCTGAATGGCTTTCCCAAAACAGGAGTCCCCTGCCAGAGCGCTTGTGAGACAGAAAAGTGCAGCACAGCTTCCGTGTGTGCAGCTCTGTACTTCTAAGGGGCCGTTCACATATGTCCATTGCCCTTGTCAGTTTCCCTCCATATATGAAAATATATAACCCCAGCACTCACAGAGGTACGCAAAAGATCCAGATGCAAACAAATTTAAGTTTTATTGCAACAAAAGATGGTAAAGTTGAGGTGGAAAGCGACTTGGTAAAGACGTTTCGGCCGAACCTCGGCCTTTGTCACGGTCGCTGTAAGACGATATCACTGGTATGGGTTGTCCGCCGGATATTCCCTGTGTGTCACACAGGGAATATCCGGCGGACAACCCATACCAGTGATATCGTCTTACAGCGACCGTGACAAAGGCCGAGGTTCGGCCGAAACGTCTTTACCAAGTCGCTTTCCACCTCAACTTTACCATCTTTTGTTGCAATAAAACTTAAATTTGTTTGCATCTGGATCTTTTGCGTACCTCTGTGAGTGCTGGGGTTATATATTTTCAATATTGTGGGATTCTCGTCCCTACCTTACTAGCACCACGCCAATTGATTGAGGAGTGCATCCCAATATCTATTTTTGATCCCTCCATATATGGACAGTGGCGTCAGGGGCTTCTCCCAAAGGGAATCCCCGGCCACAGCGTTGGCAATGCTCTGGCCAGGGATACCGCTTTAAAAGGGAGCTTCAGTGGTGCTATCTGCAGGGGAAGGGGGTAACACTATATAGTGGGGGTGGCACTATCTAAAGGGGGGCGCTTTGTGGCACAATCTACAGGGGGCGCTATGTGGCGCTATTGACAGAGGGGCTGTGTGACATTATCTACAGTTTGTACTGTGGCATTATATGCAGAGGGCACTGCAGCATTATTTATAGGGGCGTGTGTGGCACTATATATAGGGGGGGTTCACTATCTAAAGTGGGCACTGCAGCCTTATCTACAGGGGGGTATCTGGAACTATATACAGACGGCACGGTGGCATTAGCTACAGTGGGTGTGTGGCACTATCTACAGAATGCATGGCGGCATTATCTACAGGGGTCTGTGGCATTATCTACAGAGGGCAGTGTGGCATTATCTACAGGGGGTGTGTGGCACTATACGCAAGGGGGTGTGTGGCACTATATACAAAGGGTACTGCGGAACTATCTACAGATGGCAATGTTTCATTATCTACACATGACATTTTTCTGTTCTTAAAAATGTCAAAAACAATGTAGCGCAGAGGCCGGAGCCTGCGGCCCCCCACACCACATCAATGAAAAGTTACTACAGTAACTGGGGCCTATGTAATAAACTACATGGGCCCCTGTTACTATAGTAACGGACAGTACTTACCCTTCTCGTTCCGGAGCGCAGCGGAGGTCCTGACATCACAGTGCGCAGCGAATGACGCCACGATGCTATGCGCTGCGCACAACATCAAAACCCTGGATGGAGTCAGGACCTCCGCTGAGGCTGAAGAGGAGGGTAAGTTTAATATCACTGTCTGCTGATAGGATGGGGTCCAACTTTCGGGACAATCAGCTGGTTTGAAGGGAGTGCAGCACTCGTACGATTCCGGTCACTTTCTCACACTGTGAATCGCCAACACGGACGTGTCAGCGATTCACAGTGTGAGCAAGTACGAGCGCTGCACCCCCTTCAAAACAGCTGATTGGAGGTGGTCCCGAGAGTTGGACACCGACCCATCAGGTATTGATGGCCTATCCAAAACAACGGAACCCTGCCACAACGGGTACAAACGGAAACCTTTAGCAACGTTTCCGTCAGCATTGAGATCAAGTTGGCCTTTTCGTTGAGGGGTTACCCGACGGAAACCTCCGACAGAACCCCTCAACGGAGGGGCGGCGGTGATATGAACAGGCCCTTACTAATGTTTTTTTTTCATCTGTGTGTTTTTTTACAGGTTCGGTCGTTCGACTACGTCGGATTCGAGGACTACTTCGATGACGGCTTTTTTTATTATCAATAAAATGGTTAACGAGGGCTGTGTTAGAGTTTTTTATTTCAATAAACATATTTTTTCTATGTCTTTGTATTTTTTTTTAAACTTTAATACTACCATCTTAGTAATGGCCGCTGACTGATTGAGAGCGTCCATTACTAAGGCGGGGCTTAGTGTTAGCCGGTGAAAGGGCTAACACTAACCCCCATTAATACCCCGGTACCCACCGCCACCAGGGTACTGGGAAGAGCCGGGTACGATCCAGTACCTGACCATCTGAAGTGATGGTTGGGCACTGAGGCGGCTGCAGGCTGGTGTTATTATGCTGGGAAAGACCAAACACAGTGGACCTTCCCACCCTGTTAATGCTAGCCTACTGCTGCTATGTTATATCTGGCTGGTTATGAAAAATGTGGTGGGACCGCACGTAATTTTTTTTTTTTTAAATACATAAATTGGAAAGAACGATGTGGGGTTCCCCCATTTTTACAACCAGCCAGATACAACACAGCAGCAGCAGTCTAGCATTACCAGGGTGGGAAGGGCCACTGTTTTGGTCTTTCCCAGCCTAATAATACCAGCCTGTGCGGTGGGTATCGGGGTAATAATGGGTGTTAGCCACTACATGTCTAACATTAAGCACCGCCTTAGCAATGGACCCTGTCAAGCAGCCAGCGGCCATTACTAAGGTGGTAGTGTGGTAAAAATAAAGTTTAAAAAAATATGACATAGAAAAAATATTTTTATCGCAGTGATACAGATATGCTGTCTCATATATATATATATATATATATATATATACATACATACACACACATTTTTTTGGGGTGTATATGTATTGGGGCTATTTGCCCTTTTGTTTTAAGATCTTAATGACGCCCCTGGCTGCTAGTGCTGCATTGTTGGGTCACTTAGGAGACCCAGCGATGCAGCTGAAAGCTGCGGGCCGTCGGCCATGAGACGTTTTGGGGGGGGGACGACAAGAAGAACCTTTGCATCAGGGCCGATGAGCCTTTAGCTACGGCCCTGCCTGACATGGTACACAATTATCTATCATGTATCCAATCTATCAGAAGCTATGCACTATTCTGATAAAATTGGCACATTTTCAGACCCTAGACTACCTTTTTGGTGAACCATTGTGGTAAAAAATTATGTTAAAAACGGATCTTAAAAACTGGTGACAACTGAAGGTTTTGTAGTAAAAATTGTGAAAAAGCCTAATAGCAATTGATACATTTTTGCATCAGAGAGACAAAAAACTGATGCTGATGCAACTGATATACCCCTAACTGGGATCAAACACATGGTTGTTTTCACGATGCGGGGTGTGGACCCACTAGGCCACTGGCCAAACAGGTAAAGTACTAGAGTCAATAGTTCAGAGAGGATACCTGAGGCAACGTAGGCAGTAGCAAGGCAGGCACGGCTGGGACAGGCTGTATACGTCAGGTGTGGCGTAGCAGAACAGGCGTGGAACGCAGCATAATACGGCAACAGCTCAGCACGGCACTAGATCAGGATAGCACAGGAACAGGATACAAGAACAGGGAACACTAGGAAACTGGAAGTCACTAATGGACCATTAGCACGACAAACTTTGGGTAACGAACAATGCTCTGGCAAGGAACAAGAGGGCAGAGCCCCTTTTATAGCCCAGAGCATTCTGGGCTAGATTGCAGACTTCCTGTGCACTGGCCCTTTAAGAACGTGCACGCGCGGTAGCGCGCCCTCCGGAGATATCTGGAAGTGAGTGCCTCACAGGAGGACGACGCTGCACTCATGTCGGATGTCCATGGCCATGTCCATGGCCGTCGAGGGGTTAGTCAGAAAGACGGGCCGTGGCTATAGATGTTAGGCTGGGTTCACACGAGCACATTAACGTCCGTAATGGACGGACATATTTCGGCCGGAAGTCCCGGACCGAACTCAGTGCAGGGAGCCGGGCTCCTAGCATCATAGTTATGTACGATGCTAGGAGTCCCTGCCTCTCTGCAGGACAACTGTCCCGTACTGTAATCATGTTTTCAGTACGGGACAGTAGTTCCACGGAGAGGCAGGGAGTCCTAGCAGGGACTCGGAACTCTGGGGAAGCAACTGACATCAGTGTCCATATATGGAGAGTGATATCAGGGGCTTGCCCACAGCTGGAGTCCCGGAGCAGAGCAGCGATGTCGGGGATTTCCACAGAGTCCCGGAGCAGAGCCTATGCTAGTGCTCTGCTTGGGACTCCGCTCTGGGGAAGACGCTGACATCACGTGTCCATTCATGGACAGCGATGTCAGGGATTTCACAGAGTACCGGAGCAGAGCCAATACTAGCGACTCTCTGTGTCCCGCGGGCCGCAGATGACAGCCTCAGGGGCTGCATGTGGCCCGCGTGCTTGAGACCCCTGATCTAGGGGGTCTTTTTTCCTAATAAAGGGTAAAATGCCCATCTACTCAACCCTTGCGTTTTGGGGGCCTATAGGTGATATATGCCACTGTATGGCGTACACCAATATGCATAAGGCCTTTACGTTTAGTGCATACATTGGGAGCATATATACCGAACATAAATGGTAGACGTGAACAGAGCCTTAGTGACAAGCAAAAACTCTACATGTCTTGGACTTTTATTTTTAGGTGTTGTCGTGTGTCTAAGACATGTTAGAACTAGTATTGTCTGGGTCATTACTGTAATGTCCACAGATGCGGACTGTCGTGCTTACCTGCCCCCCGACGGCAGCGGCCATGGACAAGTGAGTGCCGGACGGCATCTCCCTCCTGAGAAACGCCGGCACTCACTTCTGCATCGCTACACTAGTTCCAGTAGGGTGCACGCACGCTCAGCCTTAAAGGGCCAGTGCACACACATGAGGAAAATCTGTAATTAGCCCATGATCACCATGGACTATATAAAGGGCTCTGCCCTTTCATTCATTGCCTGAGCGTTGTTGTGTTTACCCATGTTAGTCTTACCAAATGGTCCCTTAGTGTTATCCAGTTCCCGTTGTTCCCTTGCCCTGCTACCTGTATCCTATATCCCGTACCATATCTGTTCCTGTGCCTTAACCTGTTGGAGTCGTGTTGTGCCACCGGTCACGCCTGCTGATATACACCACGTCTGGTGTCTACAAGTTCATCTTGTACTAGGACTGTTGTTTGGCCAGCTGCTACTCCGCTACTCCTACTACTACGGCGGTGCCGCCTAGTGGGTCCACATATGCACGGATCGTGACAATTACATATATATATGTATATATATCTATATATCTATATATATATATATATATATGTATATATATATATACTTTCATGTGTGTGTAGTGATGTATTGATGTGCTATTTCTCAATAAAATGTAATGTTGTATTTTCGTATACATATTGTTCTGTGGTTATTCCTGCACTTTTTGGTGGGTTAGTTAGGGTATGTGCACACGACCAATTTTCAGGCGTAATGGAGGCGTTTTACGCCTCGAATTACGCCTGAAAAGACGGCTCCAATACGTCGGCAAATATCTGCCCATTGCTTGCAATGGGTCTTACGATGTTCTGTGCAGACGAGCTGTAATTTTACGCGTCGCTGTCAAAAGACGGCGCGTAAAATTACGGCCGCGGCAAATAAGTGCAGGACACTTCTTGGGACGTAATTGGAGCCGTTTTTCATTGACTCCAATGAAAACCAGCTCCAATTACGTCCGTAAAAGACGCCGCGAAAAACGCATGCACTTATGAAAACGTCTGAAATTCAGGAGCTGTTTTCTCCTGAAAAGAGCACCGTAATTTCAGACATATTTGGCGTTGTCGTGTGCACATACCCTTAGACTTTTAGGGTATGTTCACACGGCCTATTTACGGACGTAATTCGGGCGTTTTAACCCCGAATTACGTCCGAAATTACGGCTTGAAAGCGTTATATATTAGAAACCCCCATAAGTCATCCAAATTTAAAAACTGCACCCAATGTTTTCAAAACACTATTCAGAAAGTTTACTTAACCCTTTAGGTGTTTCACTGGAATTAAATCAATGTGGAGGTGAAATTTATCAACTTCATTTTTTTTTTTTTTAGAAAATCCATTTTTTACTGTAAGGGTATGTTCACACGCACTGTTTTCAGGCGTAATTCGGGCGTTTTACGCCTCAAATTACGCCTGAAAAAACGGCTCTATTACGCCTACAAACATCTGCCCATTGCTTTCAATGGGTTTTACGATGTTCTGTTCCCACGAGGTGTAATTTTACGCGTCGCTGTCAAAAGACGGCGCGTAAAAAGACGCCCGCGTCAAAGAAGTGCATGTCACTCCTTGGGACGTTTTGGAGCCGTTTTTCATTGACTCCATTGAAAAACAGCACCAATAACGTCCGTAAAAGATGCCGCAAAAAACGGAGTACTTGCAAAAAGGTCTGAAATTTAGGAGCTATTTTCGCCTGAAAACAGCTCCGTAATTTCAGACGTATTTTGCTAAGCCGTGTGAACATACTCTAAGGCTGGGTTCACACGACCTATTTTCAGACGTAAACGAGGCGTTTTAAGCCTCGATTTACGCCTGAAAATACGGCTCCAATACGTCGGCAAACATCTGCACATTCATTTGAATGGGTTTGCCGACGACCTATAATTTAACGCGTCGCTGTCAAACGACGACGCGTAAAATGACTGCCTCGTCAAAGAAGTGCAGGACACTTTCTTGAGATGTAATTTGAGCCGTTTTTCATTGATTCCAATGAAGAACAGCTCCAAATTACGGCCGTAATTGACGCTTCGCAAAACGCGAGTACATGCAATTACGTCTGAAATTACGGAGCTGTTTTCTCCGTAATTTCAGACGTAATGGTCGTTAGACTGGGTTCACACACACTATTTACGGACGTAATTCGGGCGTTTTAGCCCTGAATTATGTCCGAAAATGCGGCTCAATAGCGTCGGCAAACATCTGCCCATTCATTTGAATGGGTCTTACAATGTTCTGTGCCGACGGTAATTTTTTTTACGGCCCGCTGTCAAAAGGCGGGGTGTAAAAATGACGCCCGCGTCAAAGAAGTGCCTGTCACTTCTTCAGACAAAATGGAGCCGTTTTCCCTTGACTCCATGGAAAAACAGCTCCAATTACGTCCGTAATGGACGCAGCAAAAGACGCCTGCACATGCCATTACGGCTGAAATTACGGAGCTGTTTTCTCCTGAAAACAGCTCCGTAATTTCAGCCGTAACGGAGGCTGCCGTGTGAACATACCCCAACACTGAAGGTTTTACCAGAAAAACACAACTCAATATTTATTGCCCAGAACCTGCAGTTTTTAGAAATGTAGAAATATGTGGCTCTAAGTGCGGTAATGGACTGAAAGACCGGCCTCAGAAGCAAAGGAGCACCTAGTGGATTTTAGAGCCTCCTTTTTATTAGAATATATTTTAGGAACCATGTCAGGTTTGAAGAGGTCTTGTGGGGCCAAAACAGTGGAAACCCCCCAAAAAAACACCATTTGTCAAACTAAACCCCTGTAGGAATTTACAGAGGTGTATAGTGAGCATTTTTACCCCACAGTTTTTTTAAGAAACTTAGTGGAATTAGTCCGTGAAAATGAAAATCTAATTTTTTTTCCAATAAAACATAGAAATGATCAATTTTCACAAGGCATAAAAAAGCACCCCAACATTTGAAAAGCAATTTCTCTCGAGTACGCTAATACCCCACATGTGGTAATAAACGGCTGTTTGGACACACGGCAGGGCTCAGAAGGGGAGGGGCGTAATTTGGCTTTTGGAGCTCAAGTTTGCTGGATTGGTTTTCGGGTGCCACGTCGCATTTGCAAAGTCCCTGAGGGACCAAAACAGTGGAAACCCCCCAAAAGTGATCCCATTTGGAAAAATTACACACCTTATGTAATTTATCTAGGGGTATAGTGAAAATTTTGATCCCACTGGTTTTTTGCTGAATTGAGTGGAATTTGGCTGTGAAAACTTCTACAGCTTTTTATTCTTTTTTTTTTTTTACGGCGTTCACCGTGGGCTATAAATGACATATTTAATTTATTCTGCGGGGGTCGATGCGATTACGGAGATACCATATGTATATAGTTTTTTTTATGTTTTACGGTGTTTGCACGATAAAATCACGGTTTTAAAAAATTATTGAGTTTTTGTGTTTGCCATATTCTAAGAGCCACAACTTTTTTATTTTTCCATCAAGAAAACAGTGTGGATCGTTGTTATAATACTTATGTATTGCAGGGTATTATACCTGTCAGTTTCACACTAAGGCCTCATTCACACGGCAGGGTTTCCCGGCCGGGTGCCGGCCGTTCATAAATCGGCCGGCACCCGGCTGCATTAGGAATGATAGACCCCTAATGGGGCTACTCACACGACCGATTTTTTGAAGGCCGGGAAATCCGGCCGTCAAAAAATAGGACATGTTCTATCTTCGCCCGGCACCCGGCTCCCATAGAAGTCTATGGGGCCGGGTATTACACGGCCATCACCGGAATGTGTTCCGAGTGATGGCCGGGTTTCCCGGCGCTTGCGCTCTATCTCCTCCTCCTCACAGCGCAGAGTGCATGTGAGGAGGAGTTGATGCCATTCTGACGAATGGCATCGCTGTACACTGTGTTGCAGGGCCGGGGTGTACAGCAGGTGGAGGGAGCGCTGCGCTGGCTCCCTTCCCCTGCTTGTTAAAAGCACCCTGGCTCGGCGACACCGTCGATGGCGCCGCTAGCAGCTGCAGCTGCTGCGGCTGCTACTACTGTAGCGACGCCACTATAGCAGAGCGGGGAGGTATCTCCCCGCTCTGCTATGTGCTAGCCGCACTTTAGCTCCTTGAAGGAGCGGAATCCCCGTGTTTTCGGGGATTCCGCACCTGGACAGAGCGCTTGATGTCTCTGTCCATATCTGGGCAGTGACATCAGGGGAAACTCCTGAAGCGGAATCCCCGAACACATGGGGATTCCCCTTCAGGAGCTGCCGCTGATGTCACTGTCCGGATCTGCCCGGCCCGGCCCGGATGCATAACTTTATGCAAACCGGCCGGGCAAAATGGCCGATTTTACCGGCCGACACTCGGGCTCGGGAACGACCCGGTCGTGTGAATCCCGCCTAAGGCCTTATTCACACGAACGTGTTATACGTCCGTGCTACGCGCGTGATTTTTACGCGCGTCGCACGGACCTATGTTAATGAATGGGGACGTTCAGACTGTCAGTGAATTTCACGCAGCGTATGTGCGCTGCGTAAAACTCACGACATGTCCTATATTTGCCCATGTTTCGCGCTGCACGCACCCATTAAAGTCAATGGGTGCGTGCAAATCGCGCTCGGCACACGGAAGCACTACCGGGTGCCCCGCGTGATGCGCGCTGCAGTAGGAAAAACTATGACTGAAAACAGAAAAGCACCTCGTTCTTTTCTGTTTGTAAACAGAAAACCAGAGTGTCATCATGATGCCGGCTACGCGAAAATCACGCAGCCACGCACCATATGCTGATGACAGACTGACTTTTTGCGCACGCAAAACGCAGCGTTTTTTGCACGCGCAAAACTGACATGTCCGTGTGAATAAGGCCTAAGGCCCTGTTCACACAGAGTTTTTTGACGATTTTTTTGGAGCGGAAACCGGTCAATGGGAGGCGGAGGTGGTTTTTACCGCGAGCGGAAAAACCGCCTCCCGATAAAAAGAAGCGACATGACCTACCTTGAGGCGGTTTCCGCCTCCAAAACCCCATTTCAATCAGTGGGAAAAAAACGCCTCGACGAGTGTTTTGACACGTTTTTGTTAAACCACTGTGCAAAAAACGCCTGGAGCAGATTTTGCAGGAGGAATCTTCCTCCTGCAAAAAAACTCTGTGTGAACTAGCCCTTAAAATTCAGTTTGGAAGTTTGATTAACCGTCACGAAATACACTTTCTCTGCCTCCCATTGATGTCAATGGGATGTCAGAGACGTAAACGCCCAAAGATAGGGCATGTCGCTTCTTTTTCCTGCGAGACGTTTTTTCCGCTCGAAAACGCCCCAGCCTCCCATTGAAATCAACGGGGTGGCATTTTCGGCCGTCTTTTGGCGCGTTTTCCGAGTAAAAAAAACAAAACTGTGTGAACAGGGCCTTACTGTCATCTTTGAAACCTGCATCTATATTTATTACCATCAAAATAAGCACAGCTTGTAATGTCTGGTCATACAAATAGCCGCAAGTATACCATGCAGAGTGGCTACAATATGATTATTATTTCCTGACTGAACTTTACTCCCAGTTCTGTCATTGAACCTCAGTCTGAACGCGAACGACCCACACGGGAGGGACAGGAGCTGGCTGACAGAGGATTATGCTGCCAGTCACCGACACCTCTCGTCACCTCAGGCACACAGGACAGTCTGTACTGAAACTTTCCCGCCCCAACGGCAACCAATTAGCAGTCCCCAAGAATTCTTCCTATCCAATAGAAAGATAGGACCTTCGTCTGTCCTGATTGGGTGTACTGGGACCTGCTTTGGACCAATGAGATGGCGTCTCAGGCTAAGGGAGGGAGCTGCTGTCCCCGGTGCAGGAAGGAGTAGTGAGCAGCACGGAGAAGTGAAGCTGTGAGCATTGAGTGCAGTCCCCTGTCCTGTGACATTATGGCCGACCAGAAAGACGTGAAGTACTACACCTTAGACGAGATACAGAAGCACAATACCAGCAAGAGTACCTGGATCATCCTCCACAACAAGGTTTACGATGTCACCAAGTTCCTGGAGGAGGTGAGTGGACCGCGGGCAGCGAGTCTACAAGACCTGCCTGTTTGTCTTCAGGGTGGAGAAGGTTTCTGTGCTGACTCTTTCCATAGTAACATATATAGAACACACACCTTCCGATTTATGGCGCTTGGTGTGGCTGGCAGCGTTTATCCCTGTGTCCTAGCATGGTGCGGCTGTGCCTATAGTCCCAAGACCATAATATACACTCACAGAAATGACAACCAGGTGATTTGGAAACTGTCAGTAAGAATGCAGAAATTCTGACACGTGCCTGCTGCTTGTTCCCATTCAGAGGATGGGCTAGTCCTGCTGTCACACTGCTGATGAGCTTGTATAGAAACATAGCTAGGCCTGGGGAAAAGATTTAGTTAGATACCCTAGACCTGTATCTAAGTTCACTAGTCAAGGTAGTGGCTTGTTAACGCCCCACTCGGTATCCAGCACAGGGGGCACATGCCCTGTGGGTTGTTATGTGTCAGTGTAGGGAAGATACGTCCTCCTGGAGTCCAGAACAAGGGAAGGATTTGTGTCTAGCGCCTAGACTGATGCATCTGCAAGGCTCAATTGTTTCCATTCTCTGACAGCAAGCAGTCATCTTGAGGAATGGAAACGCAAGGTATATTAGGGAGGTGCATAAAGTTTCATTATACATTTATATCACATTGAAGAGCCCCCTCTTTTACTTTTAGGTCTCTATACAAGCTCCATATTTTATTTCTTATGTACTAACGCGTTCTCCTCTACAAGGGAAGATACATCCATGTATATGGTATCCAATGGAGCGCGTCACCATTTTTTGTCTGTCAGATTAGTGCGGAGGTACTGTAAAGGCCCATCACCTCTATGGGTGTATAATATGGCCGGTTTTCAATACTCCTTACCTTTTTCGTTAATGACAACTGACAGATCAAAGACCTTGTTAGTGCAGTCAAGCAATCTGCTTCTTTCCGCATAGGCATTGATGTTATAAAATATCACTGGGATAACCAGAAGCTGGTGGGGCTTTGTAACCCGGAACCGAGTGATACATCAGGAATCGAATCGGAGCCTATTTCAGAGAAAAAGCCAAAGTCGCTGCTGCATTTCACAGATTGGACCCCAATGATGGAGAATCTTCTCAATGTGCTTATGCTGCAGTTACCCCTTTAATAAATTATTCACCGATGTTCCAATCTTTACACCCCCTCCACAGAGCATGGCTTTAGTAGGAAAGCTTCTCATTGTTGGCTGGAGGGGATGTGGTTGCAGTACACTATGAAGTATACTACGTATGACCGCTACATGTCTATAGTTGCGGATCTGTCACTATAATGTGCCGGCCTCCCCCCGCCCTTCTCTGCGGTGACTGACAGTCTGCTGTATATCTCCGTATACACAGCTTGACCGTCACCAGCCTGAAGGACAGGGCGATCACTCCCATCTTGATTGCAGCGCTACTATTCACCAAATGGCACAAGATATCCTTCCGTGTTGTATACTTGGTGTGCGGTCCACTGGCTTTAATTTTCTACCCTTACGTAGGGCAGCATAGTCCACTGATAGATCCGCTGTCCGCATAGTGACCAAGCTCCCTGTATTCAAAAAGTACTTCCCATAGTAACACATTAAATCACTTCTTCTGGAAAAATGACATCTGATTCACTGATCGGCTGCTAAAGGGAACGGCTTCACTTTTTGACTGCACTATTTTTACCTGCCATGTGTTCAGCCAGGTAAAATTATATTAAAAAAACAAAGTGGTGCAAATGTTTGCATAGACTTGCCAAAAATCATTCATTGAGGTGCAGGACGGGGAGCAATAAAAGGCGGCAGCGATGTAAAAGCTATGAAATCTTCCAGAAAGTATGACGTGTAAATATTCACAGACCCAGCACAAGGTTACCGTAATTGGTGTTCAAAATGCGCCCGAAAGGGGTGTGGCTTAAAATGTGACACCGTGCACCAAAACTTGGGCGGAAAAACTGGCGTAAACGAAGCCAATTAACAGGTGATATAAGAAAGAGAGAAAAGTGTCCACAATGTCTAGCGAGCTGCACCACATGTATCATCCAGCATGCAGCACTTTGATGAATCTGCTGCATTTTCTGATTGCCTTGTCTTAGTTCCCACCGTCTTAAACGTACGCAGTATTAGTAAATCTATTCCATTGTGTCTGTAGAAATCTATACGTCAGAGCAGTTTCGCATAGTGTGTACAAAGTCTTAAGCTGCCTTTGCGCTGCATTCAGGAGATCCGCTCTCCTGTACATCCTTTTTTTTTTTCCATCAAAATAAGGGATCTTGGTACAAGGGGAAAAAGGAGACCTTCCCGAATGTTTCCTTAGATGTCTCCCTTCTCCTTTGTGTTAGAATCCATTCCCTATACAGTCGGGAGTGTGACGTTAGTCTTACTAGGTAATGTAAGTTATTGTTCATTTCATGGTTTCCAGACATTTCTTTTGTACAGATTCTTTAAACCCTTATTTAACTACTATTAGAAACCACTACAACGTATTTATTTCCTATTTCTTATATAGCGACCACTTGTTCCACAGCGATGTACAGAGTTGGTCATAATTTCTCTATCTTGGACATGCACACGACCGTAGCCATGTGCACGGCCATGATTTTCTGGTCGGCCGGCCGCAGTGTCACCCGCGAGCCGCCCTCAAATCGCGGGCTGTTCACATGGCCGCGTCCATTATTTTCTATGAGCCTGGACCGCAGAACACGGCCGTAATAAGACATGTCTGTTCTTTCTGCGATCCGGGCTCCTGGGCCATGCACGGACCGTTCAAACCACGGTCGTGTGCATTGCCCCATAGGAATGAATGGGGCCGCAATTCTCCCATGGATTTTCGGGGGAATTGCGTGTGCATGGGGCCTAAGGCCAATTTTATAAAAAGGCAAATTTGTTTTTGACAATTGGGTGCTGTATCTTATGTCCTGTTCATCACATTTGTGATGTGCGTTTAGCGTGTATAGGGTTCGATTAGCCCAACGAAGACACCAAAAATGTTTTTCTTTTGGCCTTTCTCAAGGTGGTATACATCAGTATTTAAAAAAAAAAAAAAAAAAAGTAGACTGCAGGATACGTTTTTTTTTTTAAATTGTAGCTTGTGGGACTTCTATTACTGTATGGGATACGTCACTGGAATGATGTATGTATTTAACAGGACCGATGCCAAACCGTGGCATCCATCACCCATAGGCTATGATGGTATCCACTTAATGTATATGTCAAGAGTTTATAATATATGTTTGTATTCCATCATAGTCTATGGGGGATGGATTCCATTGGGAGACGTCTCTTAAAGCTTAACGTATATGTTGGGAGCTCTTCTCGGTACATACTTTGAAGATAAGCCAAAAAAGTGATGAAAATGGAGCCTTATGGTAGTTAAAGGGGTTGTCCGAGTTACCATCCTATTTTCAAAAACCCCTTTAATGCATGTAATTTTATAAATGTAAATACATTTGTAATATACTTACATTTTCCAAAGTGGCCCCGTTTCCAGATCCTGCCGTGGGGAACTTGACTGGTGACGTCACTCTCTGCACTGGCTCTGCCGCTTTGTTGATCTTGAATTCTTTGCCGGGTATATGACACGTCACTTGTCACGTGCTGTATATCGGCTTGTTCTGCTTTACAGCCTGTAACGCGCATGCGCTGTCACTGCTGTTCTCGCGGTCCCTGCTATTCTCGAGACAATAGCAGGGGCCGCGCATGCGCGTTACAACAGAACAAGCCGATATACACCACGTGACAAGTGACGTGTCGTGTACCCGGCAAGAATTCAACATCAACAAAGTGGCCAGAGCCAGTGCAGAGAGTGACGTCACCAGTCATCCAGGATCTGGAAACAGGGCCACTTTGGAAAATGTAAGTATATTACTAATGTATTTACATTTATAAATTACATGCATTAAAGGGGTTTTTGAAAATATGATGGTATCTCGGACAACCCCATTAATCATAAAATTGTTTTGCCAGATGTAACACTACATAGAATAGAGTAACCTAACTGTAAATTCGTCTATATTTACAGCTTTTATTTTCAGCAAAAAAAAATTTGTCAGGGCCTGTTCACACTTTTTCCGGTGTTTCAGTTGTTCTGCTCCGTCAGAGGACCAGAACAACGGAAATACTGGAAGCGACGGTACCATTATATGACAGACACCATCGGCGACGACGGTACTTAACTTTTTATGGGTTCTGTCAGGTTTCTGTTATGGCGTCTGTGGTTTTAACGGAAACAATAGTGCAGCGTGCTGCGCTATTGTTTCTTGTGTTTTCGGCTGGATCTGTGAGCCCCCAACCCAGATGTGAACGGGGCCTTAACTCGATGAGCTACTCTAACTTTTCATATCATCCGCTATAATCAGACTTTATCATGATATCTTGTGTGTGGAGGGAAACCGCTGTGCATATTCTGATTAGATAATGTAGATCCTTGTACTTTGCTTTGTATTTCATCATAAAAGTTTAACTACGATCCACATTTTTACTCCTCTTGAAGACGCACACTGTAAATTGTTCTTTAACGTGAAAAATGTTTGTCTGTTGTGTATTTGGTCAGGGTTCAGTGTACGGAGTATATTCGAGTATAACTTCAAAGTCTAATCTGATGTGACCATGACTTACCTCAGTTCATGATGTGTAAACTTTGTATTCTGTATAAAGGTGTTCTTGGCTCACTCATGGTGATTACCGTCCTAGGTGAGGCCAGCTTCTTTCCACAGGATAACAGCTGGTTTCTCCTGTTCACAGATTATCGTGACCCGTTTGTGTAATGCTCACACAGCATCGTTTGTAGGCAGAACAAATCTGACAAGTAATCTACGTCAAGAACGCACACTTTTTGTTTATCTGCTGTTTTTAATGACCTAAGCGCAGGAACGTGGATAAAATGAAAAAAAACGTTTCCTTTCCTTTTTTTTTTTTTTTTTTTTTTAATAAATGCACTTTTTAAAAAATATGCGCTGTGTATTTCACGTACATTTACACATTCAAAAACGTTCAAAATATCAAGCAACTGTTTTTTTGGCAGGGTTTTAAAGCCTTCAGTGGGAAAATTTGTCGCGGAAAACACGCCAAGAATGAACATGACACTTTTTTTTTTTAATGCAACGCTTAATTAAATTCTGTATGGACTAAAGTTGCGAATTCCAGTTGACCGCTTTAAACGTGCATTTAAAAAAAACACCTGTGCACGTGGTCTTTGGAACAGTGGAATACAAACTGATAAGGTGTGTGCAGTGTAACAAGTGTCGCATAGAGAGGAGTTGTAGTATTGCGCCACAGGAGCTCCGATTCCGCTGAATTTGGATATTAGGACCCCCAGATACTTGCTGTACTTGTGAGCAACGATTTCAAGTCTAGCATAAGTTGTTGTTCATTTGCAGGTAACGGGCCAAAGGTCCGTATTTCCAGGTCCCGACTTCACCTATTACTTTATTAAAAGAGGCTCCCGGTCTTGTCAGGTAGTCGTTCATATTATAGAGAGATGAAGATTCAGTGGAAGAAATTTATTAAGACTGGCGTTTCATACGCAAGTCTAAATCTAAGAAGCCCTGTAGTAAGATGCCCCTAATTTATAAATTAGCAGCATCTCTGGCCATTTATGCGCCAGAATGCCAAATCTACGCTAGCTCAGCTGGTGTACATTTGCGCTATAATTTCCTCAAATTATAGTAAATTTGGCAGGCAGCAGACGGCCTCACCCCCTTTTTGCTAAGTCCCATCCACTTTGCTGAAGTGTTGTAAATGCGCAAATTGCGACATTTGCTACTGTTCTACGCCAGAAAACTGGTACGTAATGTTTGATAAATTCCTCTCTAGTGTTTAGTAAGTCACTTACCACACGTTTCCCCTCCTCCACTCATGTGACCGTCAAAGTGGCTCTGCAGTGTCAAAAACGATTCTCCCAATCCACGATCTGGTTAGTCAGGGAAAAATCCCCATTGACCAGTTAGACAAGCACTGTAGTTAAATTATTTATTTTGTGGGACACATAGGACTTTCTTATTTAAAATTGGAGCTGAGATCTTTTAATTTTATCTTATTTAGAGAAAAATTATCAGAATTATATATTTTTTTAAAAATACAATCCGTTCTAAGATCGCTTGTTCAAGGAGTCATATTTACCTCAAAAATCAATTTAGCAGTTCATAGAGATGCCGAATATGTGTACATTGTTTAACTTCTGAAGTTTCCCTCTCCCTCCCTCAGATTTAGGCCGGATTCACATGACCGTGTGCGTTTTGCGCAAGCAAAAAACGCAGCGTTTTGCGCACGCAAAAGTTCCATAAAAGCTCCGTGTGTCATCACCATATGATGCGTGGCTGCGTGATTTTTGCGCAGCCGCCATCATTATGACACTGTTTTTATGTTTGTAAACAGAAAAGCACGTGGTGCTTTTTTTTCATTCATAGTTTTGACTACTGTAGTGCGCATCATGCGGAAGTGCGTCCGTGTGCCGTGCACGGTTTTCATGCACCCATTGACTTCAATGGGTGCGTGATGCGCGAAAAACGGGCAAATATAGGACATGTTGTGAGTTTTACGCAGCGGACATGCGCTGCGTGAAAATCACGGACAGTCTGAATGGCCCCATTGACTAACATGTCCGTGTGACGTGCGTGAAAAATCGCGCGCGTAGCACGGACGTATTATACATTCGTCTAAATAAGCCCTTAGACGTTGCCTCTGTACGTGGATAATAATCAACCAGGTGTGGAAATGTAGATTAGATCCGGGGCATACAAAAATTGGTGGGCAGCAATTCTAGTCTGTTTGACGTAACGTACAATCTACGCTATAAAATCGTATTAATGACTGAGCACCCGACGCCCATGTAAAGAGTTGTGCACCTTTTTTCTAAGGGAGGGGTCTTTTTTTAATAAATTTGAAAGTGTTTATTTTTTTTATCCTATTTAGGTTAAGGTGATTAACTTTGTTCCCACCTGTCCCCATAGACAGATCACCGATAAGGGATCTAATGGTAATAGCCCATGTCCCCAAGCTCCCTCTGTATAGAGAATCCCTATGAAGCCATTAATGATGCCACCAGGTTACTTAGAAAGTGCCAAAATGCAGAAGTGGCTACTTCTGCACTCCATACGAGAGCTGTGTTCAGGGAACTGATTTTGTGACCGTCACAGTACAGGGTCGGGCTGTTAGTGTGACATCCTGATCCAGTGTGTGCAGGAGCGTGCAGTGCCATCAAAGTCAGCATGTAAATTAACAGGGGCCATGCCAATAGTACGTTAATTTACTTTGGGCGGGTGGGAAGGGGTTAAATTGTACCTTTTTTATATGCAACATTTTGTATGTCCTAAATTATGTGTTGATTAATTTCACGATCTGCCTTTTAAAGGGTTGCAGTTTCATACTTCTGATATAGACCTCCAAACCCCTAGTTTCCCTCCACACATCAAGTTAAATGATAAAGTTCTGTCTGATATACAGTGTCTTTCAGACTATAAGACGCAGTTTATAGCAAGAATAAATCTTGCTAAAAAGTCCCTGCGTCTTCGAGTCCGCAGTCGAAGGACCCGGCTGTGCCGGGCCCCCTGACCGCTTCATTACTTAACCCCTTCCTGTTCCATGACGTGCCGGCACATCATGGAGCGGGGGGTGGGGTGATGTATAGAGCGGGCTCACGCGCTGAGACCGCTTGATACTCTGCAGGTGTCAGCTGTGTTTTACAGCTGACACGCTGCTCTAACGGCCAGGAACAGAAATTTCGCTCTTCCTGGCCATTTAAAGGGGTTGTGCCATAAAACACATGTACGAAGGGTAAAGGTGAAAAATACAGTATTACAGACCTGATGAAGGGACCGGTACGGTCCAGAAACGCGTCGTCCATTGAATAAAGAAAATAAGCCTTTTAAAGATTATACCATCTGTCATCATCATTTCCTTCTCTGCCTGGCGCGGATACTGTAAAAACTGCATTTTTCACCTTTAGGCTGGGTTCACACGACCTATTTTCAGATGTAAACGAGGCGTATTATGCCTCGTTTTACGTCTGAAAATACGGCTACAATACGTCGGCAAACAACTGCCCATTCATTTGAATGGTTTTGCCGACGTACTGTGCCGACGATCTGTCAGTTGCGCGTCGTCATATGACAGCTGTCAGACTGCCTCGTCAAAGAAGTGCAGGACACTTCTTTGTAACGTAATTTGAGCCGTTTTTCATTGAAGTCAATGAAGAGCAGCTCAAGATTTACAAGCGTCAAAGACGCCTCGCATAATGCGAGGAGGAGCTTTTATGTCTGAAACGACGCAGCTGTTTTCCCCTGAAAACAGTCTGTCTTTTCAGACGTAAAAGACAGTTCTCGTGTGCACATACCCTTAGTGTATGTGCACACGATAGCAGGCATTTACGTGTGAAAAGACAGACTGTTTTCAAGAGAAAACGGCTGCCTCGTTTCACACGTAAATGCTCCTCCTCGCATTATGCGAGGCTTCTCTGACAGGCGTAAATTTAGAGCTGCTCTTCATTGAGTTCAATGAAGAACGGCTCAAATTACATCTGAAAGAAGTGTCCTGCACTTCTTTTGACGAGGCTGTATTTTTACGCGTCGTCGTTTGACAGCTGTCAAACGACGACGCGTAAATGACAGGTCGTCTGCACAGTACGTCGGCAAACCCATTCAAATGAATGGGCAGATGTTTGCCGACGTATTGTAGCCCTATTTTCAGACGTAAAACGAGGCATAATACGCCTCGTTTACGCCTGAAAATAGGTCGTGTGAACCCAGCCTTACCCTTCGTACAAATCTATTCCTGAAAGTAGGATCCATCCTCCCAGCGAACGCAGTGGGTGGCAGCCGGCTTCAAGATTTAACAACTAAGATCTCGGAGGAGCGCCGTCTCCTACCATTTTCTCCAATTCCCTATTTGATAAAACACATGTATCCTCTATCCACAGGATAGGGGATACATGTGTGATCGCTGGGGTTCCGACCCCCAGCGATAAGGAGAACGGGGACAGAAAGTCACAAAGAGCGCTACATGAGAAGCTGTGACTTCCGCGTTTTGTGTCCTGCAGCTCCATAGGGATGAATGGAATTCTACTGCGCATGCGTGAGCGTCTCTCCATTGATTTCTATGGAGCTGCTGAACAAATAAGCCGGATGCAGAACCCGGAAGTCCAGGCTTCTCATGTAGCGCTCTGGGTGACTTTCGGTCCCCTGTTCTCCTTATCGCTGGGGGACCTCCTTGGAGACCCGCACCGATCTCTAGAATGGGGCCCCCTAAACCCAGTTCTAGCTTTCTGTGTGCCCCCGGCCACTTGATTACATGTGGAGTTACAGAAACAGCGTTACTCGCTGAGCTGCGATGTTTCCGTAACTCCCATAGAACTGAATAGTAGTTACGGAAACAGCATAGCATGCATGCTACACTGCTTCCGTAACTGCCATTCCCTACTATGGGAATTACGGAAACATCGCAGCTCAGCGAGTAACGCTGTTTCTGTAACTCCACATGTAACCATGTAAAAAAAAAATAAATACGTTAGATACATTTTCGGGAGTGTAAAAAAAAATATTAAAAGTTAAAAAAAACTAAAAACTTTCTGTTTTTTCCCCAAGCACAATGTAAAAAATTTAATCATTTGGTATCTCTGCGTCCGTAAAAGTCTGATCTATTACAATATACCATTATTTAACTCGCATGGTGAATGGTGTAAAAAAAAATAAATATGAAAACATCAGAATTGTTTTTTGGTCACCTTAGCGCTTAAAAAAAAAATTAAATACAAAAAGTGATCAAAAAAAATCGTATGTACCAAAAAATGGTGCCAATAAAACTACAGCACATCCCGCAAAAAATTGGGCGGTGTGAGGGTTAATCGATGAAAAAATATAAAAAAGTTATGGCTCTCAGAATGTGGTGAAACAGAACAAATAATTTTTTTGCCCATTTTCTGTTGTCTAAAACCTGGGTGCGTCTTATGGTCAGGTGCGTCTTATAGTACGAAAAATACGGTAATAATCCACATAAATCCTTTATGTCCCTTATCAATGTTCACATATTATAGCCACACCAAATACTCTCTTATCCCTGACAAATAGTATCAAAGTTAAATTCTGTCCTGAGTATAACTGCAGCTCCGTGTTCAATGTCCATCGCTGGAAATACGTGTGACTAAAGCAAAAATAAAATGTCATGTGTTTCTGGAGAAGAGTGGCCTCCTACATGTAAGGCTGGGTTCACACGACCATGTTACGTCCGTAATGTATGGAACGTATTTCGGCCGGAAGACCCGGACCGAACTCAGTGCAGGGGGCCGGGCTCCTAGCATCATAGTGATGTACGATGCTAGGAGTCCCTGCCTCGCTGCAGGACAGCTGTCCCGTACTGTAATCATGATTACAGTACGGGACAGTAGTTCCACGCAGAAGCAGGGACTCCTAGCATCGTACATCACTATGATGCTAGGAGCCCGGCCCCCTGCACTGAGTTCGGTCCGGGTCTTCCGGCCGAAATACGTTCCGTACATTACGGACGTAACATGGTCGTGTGAACCCAGCCTAATAGTAAAAACAATTACTGGCCTTTCTATATGGCATTTCAAGTAGAGGCTATAATATATTGTGCAGAGATGGATTTTCTAGCATTGTGCAGAGCTCAGACCGGTTCAATATTTGGCACTATGTATTTGAACAGAATTGTATTCAGTGTTTCTTCTAAAGCGATGCCATAAATTTTAACTTCTGGTCAGGTTCCCACGGTTCTGACACACTGCGTAAAAGTACGCAGTGTATCCCACCTAAAACACACAGCGGATTCCGCCTGAAAAACAGCGCAAATCTCCGCTGCGGAAACTGGTGCTTGAAGAAAAGAAAGTGCATACTTACCCCCAGACTTCTTCATGGCACCGCGTCCCAATGTTGTTCGTGCAGTCCTGTCTCCTGGGATGACGCTGCAGCCCATGTGATCGTTGCACACGTCACATGGTATGAAACAGGTTTAATAGTTTTATTTTTTCTTATTTGCGTTTTATTTTTGCATCTGAATTGTGGCGTTTCTGTTGCAAAAGTCGCAATACTTGTCTGTTTGGGGGTTTTACATCCCCATTGTATTGAATAGGGAAAGCCCGCAACAGAAGAACACTGACATGCTGTGGATTTAAAAACCAAATTAAAAGCCAATTTTTGAACGTTTTCGCTGCAGATTTTTTCCGCAGTGTGTGGATGAGATTTGTTCAAATTGCGGCTACTCTAAATGCTGCAGAATTTCGGCGCAGAATTCTTTTGCGGGAATTCCGCAACTTCTGCATGATTTCCTGCACATCTTTTCCTGCGGCAAGTCCACATCGTAATACATTACTAGCAAAGTTAAGGAGACTTCAAGTAATCACATTTACACGTTGCAGAATTTTTCCGCAAAATCGATTGACCTGCAGTGCATGTTTTGAAATCCCCAGCATGTCAATTTCTTACGTTTCCGCCTCAGAATTGTATCGGACAAGTTTATTAAAAAAAAACAAAACACCAAAAACTGCATCTATTTCTGCAACAAAATGTAAAAATTGCACCTAAAAACACACAAAAGATGCACCATTATAGGCTATGTACACCATTGAAAGGGAATTGATATATTTTTTTCTTAATAAAAATGTCCGTCAGTGTTTTTGGTGCAACATTCTAATTAGTATTTATTAAATAAATAGTTTTACTTTGAGATACAGCTGTCCCATATAGGCCCTGTTCACACGGAGTTTTTTGCAGGAGGAAAATTCCTCCTGTAAAAACTGACCCTGGAGGTTTTCATGTTTGATGTGGTTTTTGACGTGGTTTTTGACGTGGTTTTTGAGGCGGTTTTCCAGGCGGTTTTTCAGGCTGTTTTTGCCGAGGTTTTCACACGCATGAGGCTGGGTTCACACAACCATGTTACGTCCATAATGTACGGAACGTATTTCGGCCGGAAGACCCGGACCGAAGACAGTGCAGGGAGCCGGGCTCCTAGCATCATAGTGATGTACGACACTAGGAGTCCCTGCCTCTGCGTGGAACTACTGTCCCGTACTGTAATCATGATTACAGTACGGGACAGTTGTCCTGCAGCGAGGCAGGGACTCCTAGCGTCGTACATCACTATGATGCTAGGAGCCCGGCTCCCTGCACTGTCTTCGGTCCGGGTCTTCCGGCTGAAATACGTTCCGTACATTACAGACGTAACATGGTCGTGTGAACCCAGCCTGACAGCCTTCTGTCAACGGATCTGTCACCATTGAAATGAATGGTGATGCAAACGGAACTTACTTCACACTTGCCTTTCCGTTGAGGGGTTCCCCTGACTGAAAGCACCGACGGAACCCCTGAGCAGAAACCACGCTGATGTGAACAGGCCCACATTAAAAAAAACATTGTTTTCTGTTTGCATCATCATTGACTTCAATGCTGATGGATCCGTTGCTAATGGGATTCCCTACACTGCGGTATTGGTTCAGTCGAAACGACAGAACCCTTTGCACAACGGGGACAAACAGAAACCATTAGCAACGGATCTGTCACCACTTCACACTTGCCTTTCCGTTGAGGGGTTCCCCTGACTGAAAGCACCGACGGAACCCCTCAGCGGAAACCACGCTGATGTGAACAGGCCCACATTAAAAAAAAAAAAGTATACTTACTTCTTGAATCAATTTCCCAACATCAATGTCCATTCGGTGGTACACCTCTGCTGTCGTCATTTCTGTTCCTGAAATGTTAAAAAAAAATAAAAAAGAGATGACATCCATGAACAACTGCATAACAAAATTAAAAAATTAAAAATAAAAAAATTGAAAAAAAAAATTGAAAAAAAAAATCGAAAAAAAAAATCGAAAAAAAAAATCAGAAAAAAAAATTAAAAAAAAAATTCTAAAAAAAAAAATGCACAGCTCCATACATGTATAGCATGTATGGAACATAGGAGCAAGTGCACTTACTTGTATTTGGATGCAGGACTTCGGTTTTCTGTATCCCTGAGTTCTGTCCACGATGTTTTTCAGCCTCCACGAGCAGACAGGAAATGACAGCCCCTTTCTGGGCTGGACTAGCAGCAGGAGACTGCAAGAAACTCCTCCAAAACTCTCGGCAATATACTCGTCAGAAAACACCTCACTAGTTCGAGGTGTTTTTTGACGTGTCCCCATTGCTTTCAATGCGGTTTTGGACGCGGAAACCGCATCAAGAAGGGTCATGTCCCTTCTTTTTGCCGCGAGGCGTTTTTTTTACTCGCGGTAAAAAAACGCCTCTGTCTCCCATTGAAATCAATGGGAGTCATTTTGGGTCGTTTTTGGCGCGTTTTCCGACGCGTTTTCCGCGTCAAAAAACGTGTCAAAAAACTCCGTGTGAACAGGGCCATATGTTGGAATTTGTCTTGGTTTAAAAGCCATTTAGTTTTTTCGTACGATTGTATTAGATTTATTTCTCTTAACCACTCAGTGATTGTAGGGGGATCAACCTCTTTCCAGTGTCTAGCTATTAAGGTCTTTGCTGCACTTATAAGATGTGGTAAAGTAGAGTTGCGATTTATATATTGATACGACATGTCTAGATTGAGTAGGGTTAATTCTGGAGTAAGGGTAATGTCTTTGGCTAGAAATTTTCTTAAGATGACTTGGACCTTTTGCCAAAATGGGAGTATTAGGGGACATTTATACCATATATGCAAAAGCGTGCCCTTTGCTGTTCCACATCTCCAACAAGTGGAAGAGTAAGACGGATCAATTTTATTCAGAACCTCCGGAGTTTTATACCACCTCGCTATGATCTTCTAGTTAAGTTCCTGGCTTCTTGTTGAGATTGAGAAGGATTGAGAGTGGTTTAAGATTATTTTGTTTTGTTCTGCTGAGAGTTTAGTATCTAAGTCTTTCTCCCATCTTGAGATATAGGAAGGTGGATCGGAGGTTAGTAATAAGGAATTGTATAATTTCGAAATCATACTCTTGATCGGTTTTGGTTGGGGACCGAATTTTGATAATTTGTATGATGTTGAGTCAGTAATCTCTGGTGAGAACAGTCTGACTACTTCCAGGATCGTTTTGGAGTCTTGTTCGCTTAAGTTTGAATCTTTAAACTCTGGCAGATCCGTTAGTTGGTGTGCAATTTTGTTTTTAATTAAATGTTTTACCGCTAAGGTAGCAGCTAATGTTGGGTTATCAGAAATGGTCTGTTTCAAGGATCTGAATTTGTTTGGTATGAGAAATGAGAGAGGCGTATGTTCACAAATATTCAGGACCATCAAGTTTTTCTTAAGTTTGTGCCAAGTCCGTGAAGTGAAATTTGTTAGAGAGTTTCCGATTGTGTTGTATTGAATTCTATTGTGGGGGGTGATCCACCTATAACTTTCAAATTTTTGGTTAAGCATATGCAGTTCTATGTCCGTCCATAATTTGCGTTTTGGGTAAAAGTTCTAGGACTCTGTTAATATGGGTTGCGTCTCTATACTTCTCAAAATCAGGTAGTCCAATCCCTCCCATTTTCCTAGGTTTTGTCAGGTTGTCATATTTGACTCTAAATCCCTTAGAATGCCAAATAAACTTTGTTGTTGTTTGTTTAAGGTTTTTAAAAAAGGAGTGGGGAATGTTAATGGGGAGGGTCTGTAGAAAGTAGAGGACTTTCGGTAGAATTATCATCTTCACAAGATTATTTCTTCCGAACCATGAGGTTTGTATTGAGTTCCAATTTATAAGATCTTTTTCTATTTTTTCCAACAGAGCTTGTTTAGATCAAATAATTTTGCTAAGTCAGGATCTATCTTAATACCTAGATAATTTATGCTGGTGCAGGTGTTTTTGAAGGGGGAGAACTTAGATAATGAGGTCCGATTTCTTGTGCAAATGTTTATATTAAGGAGTTCCGATTTTGAATTGTTTATTTTAAAATTGGATATTTTCCTGAATAGTTCAAATTCCTTGAGCAGAATCTTAAGCGATGTGTTCGGATTTGTCATAATGATGAGCATATCCTCTGCAAAGGTCGCGGTTTTATGTTCAGTTTTATTACATAAAATTCCTTACATTTTTTGCATTTTCTCTGATTCTTTGGGCTAAGACTTCCATCGTTAAAATGAATAGCAAGGGGGATAATGGACAGCCTTGCCTTGTTCCATTTCTAATTTGAAATGGCTGTGAGAGGACTCCGTTAATTTTAATTCTAGCGGATGGGTCAATGTACAAGGCCATAATTTTGTCTAACAAATTTTTCCGGTAAACCGAACTTTACAAGACTCAATTTTAAAAATTGCCAGTTGACCCTATCGAACGCTTTTTCTGCGTCTGTTGATAGGAGAGCTAACAGTATATTTTGTCTTTTAGCATATTGTATAAATATAAATTATTCTCAAGGTGTTGTCTTTTACTTCCCTGTTGAGAGTGAAACCCACCTGCTCAGGATTTATAAGGGAGGGTCGTCTAATAACTTTTTTAATATATAATTACTAAGCTTTATTTACAGAAAACAGGAAAATTTCTATAACCTCCTTCTATGGCACACATTTACTAATGAGTAATGCGGCATGAGACAAGACCGACTAAGTGCTGAATCCTACTCTAACCCCCCCCCAACATAGTTGTCATCTACTGTACACATCTGTTATGCACTATAACGAAAAGTATGTGGATACCCCTCCTAATTGAGCTACACCACATCCATTGCAAACAGGTGCATAAAACTAAGCACACAGCCATGCATAGTGCCTGCATTTCTCCATGCGTCGCTGTACCGGATCCAGGCACGCGGTAATACGGTGTATATGTGCCTTTACCAAAAGTGAATCTTGGACCTGGCCTTCAATTGGCCCATTGTATCCTGATGGTCATAGAACCTATTTGCAAATTTATTCTTCTCTTAGAATTTTATAATTTGAAAAAAAAGACCTAAAATCAATATAGTATAAAAAAAATAAAAATTAAATGAACACCAGTTCTGGAAGGATTGCTAAATTAGAGTTTCCATATTTTGGTTATTTCTCGGCTTGTCTAGGCTAATAAATGTAAAGGAATTCTTTCTGGAAACCTGTGAAATGTCTAGAGACAGCAGACTCGTGACTTTTTCTATGGTCTTGAGACCTTTGCTCTGTGACCATTTATCTCTGCAGTTCAAGGGTGAAGCGGAGCACGTGGGACAAGGCTCGAACGTTTCCTAATCTGCACTGTGTATTATGAGTTCTTTCTTTTCTCTCTTGGCTCTAGTTTTGCTGAGTCACGCAGCCGGGCTGTGGCGCACGTATAATCTGTAGCGCTGTCTATAGGGCACATATTTTCTCTGCTGTTCTTTTCTTAATGCAGAGGATTTAAAAGATATTCGACTCTGGAGTGTGTTGAAAATGAACATTTTCTATTCCATACTAATGTATTATTAAAGTTTGTATACAAATTGTACATGTGATCCATGTAGATTACACCCTGTCATTGTGGTTATGTATTCTATGCAGCACAGATTTTATTACAGGATTAACTCTTGTTTTGCAATCACTACAATTCTTTATGCCCGTTTATATTTTTATCCTGATTTGCAGTAAGGCCTCATGCACACGACCGTAGCCATGTGCACAGCCGTGATTTTCAGGACGGCCAGGGGCGGAGTGTCACCTGCAAGCAGTCTGCAAATCGTGGGCCGTGCACATGACCGCGGTCATTATTTGCTATGAGCCTGGACGCAGAACACGGCCGTAATAAGAGTTGCCCGTTCTTTCTGCGGTCCGGGGCTCCTGGGCCATGCACGGACCGTGGAAACCACGGTCGTGTGCATGGCCCCACAGGAATGAGTGGGGCTGCAATTCTCCCGGGGAATTGCGGCGATTAAAGCACCTTCGTGTGCATGGGGCCGAAGTTCTTCAGTTTTTATTATTATTATTATTTATTTTTTGTTTTTTAACAATTCTTGACACGGTTATTCGTTCTGCTGTTAGATGGGTTAGGTCATATTTTTGCATACCCCAGTCATAATAATAATTCACTGCTGTTTGAGTCGATGATCCTTTAACCCGTTAGTGACCGCCAATACGCCTTTTAACGGCGGTCACTAACGGGCTTTATTCTGATGCATATGCCTTTTTACGGCACTGCATCAGGATAAAGTAAACAGAGCAGGGAGCGTCAAATCTCCCTGCTCTCAGCTGCTAGAGGCCGATGCTACACCGGCCGATAAGCGTCGATCAACGAGACATCGATGATAGACGCCCGCTTGCTCCTGTCACACGGAGCTATGGATGGGGACGAGCGGTCGTTACTCCGATCGCTCGTACCCATCCATTATTATCATGTCTGCAGAGTGTCTCGTTGTTTACGCAGGGAGATGTTTCTACCGACAACGATAATCTTTTACTTTTTTATATGTTATATGAACGCTCATCTGCCCAATAACTGTTCCGTGCAAACACCCCCCCCCCTTTAGAGGTACGCCGGCGCCACTGTCAGCCGAGCCATCGGTCCAGCTGAATGACTGATTCCGCTTGCAGCGGCGTTATGCAGCTTCTCTGTATGGTGGATACATAGAAGCTGCAGAGCTAAATCTAAACAGCATTTTTAATAAAACTACATAAGAAAAATTATTAGTAATCAAAAATACATGCATTTCATTTAAAAAAAAAACGGCATTAATGTTCTTCATGGCCTTTAATTTATGCGGTTTGCTGATCTGCCGCATCATCTTATACGGTCATGCGTCTTCTGAGGCCCTGTATCTATCCTATCCAGAACACTGACTCCGCTCTGCTAGAACCCATGGACTCGGTTCTTCTATATCTGACATATTCATTACTACTACATCCTGACCAAACACACTCCGCTTTGCTGCATCACTATTCCTTCCAACGGGACGCAGACGCCGCACTCAGACTCACAAAGTGTATGTCCTGCTTCATCACTACTGCATCTGACAGTACATGCATTAAGCACTACCACATCTGACATAGAAAGTTCTGCTTCATCTGATATGCTGAGTTCTGCAATATTTGACCATTCTTACCAACTCTTCTGGAATGTCTGGGAGACTCCTGGAAAAAGGAGAGATCTGCGGGACTCCTGGAAGAGCCAGCAAATCTATTGGGCGCCCCACATACTCATCGCTTCCCTCCGCTACATCTGGGAGCTATGGGAAGCGCAGGATAAGAGAGATCGGGGTAGCTTAACATCTTCTCTGAGGTATGTAAAGGGGTAGCTTTGAGTCTATGCTGGGGTGTGTAAACAGGGCGTGGGGTCTGTATATGGGGGGTGGTGTAGCTATGATCTGAAGAAAGATGTGACAAACCTTATGACTGTCATGTCATTCCCCTTGTTTGTCACCCAGCTTTTCTTGAGTCCTGAACACGTAATCAACTGAATAATACAAGATGAGGGGGAATATCGCTGCATAATGTAGACTTGTTGTGCAGAACGCTAGGGAGGCTGCGTGACGACCCCATAGGCAACTTTATTGTACATCCATTTGTTGTCACTCGACTTTCCCAGAAACCTTTATTACGAAGCACCTCGCTACTTAATTATTTAAATCTACAATTTTCGGTGATAAATGCCAAAATTCGTCTTCATTAGACACTAGTTTGCTGATTCCTTAATTTTTTTGCTTTGGTCATTGCCCTGGTCTATTTAAGCCATCTATATCTAGGCCTATCAAGAGAGCAATACAGCTGTCATTCCACTCCTCTATCTACTTAAAGAGGCTGTCACCAGATTATAAGTGCCCTGTCTCCTACATAATCTGATCGGCGCTGTAATGTAGATAACAGCAGTGGTTTTTATTTGGAAAAACGATCATTTTTGAGCAAATTATGAGCTAGATTTATGCTAATGAGTTTCTCAATGGCCGACTGGGCGTGTTTTTACTTTTTACCAACTGGGTGTTCTACAGAGGAGTGTATGACGCTGACCAATCAGTGACTAATCAGTATCTGACACTTCTCATTGTTCCAGCCCAGCATGATCCACAGCACAGTGTGATTGTGCAGTGAAAGAAGCTGGGCTGGAACAATGAGAAGTGCAGGACACTGATTGGTCAGCCTCATACACTCCCCTGTTCAAAGCCCAGTTGGTAAAAAGTAAAAACACGCCCAGTCGGCCATTGAGAAACTCATTAGCATAAATCTAGCTAAAAAATGATTGTTTTTCAAATTAAAAACGACTGGAGTGTCCCTTTAACTATAGCTCCCTGCATCTAGCGCATGTTTAGGCAGCATAAACTCCTGTATGTGCTGGATGTAGTAAGCTACAGTTCAGCTCCCCCGCAGATAGACTGGGATGGAGATCATGGATTAAAGCAATCTCATGTGTATATCACTTGACCACTGCTCTATTACATCACTGGTCCCCATTGTTTACATTGTCAGCAGTGCTTCTGGAATTACAGAATCGGCACAGGATGGAAAATAAAATTAAAAAAAATTGAGCTGCATAACCTCATATTTTATGTTTTTAGTACATTCTAATAGAAAGTGGCCAACCCTTTTAATACCTGATATAGATATGAAAAATAATTACGGAGGACGCTCCTCTCTCAGAATAATAGCTGCACTGTGTTGTCAAGCTGTTCAGGAAATGTGTGTTCACAAAGCAATTTATAATTGTAGGAAATGTATACAGTACACTGGAGTTATTTGAGCAGAACGAGCATTTTTCTGTAAACCGTAATTTTAGACTTGAGGTCAGACTGCAGATGGACGCAGACGTAACCATTCTCTTATTGACAATAGTCTATGATAATCTTTACATCTATGGGACTAAAACAATCCAAAGTATGTTGTTGTTTTCCAAAGCGGTTATATTGTATTAAATCCTCCCACCCCAGTTTTTTTTTTTTTTTTTTTTGAGAATATGCCTCTTTATTGTCCCACCCATCCCTAGCTACAACCGCAGATTTCCTTATGATGACCTGAAAATAAAGTTAATTGAGATGTGTTGATTTCAGCATCCCGGTGGTGAAGAAGTTCTCCGGGAACAAGCCGGGGGGGATGCAACAGAGACGTTTGAAGACATTGGACACTCTACAGATGCCAGAAACATGTCAAAAGAATTTATCATAGGAGAACTTCATCCAGTGAGTGACCTTTTTATATTGTGTGGCCCTACGTGCCACATTGTATAGATACATACCCTAATCAAATATAGATGGGCCTAAAGAGATGGTAGACTGTTCTGAAATATTTGCATAAATGTATAAAAATAAAACTGATATAATTAAAGCCGCTACACCGCAGTGAGCTTAAAAATTATACGTGTCAGTACCTACCTATTTATTTTCCTCTGTTCTTGGCTGCTTTTAACCCCTTAATGACCGGGCATGTTTGTACCTTAATGACCAAGCCAGATTTGTCAAATCTGGTATGTCTGACTTTATCAGAGAATAACTCTGTGAAAGTTTTGAATATCCAAGTAATTCTGACATTATTTTTTCGTCACATGTTGTACTTTATTTTAGTGGTAAAAGTAGACTGATACGGTTTGCGTAAATTAATAAAAAAATGGAAGAAATTTTGTAAAAATTAACCATTTTCCCCTATTTTTAACTGCAATATGTCACATATGTACACACATACTGTACAATTTTTTTAATTAAATATATATTTCTATCTCTTTACTCCATTTTGGCAGCACTTTTGAAAAAATAAAATAAATTTTCAGCAATTTAGAGGACTTACAAATTAAATAATAATTTTATAAATTTTGAAGTACATTTTGTTTTCCTGCACCAAGCCAGGTTTTCAGAGGCTCATAGGTGTCAGAATGGTGGAAACCCCCACAAATGACCCCATTTAGAAAACTAGACCCCTTAAGGTATTTACCTAAGGGTATAGTAAGTATTTTGACCCCACAGTTTTTTGCTAAATTTAATACATAGCAGGTGAAAAAAAAAATAATTTCACTTTTTTTCATAAAAGTATCAGTTTGAAGACCAATTTCTTTGTAAAGCGACCCTGAGAATGAAGAAACACACCACAAAATCTATCACCCTGTTTCTCCTGTTTTCAAAAATACCAACATTGTGGCCCTAATGCGCTGCCTGGACACACGGCAGGACCCAAAAGGAAGGGAGCACCCGGAGGCTTTCAGGACTCATATTTTGCTTGAAAATGTTTTAGGCCCCACTGTACATTTGGAGAGGCTTTGAGCTGCCAGAACTTTAGAAACTCCCCATAAACGACCCCATTTAGAAAACTAGACCCCATAAGGTATTTATTTAGGGGTATAGTAATTATTTTGACCCCACAGTTCTTTGCTAAATTTAATGCATATCAGGTGAAAAAAATAATAATTTCACTTTCTTCATAAAATTATTTGTTTGAAGACCGATTTCTTTGTAAAGCGACCATGAAAATGAAGAAACACACCCCAAAATCTATCACCCTCTTTCTCCTGTTTTCAAAAATACCCACATTGTGGCCCTAATGCGTTGTTTGGACACACGGCAGGGCCCCAAAGGAAGGGAACACCCGGAGGCTTTCAGGACTCATATTTTGCTTGAAAATGTTTTAGGCCCCAATGTACATTTGGAGAAGCTTTGAGCTGCCAGAATGATAGAAACTCCCCAAAAACGACCCCATTTCGAATAATAGACCCCTTAAGGTATTTATCTAGGGGTATAGTTAGCATTTTGACCACACAGGTTTTTCGCTAAATATATTGAAATTAGTCTGTAAGAATTAAAATGTACTTTTTTTCTGAAACAACATAGAAATTTTTATTATTTACAAGGAATAACGAAGAAAATGCACCCCAACATTTGTAAAGCAATGTCTCCCGATTACGACAATACCCCATATGTGGTAATAAACTGCTGTTTGGTCCCACAGCAGGGCTCAGAAGGGAAGGAGCGCCATTTGGATTTATGATTTTGCTGGAATGGTTTTCGGTGCCATGTCGCATTTGCAATGCACTGGAGGGACCAAAACAGTGGAAACCCACCAAAAGTGACCCCATTTTGGAAAAACCTTCAAGGAATTTTTCTAGGGGTATAGTGAGCATTTAGACCCCACGGGTCTTTTGCAGAGTTTATTAGAATTAGGCTGCGAAAATTAATATCAACATTTTTCCCACTAAAATGTTGCATTTTCTCATTTTCACAAGGGATAAAGGAGGAAAAAAACAACCATTTTTTATAAAGCAATTTCTCCCGAGTACGGAAATACCCAACATGTTGTCATAAGTTTTTTCATTAGAAATGAATTAACCCTTTCAGGACTGATCCATTTTTTGCTTTCATATTTTAGATTTTCACTCCCCGCTTTCCAAGAGCCATAACTTTTTTATTTTTCCATCAATAGAGTGGTGTGAAGGCTTATTTGTTGCGGGACAATCTGTAGTTTTCATTGGTACCATTTTGGGGTACATGCGATTTATTTATTTTTTTGATCACTTTTTATTCAATTTTTTTGCAATCCTGAGCAAAAAACAGGAATTCTGACACCGTTTTTTAGGTTTTCTTTTTGCGGCGCTCACCGTACGCTATAAATGACATTTTTACTTTATTCTGCGGGTTGGTACGATTACGGCGATACCATATGTATATAGGTTTGGTCCTTTTTTTTAGCGTTTGCGCAATAAAATGACTTATTTATAAAAAAAAAAAAATTCTGTGTCACCATATTCTGAGAGCCATAATTTTTTAATTTTTTAGTCAAAAAAGCTGTGTAAGGGCTTGTTTTTTGCGGGACAGATAGAAGTTTTTATTGGTACTATTTTCGGGTACATGCGACTTTTTGATCACTTTTTATTCTTTATTTAGGGAGCGGTGGTGACCCAAAAAATTGCGATTCTGTCGTAGTTTTTTATTGATTTTTCTTGGGGTGTTCATCGTGCGGGAAAAATAACATTATAGTTTTATAGTTGGGTTCGTTACGAACGCGGTGATACCAAATATGTGTACTTTTTTAACGTGTTCATTTTTTTTCTATAATAAAAGTCTTATTATAGGAAAAAAGCATTTAGTGTTTATAGAACTTATAACTTTTATTTTTACACTTTTTTTAAAACATTTTTATTACTTTTTTTTACTTTTTTAACTTGTCCCACTAGGGGACACTTAGTCTTGCAGCTTTGATCGCTGCTAGAGTACATTACACTACACACGTAGTGTAATGTACTCTAACTGTCATTGTGACGTGACTGTCACACTGACAGGAAGCAGAGGAGGAACGGCCGGAGGCTGTTCCTCCGAGGCTTCCGTGCATGGCAACCCGGAGGTCATTATCTGACCTCCGATTGCCGTGACAAGCATCGGTAGCCCCCACGATCACTTTGTGGGGGCTGCTGATGTGCTTCAAACCACTTAAATGCGGCGACGGCAATCCGTCGCCGCACTTAAGGGGTTAACTGCCGAAATCAGCGGCGATGGTCCGCTGTCCGGCGAGACTGATGTCTCAGCTGTCGGGGACAACTGTCAGCGCGGGTCTGTCACTCTGTGTTTACACAGTGACAGTTTGAAATGCGGACGAAAATGAACGTCATGGTGCGGGAACTAGCAGCCGACCATGACGTTCATTTTCGTCCTTGGTCGTTAAGGGGTTAAGCTCCTCACCATTAGGGCAGAGCTATTGTCTGTGGCTGCAGTACCTACAGGGAGTCTGAGGTAGTCTGAGACACCCCTTCTGCCTCCTCATTGGTTCAAGCTGCTGCTCTGTTCCTCCCACTACAGCTCTACCTATGATTGTGTATAAACACGAGTCAATCATAGGCTCAGCATGAATTCAGTACTTGGAGAGCTGTTTTCTATTACCGCAAGGGCAGAATTACTAAAGCAGTGGGAAAAATATGATTTTCAAGTAATTTCCACACACATGCCTGGAGAGTGATTTTAATTGCCTTTAGAATATTATTGAATTGAGTCCAATTTTCTGCTGTACGGTTCACTTTAAAAAATAAAATAAAAGTGTTCTGCGGTTTCCTGACGAAAGTCTCATTGTAGAATGCTTTAAAATTGTGTATATGGCCTCGGCCTATCATCTGCAATAAAGACGTAATGTTTGCTGCAGAACTAGCTATGTGGATGTGTTCTGTAGTTATCCAGCAGGACAGTCACAGATTTCCCTTCGGACCGTGTGGTGTTCGACCATTTACAAATCACATTATCCAGCTGTGATCATTTCGGTGGCTTCAGGCCCTGCTGCTCGAAAAATATCTTCAATTCTTCTGGATGCTAGAAAGAGCTTTATCTATATTGACATTTTGAAATATATTTGATTCTTACTCAATCAGCAAAGCAATATTAGATATTTTAATATGTAAATTATTTATTTTTTCTTCACAGGATGATTTTTCCAAAATTCAGAAACCAGCGGTAAGTTTTTTTTTATTTTGTAATAGGCTGTTCTTCTGAAATGAATAGCGGGTACAACAAGGTGATGCTATCTCATGGTTAACTGTGAAGATTTGTATGCTGGCCGTGTGTAGTTGTACAGATCTGGCTACAACAACATTTATTGTGAATATCTTCACTAATCGATTCGTCATGTAGTTAGAACCTCTCCATCATCTGTGTGCAGTGGTCTTTCACAGTGCATAGAATATCTACCCTCAACTGTCTGCATCATTGGTGATGGACCACTGCACACAGGTAATGGAGGCTTCCTGACAAGTTGGCCATAGACGTAAAATTGTTGTCAGTGGATCCCGCTGATTTTGTCCCACTGACCGTCTCATTTGTTGATATTCCCCTGATATTTGAAGGATTAGATATGCTGGTTGTTAACCTGCTTAAAGTGTCAGTGACATGTCGATCGTTGGGGGTTTGAGCACTGAGACCCCCACCAATCGCTAAAACGAAGCAGCAGACGCGTTCAAGCGAGTCCTGTGGCGCTTCTTGTCTGATCAGCTCTCCTCGGAGCGGTGTACAGGCTCAATAAAAAGTCTGAGCCCGTATACCGCTTGCTCGGCTTTCTGAGGAAAGCTGATCAGAAACTAAGCAGCACAATGCTCACTCGTGTGCATTTGCCGGTTCATTTTAGTGATCAAAGGAGGTCCTAATGCTCGGACCCCCACTGATAAAAACTTCTGACATGTCACTATGATATGTCAAAAGTTTTTTTTTATTATAAAAGTTTAGCTACACTTAAATAATTTTTCCCAGGAGAGATAAGCGGCACCAGAGATGGCTAGCACACTGGCGTACCTAGCTTCTCCAGCACCCGGGGCTAAGATTTACACTTTACTAGCGATATAGTTATATAAGGGAGTTAACATAACAATAAATGTAAAAGAAAATAAAGAGGCTAATGAGACTCTATGGTGACATAATGAACAGCCCCCCCCCCCCTTGGAGATAGCGCCACACTAGCACCGACTCCCCCCCCCCCCTTGGAGATGGCACCATTGGAGCTCTATAGAGGAGCCCCTGACATTACTGTCCATATATGGATAGTGACGTCAGGGGCTTCTCCAGTAGCGGAATCCCCGGTAAGAGCGTCTGCAACGCTTTAGCCAGGGATTCCTCCATACCTCCCAACTTTCAAGTATCGCAAAGAGGGACAACCGATGCGGCACGCATAGCAACACAGTATAATGCCCGCTAGATGCCACATTACATTGATGCTCCATAGCTGCCACTATACAGTATAAAGCCCAGACATATGCCCCTATACATTGTAATGCCGAATCAAATTCCCCCATACAGCATAATGCCCGATACAGTATATGCCCCTATACATAATGCTGAATCAAAAGCCCCCATACAGCATAATGCCCCTATAGATGCCCTCATACAGCATAATGCCCATATACAGCGGAATGCACCCACAGCTGCCACATATAGTATAGTGCTCCTATATCTACCCCCATACAGTATAATGTCCCCATAACTGCCCCATACAGTATAATGTCGCCTTAGATGTATGGGGATACAGTATAATGCCGCCAGTGCCCCAGTAGATTGCCACAGTGCCCATGTAGATGGCGTCAGTGTCCCCTGTAGATAGTGCACCTATATAGTGCAACACCCCCCCTTGAATATAGCGCCACCATCCCTGTAGATAGTGCTACCCCCTCCCCCCTGTATATTATGATCGTTGGGACTCCCTCTAGGAGCGGAATCCCCAGTCAGAGCGTATGCCGGGGATTCCACTCCTAGATGCTACTGTTCATATATGGTCAGTGACGTCACTGATGTCACTGTCCTTATATGGGCAGTGACGTCAGGGGCTACTCCTGGAGCGGAATCCCGTGCCAGAGCGTCTGCAACGGGGATTCTTCTTCCGAGGGGCCACTGACGTCACTGTCCATATATGCTTAAAGTAGCGCTGTGCCCGGGGAGTCCTCGGTGAGCGGATGAGCTCCCTCTGCTCTGTTCCTTGGTTCAGCTGTGTCTGCGTCCTGAGGATGCAGATACAGTTGACAGCGGCACATACCCCAGGTCGTCCCGGTTGGTTGGGAGGTATGATTCCTCTCCTGGAGGAGGAGCCCCTGACTTAACTGTCTATATATGGATCGTGACATCAGGGGGGATTCTGCTGCAAGAGGAGTATTTAATTGTATCTGCGCCCAGCAGGGCGCCCCCCCCCACCTTCTCTTCCAGTTGCGCCTGGGGCACATGCCCGGTCTGCGCCCCCCCTAGCTACGCCCCTGGCTAGCAGATGTTTATCTCTAAAGTAAACATATAAGTTTAGCCGATCTAAGCTTGCGTGTTTGAGCATGGTCGACCAACCGTTATCTTCACTCAAAAAAACAAAACCTCCTGTTGTGTCATATGAATAGTTTTAAGGCCCTGTTCACACGCATTTTTTTTTGTAGGCAGAAAAATCTGACTCAAAATTCTTTCTGGAATTTTGAGGCATACTTTCACCTGCCTGCACGCAGTTTTTCCCAGAAATTTTCACCCGCAGCCATTGAGCTCATTGGGCAAAAAACGCAGTGAAAAAGGCTTTCTCGGCCTCCCATTGATGTCAATGGGAGATCAGGGACGTAAATGCCCGAAAGGGCATGTCGTTTCTCTTTCTTGTTTGGCCGTTTTTTTTGCGCGTTTTCCGACGTGGCTTCCACATCAGAAAACTCTGTGTGAACTCCCCCCTAAAGATACTTTTTTTTAAAATATTAATTTTTCAAACTGCAATGTTTTTGTCTGGGAAAAAAAATAAATGTTCTGTCAAACGTCAAAATGATTGAATTATGCATTTTTTTTTTCTTTTTTCTTTAGGAAACCTATATTACTACCACTGAATCTGATTCAAGGTATACATACAGTTTTATTATATGAAAAACGGATTTTAGGTTACATTGAATCTTCTGGCTTCCTTATGTATGAAACCTGTCTTTAGTTATTCTATCTCCATGCACCGACTTCCTTTTCAGTTTGTAGTTCTATACGGCAGACCACAACAAGTGTATGCAATGTACGTTCAGCATATGCGCTGGGAAATCTCCCAGCGTATATGCTGAATGTTTCCATAGGACCCCATTGGCTCGATTTATGCCAAAATAGTGTCCTTTTTCCATATGTCAGGAAGGTAAGTCGGCAGCCTTCTTTTTTTTAATTTTTTTTTTGTGTATGAAGTGGCGTAATTGACTGTTATTCCATAAAGAACCATCCAGTAAAAAAAAATATATATATATACTGTGTTGCATATATGCCACTGTGAGGCTCAGACACCGTGTGAATAGATTCTAATTTCTAAATAGATTCTTATTTCTGCCGAGCAAATCGGCAGAAATAGGAAAAAAACATTTGTAATGTAATACGCTTAAACAAATTTATACATAAAAAATAATCCCCTCACCCTCCTGTGTATAGCGATCCCAAATCTGTCTACTTTTCTCAACCTATATGGGTCGCTATAATGCTCAAGGACAAAGGTGTCCATTTTTATTCTAGTGTATCCTGCACTTATCTGGTATACAGGATCTGTAAATGGGTGCAATGCATCTGTGTGCGGTAATTTTTGTAGTATATGTGGTAGAGCACATTGGGGTCGAGCTGAATAAACAGACGGACACATAATTATATGTATGTATGGTCCTAGCTGTACAGGTTCCTTGGGGGAGGGGTTTGCAGTTCTTTCTGTGTCTCAAAATAGTGGATGCCACATAATTTATTATTCCCAACGCACAGCATACTGGACATCTTTTTCTTCTTTGTGACCTCATGGCGACCATACATGTATCATCATAACGATAAAGTTATGCTCTCACTAGGGTTGCACGATGCATCGAAATATCAATACTATTTCGATGCTGTGCGCCCTCAAACAGTTAAATTCATGTCTTAATACTAAGCTGTGTGGCCGGCGCTGCATTAATGAGCGGCGGCACCAGCCCTGAAGACAGAGAGCATGACGGGCGCAGTGCAAATCTCCCCCTTGTTCTGTCTTCATTGCCGGCGCTTATTAGTGCTTGCCGACCGCAACAAGTGGGTGTGCGCATGCTATCAGAAGCAGGGCAATGGCTGTATTACACAGCCGCATACTCGCTCTAACGGCGGAGATCAGAGAAACCTATTCCCTTGATCAAAGCTGACTGCCGCATTCAAGGGGAAATTGCCCATACATGGTATACCCCCTTCTCAGACAGTCCAGGGTCCATTGAAGGACCCCTGGGCTTTCTGACCATATTGCCTGTTGTGACATACTTGGGTATGTCCGAACAACTGCCTGTGTACTATCGGTACACAGGCTAATGTACTGGCATATAGATATGACCGTACATTAAAGTTTAGAAATAGAAAAGTTTTTAAAAAAAGTTAACCCCTTGGAGACCAGGCCAATTAGAGGTTTTTTTTCATTTTTGTTTTTTTCCTCTCCGCCTTCCAAAAGCCATAACCTCTTTCTATTTTCATCGACATAGCCGTATGATCTGTATGAGGGCTTGTTTTTTGTGGGACGAGTAATGTCCTGGGAAGCTGAAAAAAAATTATTTGAGGTGAAGTGGGAAAAAAAACAGCGATTATTCCATTTTTTTGGGGGGTTTTGCTTTTATGGTGTCCATCAGGCGGTAAAAACTACATGTGCACCTTATTCTACAGGTGATACGATTATGACGATACCAAATTGATATGTTTTGTTTTATGTTTTACCACTTTTAGAAAAAAAAAAAAAAATGTTTTGTGTCGCCATGTTCTGAGAGCCATAACTGTTTCACTTCTCTGTCAATTTAGAGATGTGAAGACTTAATTTTTGCAGGGCAGGCTGTAGTTTTCACCGATACCACTTTGGGGTATATGCGGCTTTTTGATCACTTTCTATGTTTCATTTTTTTTGGAGAGCTAAGGTGAACATATTTGAGGAGGCGCCCCACTTATTCTAATAATTTAAATGCTGCGGTCGCGATTGACCTCCGCATTTAAGGTGTTAAACGGGCGGAATCGAAGTGATCTTTGATTCCACTTGTTGGAGTGAGGTGTCGGCTGTATATCAGTCGTCCACCCGCTGTGTATGGAGCACGCTCAACCTGTGAGCGCGCTCCATACTTCCCCTTAACGACATCTCAGTAATAGTACATTGGATGTCGCCAAGGGGTTGAATAAAAAAAACAAAACTGAAATACATACACATTTCTTACAATAAACATTAAACAAAGTCTCAATGCATAAAATATACACACATTTGCTATCATCACGACCGTAATAACCTGCACAACAAACTTCTAGCATCATTTATGATGTGCACACTGCAAAAAAAAAGTAGTACTTTCTTTCACTTATTAATGTAAGGCACGAGGTATTATGAATTTTGAACCTCCATGTGCCTCACATTAATAGTAATTAACCCATTATGTACCTCACACATTAACCCAATTTTGTTCATTATGACTGAGAAACATGATGGGGTTAATTACTATTAATGTGAGGCACATGGAGGTTCAAAATTAATACCACGTGCCTCACATCAGAAAATGGAAGAACTTTTTTTTTATTTTTTTTATTATTATTGTTGGCAAAGTATCGTTTTGGTATCAAAGTCCAAATTCTGGTATCGTGACAACCCTAGATCTCACTCCGATTGTCCTAATTTGAATCTAGTCTGAAAGCAAATTGATTACGTTTCTGTAAAGAGAAGGATCAGAAACCAATGGAAGTGTTTGAGTCTCTTATCATCTTTTCCTCGACTACTCTAATATAGTTTAGTGAGAGGTTCATTTATAGACCATCAGAAATGCAGAATGCTTGTAGGGACCCCAAAAAAACTGAGAACCAATAAATCAGATGGTTTTGATCAGATTTGTGAGACCAAATGAAAATGTAAAACAATGTTTTACTCTTCATTTACACAGCGTTTGGGAGATGCGTACGAACGTATGTTTTGGGATAAAAAAAAAATAGATGTACATGAGAGTAGATCTCACTAATGAAGTGTGACTGCAGCCTTACCTGTGTGTGTGTTATATGGCTTGAAAAAATAAAAAAATGGCATTGTGAATAGAAAATAAGACCTAGGTAGCTTTTACATGTAATGTATGAAATGAAAAAACACGCAGGGTGTGTCTGTAAGGCCTCATGCACACAATCGTGCTTTTGCGGCCGCAATTCTCCCGAAAATCCACGGGAGAATTTGCGGCCCCATTCATTCCTATGGGGCCATGCACACGACCGTGGTTTCCAAGGTCTCTGCATGATTGCAGAGGAAAAAAATGGGATATGAACGGCGCTGCAACTCAAGAATGATGCTTGGAATGGTTATAATGATAAGATCTTTTATTCAATAGGCTACGCGTTTCAATGCCGCACCGGCATCTTCCTCAGGCCATATAAATTTCAGCACACCTTAAATACAACATGCTTAAATACAACATGCTGCCAAAAAAACCGCCAATGTGATCAAGGTCAGAGTGCATCAGTGACGTCATCGATAAAAAAGATTTTAAAAAAAAAAACACAAATAAAGAAAGACAAGTGTAAAACCAATAGTAACACAATAAGTGACATCATGGGTTAAAAAATATAAAGAACAATACAAATAAGAACATTGTACCATGAAAATGCTATCAAGGAATTTCAGAGAAATAGAAGTCGGGACCTGCAAAAAAATACATACTATTTGCTATTCGCGTAAGTGTGGTATTTACAAACACAACGATTTTTATAAAAATAAACATCTAATACTTTAATAAATAGGATAGAAAAGAAGAAAAGGATCAGTTTAAACGAATAAACCTCTGAATACATGTATATTTTGTATTTCTCAGCGTGTATGAATTTGAGGAACTAGATATCAAAAAACTCAAAAGAAGGTTTGAGATGCCGTAAAGAAGACACTATTTTAATATCTGAAATCGGAATAATCATATATATATATACACACACCCCCCTCTTAATAGAAGAAGAAATAATCCACATATATATATAAAAATATACATAAACCCTCAAACCATCCAAACGGATGCTCAATAATGTAAATGCAGCAATTGCAAAATATGATGAAAAATATTAAATATACAAAAGGATACACATATCATGATAAAAAATGCACTAAGTAAAAAATTAATTAAGAACCAATACTGTAATGTAAACATTACAAATTAATATAAGATGCCTCATTGGGGGACTAACTATAATTTACTGAAATATTTATTCCGTGGAAAATTCATACACAGATAAAAGTTACAGTTGATGATAAAAACTGGAGAATTAGGAGATATGAGATGAGAAAATTTGCCAAACAAACATGTATCTAAAAAACACACATAAAAATATATATAAAAAATACATACATATATATATATATATATATATATATATGTGTAAAAAAAAAAGGGGTTGAAAAAACACAAACCACAGTCATAGACCCCCAGAGAATAAAATTAGTCGAGGGATGTTTCAGAAATGTCATTTAAACCATTTGGTTGCAGTGTTAGTAATTTAAAAATCCAGAAATTTTCTCTTTGTTTTAATTTCTGGAACCGATTGGGAATGTCACAAGATATTTGCTCTATCGGAGTAATAGTAATCTTATTAAATTGACAATTATGAACCGAGGCACAGTGTCTTGAAACACTATGTTTTAAAAATCCTTTTGAGACATTGTACCTATGTTTATTAATCCTACTCCGCAGGCATTGAATAGTTCTCCCAATGTATTGTAACCGACACGAACATTCCAAGAGATAAATGACATAATCACTGCCACAATTGAGGAATGACCTAATAGGAAAAATTTCCTTAGTAATATTAGAACTAAAAGTATGTTTTCTATGTGAAATATTGATACAACAAAGACACCGTTTTTGTCCACATTTGAAGGAACCATTTAAAATGGAGAGGGTTTTTGGAATAGATGACTTAATATTATGGACCCGGCTAGGGGCTAATATATTTTTTAAATTTGCTGAGCTACGCAAATTAGCCCCTAGCCGGGTCCATAATATTAAGTCATCTATTCCAAAAACCCTCTCCATTTTAAATGGTTCCTTCAAATGTGGACAAAAACGGTGTCTTTGTTGTATCAATATTTCACATAGAAAACATACTTTTAGTTCTAATATTACTAAGGAAATTTTTCCTATTAGGTCATTCCTCAATTGTGGCAGTGATTATGTCATTTATCTCTTGGAATGTTCGTGTCGGTTACAATACATTGGGAGAACTATTCAATGCCTGCGGAGTAGGATTAATAAACATAGGTACAATGTCTCAAAAGGATTTTTAAAACATAGTGTTTCAAGACACTGTGCCTCGGTTCATAATTGTCAATTTAATAAGATTACTATTACTCCGATAGAGCAAATATCTTGTGACATTCCCAATCGGTTCCAGAAATTAAAACAAAGAGAAAATTTCTGGATTTTTAAATTACTAACACTGCAACCAAATGGTTTAAATGACATTTCTGAAACATCCCTCGACTAATTTTATTCTCTGGGGGTCTATGACTGTGGTTTGTGTTTTTTCAACCCCTTTTTTTTTTACACATATATATATATATATATATATGTATGTATTTTTTATATATATTTTTATGTGTGTTTTTTAGATACATGTTTGTTTGGCAAATTTTCTCATCTCATATCTCCTAATTCTCCAGTTTTTATCATCAACTGTAACTTTTATCTGTGTATGAATTTTCCACGGAATAAATATTTCAGTAAATTATAGTTAGTCCCCCAATGAGGCATCTTATATTAATTTGTAATGTTTACATTACAGTATTGGTTCTTAATTAATTTTTTACTTAGTGCATTTTTTATCATGATATGTGTATCCTTTTGTATATTTAATATTTTTCATCATATTTTGCAATTGCTGCATTTACATTATTGAGCATCCGTTTGGATGGTTTGAGGGTTTATGTATATTTTTATATATATATGTGGATTATTTCTTCTTCTATTAAGAGGGGGGTGTGTGTATATATATATATGATTATTCCGATTTCAGATATTAAAATAGTGTCTTCTTTACGGCATCTCAAACCTTCTTTTGAGTTTTTTGATATCTAGTTCCTCAAATTCATACACGCTGAGAAATACAAAATATACATGTATTCAGAGGTTTATTCGTTTAAACTGATCCTTTTCTTCTTTTCTATCCTATTTATTAAAGTATTAGATGTTTATTTTTATAAAAATCGTTGTGTTTGTAAATACCACACTTACGCGAATAGCAAATAGTATGTATTTTTTTGCAGGTCCCGACTTCTATTTCTCTGAAATTCCTTGATAGCATTTTCATGGTACAATGTTCTTATTTGTATTGTTCTTTATATTTTTTAACCCATGATGTCACTTATTGTGTTACTATTGGTTTTACACTTGTCTTTCTTTATTTGTGTTTTTTTTTTTTTAAATCTTTTTTATCGATGACGTCACTGATGCACTCTGACCTTGATCACATTGGCGGTTTTTTTGGCAGCATGTTGTATTTAAGGTGTGTTGTTTCAACTGAAATTTATATGGCCTGAGGAAGATGCCGGTGCGGCATTGAAACGCGTAGCCTATTGAATAAAAGATCTTATCATTATAACCATTCCAAGCATCATTCTTGAGTTGCAGCGCCGTTCATATCCCATTTTTTTCCTCTGCAATCATTTCTACACGGAGACCCATTGGTGTGACCGTCTGGGATTTCGGCTGCAGCACTTACCATCCTACGTGACTGATCTTACTTCTTGTGGTAAGCCTACACCTGTCACATTTTGACTGCTATTTTTGGGCTTACTTACGCTATGTGGCGCCGTGTGTTTTTTCTTGTATCATTCACCAAGGTCTCTGCATGGCCCAGGCTCATAGCAAATAATGGCCGCGGCCATGTGCACGGGCCACGATTTGCGGGTGACACTCCGCCCACGGCCGTAAATCACGGCCTTGCACATGGCTACGGTCGTGTGCATGAGGCCTAAGGGTTTATGTTACTTTTACACTTTACTTTTTAGATAATCTTGCGTTTAATATGTGCCAAACACAAAATTGAATAGTCCTAAATATACATTTAAGAGGCAGAGCGTGGCTGGGGTGGATTTTTTGCCTGGGGTTTTGCTCATACAAAGTTAAATAGCTTTGACATAATGCTGTAAATGTTCCTTTTATGACTAGCATCAGATCTATAACTTGCTAAACATGTTTAGGAATCAATAAAATGTGCTGTCTGATAGTAAACCGTGCTTTTATTAACCGGGTGCCTTTTCCATTCTAGTTTGTGGAGTAATTGGATTATCCCAGCAATTTCGGCTGTTATTGTTGCCTTGATGTATCGTTTTTATATGGCAGAAGAGTAAATGTCGTCCCTAAGAGTTGCTGACCAGTTTCCGGTCCAGACCCGAAAGTATGAGCATCATTTTGCGATGGGCAATTAAGTTTTTGATCTTCATATCAAGTCCGTCATCAAGCTACCAATGATATTTTATATTCAGTTTTTAAATGAATACCTGCAATCTGAGCTGTGTCTTCACATGTGGATGGACTTGTTGGTGGAAGTGGGAACTACTAGAGCTTATGTGCTGTATACAATGGTTTTGCTTCGGTCTGTTCAAAGTCTTTCTATTTCCCCAGCAATAAGTCTTTGCTTTGTGGCATTTAATGGACAATAACTTTCAACAATCAGAAATATCTTTTAGTGACAAATGATAAATGGGATCATGCTTATTCTATGTTAACGCTGTACTTCTTAATAAAGGCTCAATAATTGAGTCTCAAGCATCACTAATCAAAAATTGTGGCAAAAATGATGTCCTCCTTTATGGAACCTGTCACGTTGAAATGCAGACCAATATAGTATGTTATAGAGCAGGGGGAGCTGAGCCGATTGATATATATTTTTGCAGCAAAACATTTAGTATAATTTAATTTATTAATTTGAACGTCTGCTGATACTGGGCTTAGGAGTCCAGTGGGCGGTCCTAATTACTTATGGACAACTATTCATATTCACACTCGCACAGGGAACGCAGTCAGTAAGACTGCCCACACTCCCCAGCCCAGAGTAAGCAGAGGTTTAAATGAATAAATTACATTATACTGAATCTTTTCCTACACAAATATAGATCAGGAGGAGCAACAGGTTCCCTTTAAAGTTTTAAGCCCACTGAAGTAGCATCTATAGTATAGAATATAACTATAGTTTTGCAGAATCTGTTTCCTACCCCTTCCATAGGCTGGGATACTTCTCTAGCAACCACTTGACTTCCTGTCTGGGTGCCTGCCCGCCGCTCGAGTACATGAACTGTAGCTACATGCACTAAGGGCGGTCACGTGAAGTTGTTACTTCCTTACTATTCTATTGCAGCTCTACTACACATGCTTATTTGGGCCCCTCACACCCAGGTAGCAGGAATCTTGGGAAGACTACAAAAGATATGCTGCTTCAGGATGAAAACGTACAGGAAAATTGAATAAAATTTGACATTTAAATTCAGTAACAAGTTTTGGTAAAGAGTTTTGGTTTTTTTTGCACGGCATTGCCAGTAGGAATAATGTAATACTCAGTATGTTATTCGAAGGTTGTCAGAGCTCTGTACTACATAGTGTCATGTACACAAAGCAGCTTCATTGTGACGGTCACTGAGCTCCCACTAAACTTGCGTTTTAAAGGAGTTTTCCAATCTTGGGCACTTCTGGATTATCCACAGAATATGCCATAAATGTCCAATAGATGTGGGTCCCGCACCTATCTCTAGAACGGGGATTCGTCCTACCTTGTCTAGCTCTTGTTTCTCTCGGGCCACTGACTGACCGGGTGGTTCAGAGTACAGAAACACCAAAGCTACTCTTTTCTTAACTCCTATAGAAGTGAATGGGAGTTACGGATACAGCGTAGCACAGTGAGCTCGGCTATTTCTCTTCTCCCGATCATCTCATCAGTCCGTAGCCAGAGAGCAGTGAGAGAAGGTAGTACTGGGGTCAGAGGGCCCTGTCCTAGAGATAGGTGGGACCCGCATCGATCTGATATTTAGAACATATCCTGTAGATATGCCATAAATGTCCAAGATGAGATGGCCCCTTTAAGTGGACACTTATCTGTCACACCACATTATGCTGTCACATTCTTTAATATTGCCATTGGCCATCTATAGAATTCATGACACCTGACCAATTGAGGTTTATATCTTGTAATGGTAAAATAAAGGAAAACTGTAAATGTGTGTATCCTTTTTCTGTAATTTGTTTTCTTCACATTTTAGGCTACAGTGTGTCTGCTTCATGTCATCCAAAGCCATAAAGAAAATAACTGCTAAATGTTGCGGCTTGTAATTCAGTTTGAAATTCCATGTTTGATTTGAAACTTTTTCCATTCCTTTTAATGTACGGTATTCTGTGTCTGTAAAATGTATCCATCAACCAGTTAGGGTATGTGCACACGACCTCTTTTCAGACGTAATGGAGGTGTTTTACGCCTCAAATTACGCCTGAAAAGACGGCTCCAATACGTCGGCAAACATCTGCCCATTGCTTGCAATGGGTCTTACGATGTTCTGTGCAGACGAGCTGTCAAAAGACGGCGTGTAAAATTACGGCCGTGTCAAAGAAGTGCAGGACACTTCTTGGGACGTAATTGGAGCCGTTTTTCATTGACTCCAATGAAAACCAGCTCCAATTACGTCCGTAAAAGACGCTGCGAAAAACGTGTGCACTTGTAAAAACATCTGAAATTCTGGAGCTGTTTTCTCCTGAAAACAGCTCCGTAATTTCAGACGTAATTGGCGTTGTCGTGTGAACATACCCTAATAGTCATCACTATGCTGGCATATTGAATTATATGGCATTACTTCGTTCAGAAACACTACAACAACACTACTACTTCTTTAAAGTGAATGTCTTTTTTTTTTTTCCCCTAAATAGATCTAAAATTCTATCTCTGTCTATACAGGGGATTTAGAGCTCTGTATCGGAAATAACGATTGCTGCAATAAAGATATAATAGGCTGGGTTCACACGACCACATTAACGTCCGTAATTGACGGACGTATTTCGGCCGCAAGTAGTGGACCGAACTCAGTGCAGGGAGCCGGGCTCCTAGCATCATAGTTATGTATGACGCTAGGTGTCACTGCCTCTCCGTGGAACTACTGTCTCGTACTGAAAACATGATTACAGTACGGGACAGTTGTCCTGCAGCGAGGCAGGGACTCCTAGCGTCGTACATAACTATGATGCTAGGATCCCGGCTCCCTGCACTGAGTTCGGTCCGGGACATCCGGCCGAAATAAGTCCGTCCATTACGGACGTTAATGTGCTCGTGTGAACCCAGCCATAATCTTCACAGAATCTTGAGCCTATTTAGATATATATAAAAAAAATGATGTTCAAGTGTGGTAATATTCACTTTAAGCCTTATATGTGGATTCTATTTGCTAAACAAACAATCATTTAATATTCATTTGATTATAATTTCTGGCATTAAAATCACTTAAAGGGAACTTTTTTTACTTTTTATTTTATAAAGTAAAATTTTAACAGAATTTAGCAAAACTGGTAATAGCCTGTTCACATCAGTGCACTGGTTCCGTTCACTCTTTCCATCAGAGGAACAGAAAATATCACTTCCGTTTGCATTATCATTGATTTCAATGGTAATGTTTCAGTTTGCTTCCGTTCTGTAAAGTTTAGTTTTTTTTTCCAGAACCGATAGCACAGACGACTACGCTATTGTTTCCGTGGAAAAAAAAGAAATCTTTATGGAGCGGAAACAAACGGAAATCGATGGTAATGCAAACAGTAGCTATAGTTTCTGTACCTCTCACGGAAAGGTTGAACGGAACCCGAATGCTGATGTGAACAGGCCCTAATACAAGTTCTATTTCTGTTTAACTTTTCTTGCCAAAATGTATAAAAGGAAGGTCCATTTAATCATAAGATTTCTAAGATCTTGTTCTTTTCAATATAACATCATATATTTGCAAAGTACAATAAACATTGTATACAAGTTATACTTTTATATGAAAAGAAAATGGCAAGTACTTAAATTGGGCTTAATAAAGAGAGGACATTTTTAACCTGTTTCGTGCTTTTTATTACTTGATGATCACGTTTATAATGGAGCCATGATCGCTACTTCATGCCAGATCAGGTTCAAAAGAATCCAGACTCATCCCATTGACTTATAATGTGGAGTCTTTATAGAGTAATATTCAAAAGTGCCCACAGGACTCACCGGAGAAAACTCCACAAAGGACCAGATGCAAAATTCAAATGTCCAAAAATCCAGTTTCAGACTTCTACATACTACAAAAACTTGACGACCGCAACCATTGGCAAAGAAATGTTGGTGTTTATTGACACATCCCAGTTACAGCAACGTTTTGAGTCGCACAGAAGTCTATTTCAAGCATACAAAAATATGAATGTGCAAGTATATATAGTAATCAATGCGAACAATTTCTTGTCCCTCCCCGTCCCAAAAATGTGTATCAAATACAATAATCAAGATACAACCACAATATAAATAAATATATCCAATGTTCGTGCCATAAAAACGTTCATGGACGCCTTATTAGGAAGCCAGGACAGAACCACATTGACAACCGCACGCCTGTGTCGGCGTTTCCCATTACTTCAGTGTGAATGCACTGCCTACAATTTTCAACTGCTAATGCGCCGCATCACACAACGTGCCAATGTGGTTCTGTTCTGGCTGCCTATGAAGGTGGCCATGTAAGTTTTTATTATTTTTTTTTTATGGCACGAACATTGGATATATTTATTTCTATTGTTGTATCTTGATTATTGTATTTGATACATGTGTCTGGGATGGGGAGGGACAACAAATTGTTCACATTGATTGGCAAATCACTGAAAATAAGGTAAAAAATATATTGAAATGACACCAGGAGGCCATAATTATGGATATAGATATACCAGGGTAGGTTGCTCGCTTAACTTGCCCTTTTTGTATTCATATCTGTAAATATGGCTTCTATGTAACACTCCACTTTTTGCTCTACTTGTGTATGACCCTTTGAGGAAGCAGTTTCCCTGTGCAATTGCAACGCTGAGCAGCGATCTCTCCGGTGTGGTAGGTACGTGAATGGCTTATTTTTAGTGTGTTCACATGTGGCTTAACTTCCCACTAACATTTGGCTTGCCTGCATACTGCAAGTAGCATCAGCAGATCATTGAGAACTAGTATATTAACCTACATTTAGAGTATGTTCACACAGGGCAAATACTCTATGTAAAAGTATGCAGCTTATCCGACCTGGAACCCGCAGGGAATTTCGGCTGAAAAAAACGCACCAAATCGTGGTGCGGATTATCTGGCAAAATCTCGGCTGCGGAAAGATTAGTTTAAAATAAGAAAAAAGTCAATACTTACTCCCAGGTGTTGCCATAGCGACACTTCATTCGGTTTTCCTTGCAGCCCGGCCTCCTATGATGACGCTGCAGCCTGTGATTGACAGCAGCAGTCACATGGGATGAAACATCCCAGGAGGATAGGCTGCATGGAGAACAGGGGGACGAGTTGCTATGGCGATGCCCAGGGGGTAAGTTATTAGACTTTTTAATTAAATTTAAACAAAAAAAGAGGTGTTTTTTTTTTCTCTGACTTTGCTATTTGTTGCAGCTTTTGCAAATTAGAATGTTGTGATTTTTGTGGCGGAAAGCCCGCAACAAAAGTGCAAGGATTACGCATCATATTTTGACATTCTGTGGATTAGAAAACTGCACCGCGGGACAATTTATTAAGTTCTGCTCAGCCGATTTGTTTTTTTTTGCACATCGTGTATTGTTCAAATCTCATCCACTTTTCTGCTACTGTAATGAAATCTAGTGCAGTAAATCCGCCGGACGTTCTGTCATGTAGCGATGATGCTAACATGTACCACTGAGGCCAGTGATTATCTAAAGCCATCTCCAACATGTACTGCTCCAGGAAAATAAACAAAGCCACCGGGAGCATCGGCGCTGGAGCGGCAAGGGGTTAAACAAGTGAATAATGTTTGTTTTTATTTTATAACATTTCCTGCAGTTTCATTTCTTCAAGGGAATGTGTCGTGAATTGAAATAAAAATTCAAGCAAGATACTTATTTTTATTATATTTTTTTGGTGTCATTTTTTTTTTCTTCCACAAAGTGGAAAGTATTAATAATTTGATAAGTTTTCCTATGTTGGCCACCAGAGGGAGCAATTCCAAGAATTACAGCAACGTGAATCAGGCATTGCAACCTGACTTAGGCGGGATTCACACGACCGGGTCGGGTCCGAGCCCGAGTGCCGGCCGGTAAAATCGGCCATTCTGCCCGGCCGGTTTGCATAAAGTTATGCATCCGTGCCGGGCCGGGCAGATCCGGACAGTGACATCAGCGGCAGCTCCTGAAGGGGAATCCCCATGTGTTCGGGGATTCCGCTTCAGGAGTTTCCCCTGATGTCACTGCCCAGATATGGACAGAGACATCAAGCGCTCTGTCCAGGAGCGGAATCCCCGAACACACGGGGATTCCGCTCCTTCAAGGAGCTAAAGTGCGGCTAGCACATAGCAGAGCGGGGAGATACCTCCCCGCTCTGCTATAGTGGCGTCGCTGCAGTAGTAGTAGCAGCAGCAGCTGCTGCTACTAGCAGCGCCATCGAAGGTGTCGCCGAGCCAGGGTGCTTTTAACAAGCAGGGGAAGGGAGCCAGCGCAGCGCTCCCTCCACCTGCTGTACACCCCGGCCCTGCAACACAGTGTGCAGCGATGCCATTCGTCAGAATGGCATCAACTCCTCCTCCTCACATGCACTCTGCGCTGTGAGGAGGAGGAGATAGAGCGCAAGCCACGGGAAACCCGGCCATCACTCGGAACACATTCCGGTGATGGCCGTGTAATACCCGGCCCCATAGACTTCTATGGGAGCCGGGCGGCCGGGTGTCCGGGCAAAGATAGAGCATGTCCTATTTTTTGACGGCCGGATTTTCCGGCCGTCAAAAAATCGGTCGTGTGAATAGCCCCATTAGGGGTCTATCATTCCTAATGCAGCCGGGTGCCGGCCGATTTATGAACGGCCGGCACCCGGACGGGAAACCCTGCCGTGTGAATGAGGCCTTACAACTAATATAAATGTGGGAGAGAGACTCACCCCCCCCCCTCCCTATTTTTGGCTCCAAGCCAGGAAAAGGTGCCTTCAAATTGCTAAGCATTGTCCAGCTCCCATTTTTGAAGAGCTTAGCTTCTGCCAGCTGTATTGTACAAAGTACACACCAAAAGGCTAAGAATGATGAAAGTCAAGAAGGAAGACCCTGTGGTGAATGACATCAGTTGACAGGTTCACACAGCTTGTATCTTACGCGGTTAATGGTGCATCTTATGAGCCAAAAAGGCGCTTGAGTAAGCTTCCTGTTTACATAAATGGCAAAATGTGCTTAGTACATATAACGCACTTTTTTACGCGAGCGTTGTAAAAAAGGCGTCGGGTCAATTTTTTGGTACGTAAAACGCTCTAAATGTTCCCATAGTCAGTGGGAGTCCTAATTATGCGCCAAAAAAACGTGCACAAAACACATGAAAAATTCCTGTAATTTAAAAAGGGAGAAGACAGAAGTCTGCTGTATGTAAGTTTTTTTTTATTTTTCATATCACTACGTTTTTGCGTCGATCTACGTTGTTTTTTTTTAAATAAAATGGTTACCAAGGGTTGTGTTGAGTTTTTATTTCAATAAAAAATTATTTTGTAAGGGTGTATTCACACACTGCGGTTTTGCCACGTTTTCGCTGCACGGCCGAAAACCGCATGCATTTTTCTATGTGCTTTTCGGCCATGCTGGAAAAACGTACTGTGTGTATACACTCTTAGGCCCTGTTCACACAGTTTTTTGCAGGCAGAAAAAAAAATATGCCTCAGAATTCCTTCAGGAATTTTGAGGTAGGTTTTGAACTGCCTGCGCTTATTTGTCCGCGGTTTTCGGTGCGGTTGTTGCCCACAGCCATTAAATCTAATGCAAGGACCCCTGGCAAAAAACGCCACGAAAAACGCTTGGAAACGAGCGCTGCAGGTCTTTTCTGCCTCAAATTAATTTCAAAAGGAGGTCAGAGGCGGATGCTGCACCGAGAAAGGACACACTGCTTTTTTTTTCCCGCGGGCGGCCAAATCCGCCTGAGAAGAAGACGCCTCTGCATCACATTGAAATCAGTGCGGTGCAATTTCGGGGGTTTTATGGAGCTGATTCCGACGCAGTTTCCGCACCAAAAATCTGTGTGAATTGGGAGTTATGTCTGGGTTTTTTTAATACTTTATTAGCACCTTAGTAATGGCAGTTGTCTGTTTGACGACGTCCATTACTAAGGTGGGGCTTAGTGCTTGCCAGCAAAAAGGCTACAATTATTACCCCACTACCCACCGCCACCAAGGGTATCGAGAAGAGTCGGGTATAATCCAGTACCCGACTATCTTTAGCGATGGCCAGGCACTGGGGCGGCCGCAGGCTGCTATTATTATGCTGGGAGGGTCCAAAAACAGTGGCCCTTCCCTCCCTGGTAATGCTAGGCTGCTGCTGTGTTGTATCTGGCTGGTTATGAAAATGAGTGGGAACTCATGTCATTTTCGTCACTTATAGACTAAAAAAAAACAACGTGGGGTCCCCCCAATTTTTCATAACCAGCCAGATATACATACCAGCCAACATACCAGCAACAGCCTAGCATTACCGTGGTGGGAAGGGCCACAGTTTTTGGCCCTTCCCAGCCTCATTTTACTAGCCTGCGGCCATCCCAGTACCTTACCATCACTACAGACGGTCGAGTACTGGATTGTACCCAGCTCTAACCAATACCCCTGGTGGCAGTGGATATCGGGGTAATAATGGGGAGGTTACTGCTAGACTTTTTACTGGCTAATACTAAGCATTGCCTTAGTAATGGACGTAGTCAAACAGACAACTGGCATTACTAAAGCGGTAATAAAGTATTAAAAAATACAGAGACATAAGAAAATATTTTTTTATTGAAATAAAAACTCCCTCACAAGACCCTCGTTAACTATTATATTTATTTTTTTTTAAAAACGTCGATCATCGCAGTAGTCCAACGAATCTACTATGTAGTCCAATAGGTCCAGCGGAACCTGCAAACCAAAAAATAAAGTTAGTAATATGAAAAATAAAAATACTTATACCCACAGACTTCTATCTCCCCCTGCCGCAAAAGAAACGAGGTCCGTGAACTGGGATGGGAACTAGAGATGCAGCAGAAATATTAATGATTCTGACGCATCATGGAGACACAGTGGGGGCCGACGAGGTGGGGTGCAGCCCAAACATGCAGACGCGCCACACATAACCCCCCCCCCCCCCCACACACACGTACAAAACACACCTTACCGGCAGTGCGGCCGGTCTTCACCAAAATGGTGCCGGTTTTCTCCCTAAAAACCAGCTTCCATTCTGGGCCGCAGTACAGAGCTAGACAGCACAAGCACAGGATATAACGAACGGCTCCCGTGTGTTATGTCCTATGCCCTGTAGCTGCCATATTTCATCTGTGTATGTGTCGTGAAGTGATACATACACAGATGAAATAATAAATGGCAGCCCCCAGTACAGTAAAAACATGTAAGGGGCCGTTCACATATGTCCGGCGCCCGCTTCGGTTTACCTTCGGCGTGTTGAAGAAAACCCGGACGCAAACTGATGCTAGAACGGATCCCGTAGTTTTCTATGGGATATTTTCTGGCACGGAGGATATCAGTTGTGGCACCGCATGGCGCCGGACCACCCTGGGAGCTGGATCTAAAAACGTTACCTGTAGCGTTTTTAACTTCGGCTCCCAGGGAGGTCCGGCGCCATAGCCTATCTATTTTAATGGTGGCCGGATGAACACGGGTGCTGCCGCATCCACCTTCCGGCAGCAGCCGGCGGAAAGGTGGATGTGAGCTGGGAGTGGAATCCCCGGTCATAGCATTGCCGGAGATTCCGCTCCAGGCGGAGACCCTGACGACTACCCTCCCACTCAGGGCCAGCCTTAGGGGTGTGCGACCTGTGCTATTGCACATGGCGCATCACCCCAGCAGGTGTAAGCGGGTGCTGCACTGGCTCCCTTCCCCTGCTTGTTTCAGAAGCCCCCAGCGCCCGGCAACTCAGCAGTCGCCTTTACGCCCGGGTGCTTCTTCACTCAGTGGCGTCGCTGCTGCTGTATCAGCCATAGCGGCTGCTAGCGGCGACACCGGGCATGAGGGCGCCCGTCGGGACGGGACCCCCCATGGCCTGTAGCGCCGCTGCGGCAGCTACAGCGGTAGCGATGCCACTATAACAGAGCATGGAGGTATCATCCCTGCTTTGCTATCTACTAGCGTCACTGTAGCTCCCTGAAGTAGCGGAATCCCCGCGTGACCGGGGATTCCACTCCAAGATAAGCCAGTGACGTCACTGTCCATAAATGGACACAGACAACAGGGGCTTCTCCTGGAGTGGAATCCCTGGTCACAGCGTCGGCAACGCTGTGTACGGGGATTCCGCTTCAGAAGTTGCCCCTGATGTCACTGTCCATATATGGACAGAGACATGAAGGGGAGTGCTCCAAGAGTGGAATCCCCGGCCAAAGGGGGATTTCGCTCCTTCAGGGAGCTACAGTGGCACTATCTACATGAAGGGGGAGGGGGTGCTTTCTACATGTGGGCTGTGTGGCACTACCTTCAAGGGGACTGTGTGGCGCTACCTACAAGGGGGCTGGGTGGCGCTACCTACAAGGGGGCTGTGTGGCGCTACCTACAAGGGGGCTGTGTGTGTTGTGTGGCGCTACCTACAAGGGGGCTTGTGGCACTGCCTACAAAGGGGCCTGTGTGGTGCTACCTACATGGGGGCTGTGTAGCGCTACCTACAAGGGGGCTGTGTTGTGTGGCGTTACCTACAAGTGTCGCTGTGTTTCGCTACCTGCAAGAGGGCTGTGTGGCACTGCCTACAAAGGGGCCTGTGTGGCGCTACCTACATGGGGGCTGTGTAGCGCTACTTACAAGGGGCCTGTGTGGCGCTATCTACAAGGGGGCTGTGTGGCGCTACCTACAAGGGAGCTGTGTGGCGCTACCTACAAGGGAGCTGTGTGGCGTTATCTACAGGGGGGCTGTGTGACATTATCTACATGGGGTACTGTGGCATTAGCTACAGGGGATGTGTGGCACTATCTACAGAGGGCACAGCGGTATTATCTACAGGGGGTGTGTGGCACTATACAGGGGGGGTGGCACTATCAACAGAGGGCACTGCAGTATTTACAGGGTGTGTGGCACTATCTACAGAGGGAACCGTGGCATTATCTACAGGGGGGTGTGGCACTATATACAGAGGGCACTGCGGCATTAGCTACAGGGGCTGTATGTCACTATATACATGATGGGTGTTGCACTATCTACAGAGGGCACTGCGGTATTATCTACAGGGGGTGTGTGGCACTATATACAGGGGCACATTTTCAGAGCCTAGACTACCATTTTGTGGACCATTGTGGTAAAAACTGATGTGAAAAACGGATGGTAAAAACTGATGACAACTAACGATAAGGGCCTGTTCACATCACCGTTTGCATTCCGTTCCGGGGTTCCGTCGAAGATTTCCGTCGGGTGAACCCCGCAACGGAAAGTGAAAGTGAAACCACAGCTTCCGTTTCAGTCACCATTGATATCAATGGTGACAGAAACATCGCTAATGGTCTCCGTTCGTCACCATTCCGGCAGGTTTCCGGTTTTCCGACAGAATCAATAGCGCAGTCGACTCCGCTATTGATTCCGTCGTTAAAACGGAAACCTGACGGAATGGTGACGAACGGAAACCATTAGCAATGTTTCCGTCACCATTAATATCAATGGTGACTGAAACGGAAGCTGTGGTTTCAGTTTCACTTTCCGTTGTGGGGTTCACGCGACGGAAACCTCCGACGGAACCCTGCAACGGAAAGTGAACGGTGATGTGAACAGGCCCTAAACTACATTTTGTGACAAAAAATAAAGTAAATATAATATTTTATAACATAAAAACACAAATTAATTCAAAAAACAAAAACCTTTCCTTTAAACACTTGGACAACCCCGTTTCGTTTTTTTCTGTGTTCACCATATTACTTGCTGGGCACCAGTTTTCAAAAATGTCTCCATTAACATTTTCAAAAGACTATAAACATTAAAAAAAAGAATGAAAGTAAAATAAAGTCTTGAAGACTTCAAAGATGAGAATTGGTTTGGGCAAATATGACCAACGTGAATAACAAAGTGTTAACAAAGTGAATATCCACTTTTTTTTATCACCATGTTGTTTTATGGTCTAAATTTCTTAATTTATCTTTATAATGGCCAGAGTTCTGTTTTTGAGTTATTAAGTTCCAAATTCCCTGTAAAGACATAGATCTAAAAATAACATTCTGGCTGTCTGAAGTCGCAACTAGAGGGAGCTTACTGCATACTGATTCACTGTTTAGGTCAATGTATAAACAGTATGCAGTAAGCGCCCTCCGCTCTAAAGTTATCTTAGGAATTAATTAACACAGAATTCTAGACCTATTTAGATTTAGGCTGGGTTCACACGACCTATTTTCAGACGTAAACGAGGCGTATTATGCCTCGTTTTACGTCTGAAAATAGGGCTACAATACGTCGGCAAACATCTGCCCATTCATTTGAATGGGTTTGCCGACGTACTGTGCAGACGACCTGTAATTTACGCGTCGTCGTTTGACAGCTGTCAAACTACGACGCGTAAATTGACTGCCTCGGCAAAGAAGTGCAGGACACTTCTTTGCAACGTAATTTGAGCCGTTCTTCATTGAAGTCAATGAAGAGCAGCTCAAGATTACAGGCGTCAAAGACGCCTCGCATAATACGAGGAGCAGCATTTACGTCTGAAACGACACAGCTGTTTTCTCCTGAAAACAGTCTGTCTTTTCAGACGTAAAAGCCTCTCATCGTGTGCACATACCCTTATTTTTAAAAAAAATTCAAGGGTGGGTAGAACTTAGTCCCATCCGCAGCAAGACCCTGTGAGTAGCCCATCACAACTGGAGTGGCTGCCCTCAATTTATTAGTCTTTCTTGCAGTATTATCAGCACAAAGTGCGCAAGTCCATTGAGAGGGATGACATTGAGGGGAGTTAGCTTTGAAGCTTCCGACCTGCCTTGCTGCCAAGCTATAAATCACCAGCAAAACGTAAGATTAAAGCATGTGAATATAGGAATCTATGCAATATATCTCTTGTTAGGGAAAAGTGGCATATTCCTCCCCTTTCAGCAGCATGTAGTTCTCTTCCTTTCCTCCACCCCGCCCCCAACAGCCATCAGGATCACTAGAAGGGCCAATTTACACATTGCGTAAATACGGAATTCGTTGCGTAAAATCCGCAGCAAATGCAGTAGCAGCAAAGTGGATGAGGTAAAACAAATCTCATCCACACGCTGCGTAAATACTGAGCAGAAATACCTCTCAGAAATTGACCTGCAATGCGGAAATTCATTCCACAGCATGTCAATTGTCTTAACGTAAATGCTGCTTATATGTTGCAGGATTTACCCATTGAATTCAATGGGGATGTAAATCCTGCATCAAATAGAAGTTGTTCCGTTTTTTGCGGCCGATTCGCAGCGATCCCGCCTCAAAAAACGGAACTCAGAAAACAAAAAAACTTATTTAACTAATCTAGGAGTCTGTGTTTCATCCTCCTGGGATGACGCTTCATACCATGTGACCTCCGCTGCTGCCAATCACAGGCTGTAGTTGTGGTCGCATGGATGAAACGTTATCCCAGGAGGCCAGCCTGGATGACGTCAGAGGGCCGGCCTCCTGGGATGACGCTTCATCCCATGTGACCGCCGCTACAGCCAATCACAGGTTGCAGCGGTCTCATAGGGATGAGACGTGTTTAGTGCTGCAGTTTTTTGCAGCAGACATTATGGGCGAAAAACTGCACCACAGTTTGGTGCGCTTTTTGGCCCGGAATTCCCTGCGGCAGACAGAGCGGATACGCAGCGTGCTATTACGCAGAGCATCCGCCCTGCGTGAACTCAGCCTAAATGTTCAGAAACCTCCCCACTCGCCACTTTTTTTTGGGGTGGGGGGGTCTGATTGGTTCAGAGCATATAGCCCAGCTCTTACATGACACTAGGAAAAACCTACACACTCAACAAGATAAGGAGAGAGTAGGAAAAAACTATGCGGGTAGAACATCTGACTGCCTACACGTAGTACACAGCTGAAGGAGGAGGGATGGTGAATTTTGTTTTATAATGAAACTTACACTTTAGGAATGGGTTAGAGAAATATACTCCTATGCACATTAATATCACATTTCACATTTGGGGGGTGGTTGAGTTTAGTGGCAATGTATAGTTCTCAGATACCTCCTACAATGAGAGAAAGAACTGAAGTGACATGTTCCTTATCACTAACCGCAATGAACTTCGCACTCAATCTGACTTTCCCAAATGTGAAAACAATGGCTTCTGTATTCAGTTTATGGAAATGTTATGGACGCATCAGTACATCACAGGCTTCCAAGTTTTACACAGAGCAGGGAAGGGGTGCTGGAAATATATTGTCTGTGCTGTCTCCAATATTCAATAATGATCTTCTGGCCAGTAGCTATTAAAATATGATTACCTGTTCTATGTTCTCATTTGCGTTAGGAGGGTCTAGTGTGGTACCCATCAAATTTGATGGGGAAGAGTAGCCCTTCATGCAGTGATATTCTTCCCGTCAAAATAATGGAAACCTTGACAGAACCCGATAGGCCCCATTATAAGTCAATGCCAGGAGCATACACAGGATCTTGTAAGGGGGTGGGGGGTGTTCACAGCTTCACATACATAGTAAATGCAAACGTACCCAAAAAAACCTACACACATTCAAACGCGCACACGCATTCTGTGGCACATCTGCATACACACACACACACACACACACACACACACACACACACACACACAGACAGATATGCACACTGTAACAGATATAAACACTGACACGCAGTGACATACAGTGTGTGTATATATAGATGTATATAGATGTACATATCTATATATAGATAAATATATATACAGATATATATATACAGTAGTGTTAAAAAGCATAGCAGTCCAAAATCATTAACCTGACGAATGAATGTTTTTGGTAGAAGTGATATTTCTACCTAGCAAATAATTTACTTGTAAGTGTAGTAGAAAAAAAACAGAGCCAACAATTAGGACATGGATGCCGCTCATTCTGAGTAATTGAATCATTGATTGGAAGGGGCTTGTTCAAAATAATAGCAGTGAGTAGTTACATTGGTGAAGTCATTCATTCTGTGGAATAACAGGAGTCAATGTTGGCCCTTATTTAAGATAAGAGGGTGGCAAATGTTACACATGTCGGTTATAATGCATTTCCTTCTTAACCCTTTCCCGCCATTTCACGTACAGTTACGTGATGGGAGATGGTCTTTTGCCGCAACTCCACGTAACTGTACGCGAAACAGATGGAGCTGGCTCAGGAGCTGAGCCAGCGACATCGCCGCCGGGTGACAGCTGTATGTTACAGCTGGCACCCTGAGGTATCGGCCAGGATCGGAGCTAGCCTCCGATCCGACTGATTAACCCCTCACATGCTGCGTTCAATAGAGATCGCAGCATGTGAGGAGTTTATAGCCACCGGCACCCCAGCAACGTGATCGCTGGGTTGCCGGTGGCTGCAAAGGCGATCGGAGAGTTAATACTTACCTCCCGGTCTGCCAGTAACGGAATCCTCCTATGCCCTGTTGTCGGCGGGGCCCAGGAGGCTTCCAGTACCATCGGCAAGATGGCGCCGGCTCAGCTTCCGGCTCAGAAGCTGAGCCGGCGTCATCAGCAGTGGGTGTCCGCTGTATGTTACAGCGGACAATCCATTGTAAGGGCAGGAACCGGAGCCAGCTCCGATTCCTGCCATCAACCCCTTCAATGCAGCGATTCAATGCAATCGCTGCATCAAAGTGGTTTGTATGAAATCGGCATCCCTGCCATGCGATGGCAAGGCTGGCGACTGTTACTATGGCAACAGGATGCCTAACGATGGCTTCCTATCTGCCATTACGGAAGCCGATTAGGCCCCGCCCGGAGGCGGAGCCTGATCGGCTTGCTGTCAGTGAACAACTGACAGTTCTAATACATTGCACTACATAAGCCCTCATACAGCTCCGTCGAGGAAAAAAATAAAACCGATATGGCTCTCACAACTTGGCGACAGAAAAAATCCATTCTCTTTACAAAAGTTATTTTATTGTGCAAAAAGTTGTAAAACATAAAAAGTGCTATAAATGATGTATCCCCGGAATCTGACTGACCCGCAGAATAAAGGTAACATGTAATTTATAACGCATGGTGAACGCTGTATAAAAAGAATTAAAAAAATATGCCAGAATTGCTGTTTTTTGGTCACCTTGCCTCCCAAAAAAAGGATAACAAGTGATCAAAAAGTCACATGTACCCCAAAATGGTACCAATAAAAACTACAGCTCGTCCCACAAAAAAAACAGCCGTCATACCACTACATCTATGAAAAAATAAAATTAGTTACGGCTCCAATAAGCCAGGAAATAAAAATATGCTGTTGTGCCGGCCCGAGGGGAACGTTTCTTTTTTGTTTCAAATGGCGAATTATCAAGGCCCCTAAAAATAGAGAACCAGGAAGGGGAGAGCCCAAACATATCTGCTGGAAGCGAGGGCGCCCGTATTATACCACGACAACACTTCCCAGCAAAATTCCTCAAACTGCAAATATCCCGAGTGTGGACCAAAAGGGGAATAAGTAAAGACCATTTATTAGTGCGACACCGGCCTGTGCAGAAAGGATTGTGTCATAGCGTAACACACATCTATGGATCATTTTATTATTTTTTTTTTACCCCATTATTATACAACCTGACTATGCCCCTTATATACTCCGCCCGGCTTACATGTACCCCCACATTATAAACGGAAACACCAGTAAGACTCCAAACAAAACAACTACAAGCAAAATCCACGCTCCAAAAGCCAAATGGCGCTACCTCCCTTCTGAACCCTACAGTGTGCCCAAACAGCAGTTTACTTCCACATATATGGCATCGGCATACCCGGGAGAACCCTTTTAACAATTTTTTGGGTGTGTGTCTCCAGTGGCACAAGCTGGGCGCCACATATTGGCATATCTATGTAAAAAATCTAATTTTCACTCTGCAACATCAAGTGCACACCAATTTCTGCCAATCACCTGTGAGGTTAATATGCACATTACACTCCTAGGTGAATACCTTGAGGGGTGTAGTTTCCAAAATGGGGTCACTTCTGGGGGGGGGATCCACTGTTTTGGTCCCACAGGGACTTTGCAAATTCGACATAGCGCCCAGAAACCAATCCAGCAAAATCTGTACTCCAAAAGTCAAATGGCGCTCCTTCCCTTCTGAGCCCTACTCTGTGCCCAAACAGCAGTTTATAACCACACATGTGGTATTGCCATACACAGGAGAAGTTGCTTTACAAGTGTTCACACGGGGTATTTTGCCGAGTTTTTTGACGCGGAAACCGGAAACCGCGTCGCAAAACTCGGCAAAAACGGCCCGAGAACGCCTCCCATTGATTTCAATGGGAGGCGTCGGCGTCTTTTTCCCGCGAGCAGTAAAACTGCCTCGCGGGAAAAAGAAGCGACATGCCCTATCTTCGGGCGCTTCCGCCTCTGACCTCCCATTGACTTCAATGGGAGGCAGGAGAAAGGGTATTTCTCGCTGTTTTATGCCCGCGGCGCTCAATGGCCGCGGGTGAAAAACGGTGCGAAAATCGGCGTGCAGGGAGAGGAATATCTGCCTCAAAGTTCCAAACGGAATTTTGAGGCAGATATTCCTCCCCCAAAATACTCCGTGTGAACATAGCCTAAGGGTGCTTTTTTTCATTTATTTGTTGAGAAAATGAAACATTTTCAGCTAAAACTACGTCTTATTGAAGAAAAAGGATTTTTTTTATTTTCACTGCCCAATTCTAATAAAATCTATGAAACATCTGTGGGGTCAAAATGCTCACTACACCCCTAGATGAATTCCTCAAGGGGTGTAGTTTTGTGAATCGAGTCACTTTTGGGGAGTTTCCACTGTACTGGTACCTTAGGAGCTTTGCAAATGTGACTTGGTGTCAAGAAACCAATCCAGCAAAATCTGTGCTCCAAAAGCCAAATGGCGCTCCTTCTGTTCTAATTCTTGCAGTGTGCACAAACAGCAGTTTATGACCACAAATGGGGTATTGCCGTACTCCAGAGAAGTTGCTTTACAAATGTTGGGGTTCTTTTATTCCTTTATTTGTTAAGAAAATGAAAAATTTTGAGCTAAAGCTACGTCTTATTGGAAAAAAATGATTTTTTTGATATTCACTGCCCAATTCCAATAATATCTATTAAACCCCTGTGGGTTCAAAATGCTCACTACACCCCTAGATGGATTCTTCAAGGGGTGTAGTTTCCTAAATGGAGTAACTTTTTTGGTCCCTTAGGGGCTTTGCAAATGCGACGTGTTCTCCGCAAACCATTCCTGCTAAATTTGAGCTCCAAAAGCCAAATGGCGCTCTTTCCCTTCTAAGCCCTGCCGTGTGTCCAAACAGCCGTTTATGACCAAATGTGGGGTATTGTTTTACTCGGGAGAAATTGCTTTACAAAAGTAGTTGTGCATTTTCTCCTTTTAGTCCTTGTGGAAATTAGAAAAAATGAGCTAAACCTAAATTTTCTTTGAAAGAATGTAGATTTTCATTTTCACGCCCTAATTCCAATAATTTCTGCAAAAAACCTGCGGGATCAAAATGCTCACTATGTCCCTAGATAATTTCCTCAAAGGGTATAGTTTCCAAAATGGGGTTGCTTTTGGGGGATTTCCACTGTTTTGGCGCCGCAAGAGCCTTTCAGACCCGACATGGTGCCTAAAATATTTTCTAATAAAAAGGAGGCCCCAAAATCCTCTAGGTGTTCCTTTGTTTCTGAGGCTTGTGCTTCAGTAAATGCACTAGGGCCACATGTGGGGTATTTCTAAAAACTGCAGAATCTGGGCAATAGATATTGAGTTGTGTTTCTCTGGTAAAACTTTCTGTGTTACAAAAAAAATAGATGAAATATGAATTTCTGCAAAAAAAAAAAAAGAAATTTGAAAATGTCACACCTACTTTGCCTTAATTCCTGTGAAACATCTAAAGGGTTAAGAAACTTTTTAAATGCTGTTTTGAATACTTTGAGGGGTGAAGTTTTTAAAATGGGGTGACTTATTGAGGGTTTCTAATATATAAGGCCCTAAAATCCACTTCACAACTGAACTGGTCCCTGTAAAAATAGCCTTTTGAAATTTTCTTGAAAATGTGAGAAATTGCTGCTAAATTTCTAAGCCTTGTGATGTCATAGAAAAATAAAAGGATGTTCTAAAAACAATGCCAATCTAAAGTAGACATATGGGTGATGTTAATTAGCAACAATTTTGTGTGGTATTACTATCTGTCTTACAAGCAGATACATATAAATTTAGAAAAATGCACATTTTTGCAATTTTTCGCTAAAGTTTAGTGTTTTTCACAATTAAATACTTAATGTATCCATCAAATTTTGCCAGTAACATAAAGTCCAATGTGTCACGAGAAAACAATCTCAGAATCGCTTGGATAGGTAAAAGCATTCCGAAGTTATTACCACATAAAGTCAAACATGTCAGAGTTGAAAAAATTGGCTGTGTCCTGAAGGCCAAAACAGGCTGTGTCCTTAAGGGGTTAAATACTGGGGAAAATGGGTCGTTCCAGACATTGTTCTGATGAAAAACGTACTTTGCTTAAAAAGTTGATTAGAGATGGAAAAACATATAGAGAAGTGCAGTAAATTATAGGCTGCTCAGCGAAAATTATATCAAATGCCTTGAATCATGCCTTTCAATCAAAACCTGAAAGACGCGGAAGGAAGCGGGGAACTACTGTTCGAATGGATCGAAGAATAGCCAAAATTTCAAAGGCTCAGCCAATAATCACCTCCAGAAAGATCAAAGAAGATCTGGTTACCAGTGAGTACTGCTACAATCAGAAGACTATTAAGTGAAGTCAGGTTACCAGCAAGAACTACCTGCAAAGTCCCGTTGTTGAAAAAAAACCATGTCCTGAATAGGTTAAAATTTGCCAAGGAACACATTGACTGGCCCAAAGAGAAATAACGCAACATTTTGTGGACTAATGAAAGCAAAATTTTTCATTTTGGGTCTAGTGGCCGCAGACAGTATGTCAGATGACCCCCGAGCACTGAATTCAAGCCACAGCACACTGTGAAGGCAGTAAAGCATGGTGGTCCAAAAATCATGATATGGAGATGTTTCTATTTATCACATACAAGGCATCATGGATCAGGTTGAATATATCAATATATTTGAGCAGATCATGTTGCCCTATGCCAAAGAAGAAATGCCCTTGAAATGGGTGTTTCAACATGACAATGACCCAAAACACACCAGTAAGCGAACAACATCTTGGTTACAGACAAACAGGATTGATGTAAGGGTATGTTCACATGACAGCGCAAAATACATCTGAAATTTCAGGCGAAAACAGCTCCTGAATTTGAGGCGTTTTTGCAAGTGCACGCGTTTTTTGCGGCGTCCATTACGGACGTAATTGGAGCTGTTTTTCAATGGAGTCAATGAAAAACGCCTCCAATTACGTCCCAAAAAGTGACATGCACTTCTTTGAGGCGGACGTCTTTTTACGTGCCGTCTTTTGACAGCGACGCGTAAAAAATACCTTGTCTGAACAGAACATCGTAAAACCCATTGAAATCAATGGGCAGATGTTTGCTGACGTAATGGAGCCGTCTTTTCAGGCGTAATTCGAGGCGCCTGAATTACGTCCATAAATAGGCCGTGTGAACATACCCTAATGTAGTGGCCAGCCCAATCCCCTGACCTCTATCACATAGAGAACTTGTGGGGTGACATAAAAAATGCAGAAGAACTGTGGAATGTCGTCCAATCTTGCTGGACTGGAATACCTGTTCAGAGGTGCCAAAAGTTGGTCGACCGAATGCAACACAGATGTCAAGCAGTTCTCAGAAACAATGGTTATGCCACTAAATATTAGTTCAGTAAGGAGAGCAATGGAGCGGGGTGAAACCATAGCGGAGTGCGGCTTGACTGGGGTAGAAGTAAACAGGATCATTAATTAGCTTAGTGGGAATAAGGGCTTATTTAGACGAACGTGTAATACGTCCGTGCAATGCGCGTGATTTTCACCCGCCTCGCACGGACCTATGTTAGTCAATGGGGCAGTTCAGACTGTCTGTGATTTTCACTCATCGTATGTCCGCTGCGTGAAACGCACGACATGTTCTATATTTGTGCATTGTTTGAAGTCAATGGGTGGGTGAAAATCACGCACAGCACACGGAAGCACTTCCGTGTGACGCGCGTGATTCGCGCAACAGCAGTAAAAAGTATGATTGAAAACAGAAAAGCACGCTCGTGTAAATCCAGCCTAAGTGATAGGGGTCTGCATTATCATACAGAGAAGTTCCCGCCCAGCCGCCCGCTAATAGTATGGGGGGTTATTTGTCGTCATAGCAGTTTTATTAGGAGCGGGGAAAAGGGGTCCTTGGAGGCAGAAATTTTATGGTCAGGTGCACGAAACTGGGCCGTGTATCTGAATTTATGGTGAAATACAACGAATGGAGTCCTGGGGGGAAGGAGCCCCCCAGGAATAGTTGGATAAGTTGTATTCGGCGCCCTTAGGCCAGGTTTGGACGGCTAGGGGTAAGGAGTTTTTACCTTACTTGGAAAGTAGGGGTCAAAATGGAGACTGCCTCTAAGGATTGTTTTTCCCCCAAGAAATTGAGAAGATAGAATAGGGTAAAATGTTCTAGCATGTTTTTGAACACCTGTCATTTTATATTGTATTTTTATGTAAAGTTTATTAAAGTTATTTATGAGAATATTTGTTTAATAAATATGGCTGCTATGGCCTTGTACCATAACGGTAGTTGAGTTTTTATTTGAGGGGAAAAGGTGGGGCCATGGTTGAGCCTGGTGTCAATCTTTTGTTCTTAATGTCAAGTGAAATCTGAAATATTTTTTTTGTTCATACATTACATTTTTGAGTTTTTAAAGAAAAATTCTGGTACTGCTATTTTTATGAACGGCCTAATATTCCTTTTTCTTTATTTTCTGTAAAGGATTAACACAAACTGGATACTTATATTATTATAATGATTTTGCGCTTTATTTGCTTTTCTAAACTCACTGCTATTTTGTTGAATACTACCGTGTGTGTGTGTGTGTATGTATATATATATATATATATATATATAATAAAATGTATTATATCGTTACAATGGTATCTGTCAAGGAGTTGGATATATTAGGCAGCAAGTGAACAGTCAATTGTTGGAGTTGTTGAGTTGAAAGTAGGAAAATGGGCAAGTGTAAGGATCTGAGTGACTGACAAGAGACAAATTGTGATGGCTAGATGACTGGGTCAGAACATCTCCAAAACAGCAGCTCTTGTAGGGTGTTCTCGGTATACAGTGGTTGGTACCTACCAAAATGAGTCCAAGGAAGGACAACTGGTGAACCGCCAACAGGGTCATGAGTGCACAAGGCTCATTGATGCACGTGGGGAGCGAAGGCTAGCCCACCTGGTCCGATCCCACACTGTAGCGCAAATTGCTGAATAAGTTAGAGGGGTTGGCCAGGGAAAAATTTTGGGGGGAAAAGTGTCCCCCCAGCATTGGTTTGCCTTCCCTAAAACCCCCTACTAAACTAACCAGGTTCTGTTTGATCTCAATAGTCACTGCTGCTCTTTCTGTTTGTTTACATCCCTTGCTTCTGTTCCTGTCTGTTTCCTTTCTGGTAACCCACCTTACCCATGATCCCTTGCTGCATCTGAGGAGACAGCTTACATTCCCCCCCTCTTCCTCAACAACATCTCAGCTATTTGCATTCTGCCACGCCCCTCTATGTTCACAGGGTCATTCCCTGCTCTAATTACCGTCACCCAGCTCCGTGCACACTGTCACACACACCCAGTAATTATCACATATATGGACAGTGATACCAGGGGATTCCACAGAGTCCCGAAGCAGAGCCTCTACTTGCGCTCTGCTCGGGACTATGGCTCTGTGGAAGCCCATGGCATCACTGTCCATATATGGACGGTGATGTCAGGAGATTCCACAGAGTCCCGGAGCAGAGCCTATACTAGCGCTCTGCCCGGGACTCCGGCTCTGGGGAAGCACCTGACATCACAGTCCATATATGGACAGTGATGTCAGGGGATTCCACAGAGTCCCGGAGCAGAGCCTATACTAGCACTCTGCCCGGGTCTTTGACTCTGGGGAAGCCCCTAACATATATGGACAGTGATGTCAGGGGATTCCACAGAGAACTGGAGCAGAGCCTATACTAGCACTCTGCCCGGGACTCCGGCTCTGGGGAAGCCCCTGACCTCACTGCCCTCCTATCTCGTCGTCCACACACCTCCACCTCTTCTGTCATTGTCCACGCTATGGCCAGGCAGTGAGGTAACTCCAAAAGAGGGGGCGTGAATGACGAGATAGGATGAGGAGGGGTGTGTACTTTGAGAAACGCCACGTGTCTTTGCTCAGCCAGCACTTCCGGCTGAAAAGAGGCACGGCGTGTCATCAACTACAGGCAGTGGGACCAGAGCCAGAGCTCTGAAGAGCTCATGAAACATCTGCCCGGCCCACTGCCTGTAATGAAGCGGCGTGCCTCTTTTCTGCCAGAAGTGCTGGCTGAGTAAAGACACTGAACATCACAGGAAATGAAAAGTTTACTCTGGATGTGGTCATTTGACCGCTAATTAGAAGTAAGTAGCCGTTCCAAAAATAAAAAGACATTATATTAGAAAGTTCATTGTACATGTCACCTTAGGTTAAAATAGAAATAAAATGTGTTCCTGGCCAACCCCTTTAATGCTGTCTATGATAGAAAGGATTCAGAACACACAGTGCATCACAGCTTGCTGCCATTGGGGCTGCGTAGGAGCAGACCGGTCAGAGTGCCCATGTTACATCCTGTCCACCGCCGAAAGCGCCTACAATGGGCATATGAGTTTCAGAACTGGACGATGAATCGACAGTAGAAGGTAGACTGGTTTCATGCATCATGTTTTCTTTGACATCACGTCAAGGCCATGTGCGTGTGAGTTGCCTAAACATTGTTACAGACCAATTACACCCCTTCATGACAACGCTGTTCCCTATTGGCAAAGGTCTCTTTCAGCGGGATAAAGTGCCCTGCCACACTGCAAAAATTGTTCAGGATTGGTTTGCAGAACATGACAAAGAGTTCAAGGTGTTGACTTGGCCTTCAAATTTCTGTGGGTATCTGTTTGATCTGCTGAAATTTTTAAGATCTCTGCTTGCTTTCCATGAATCTAAACAATCCCACTCCAGTTATTAATATATATTAACTCCTTAATGACCACCCACCGTTATTTTACGGCAGGCGGTGCATGTCCTTAGTCTAGAGCGACATCTTTTGGCGTCGCTGCAGAAGAGGCTGATGAGCGATCCTGTGAGCACTCATCCTTTAAGCAGGAGCTGTCACTTACAGCTCCTGATTTTAGAGCAGCCTGCTGAATATAGCTGGGGTCGGAAAACATTCGGACACCAGCTGTGTAACCCTTTGATCGCTGCGGTCCGTGACCGCGGCATGATCAAAGGAAACTCCCCACTTTGATCCCGTGACCGGAAACCCGGTGCCGTGATCAAACACCGGGGAATCCCTCTGCAGTCTGCCCTGGGGACCTACAAAGGACCCCAGGGCTGTCTGTTCAGTAAGCCTGCTGTTCGGGCACACTGTGCCTTAAATGGACCTAAACTGTAGTTCCCAGCCTCATGGATGGAGACACTGCTGTGCATGGATAAACATGGTGGTGGTCAGACGGTCACCGAATATACATTGATGGCTTAAGGCTAGGCCCTCCAAGTATATTCCTGGGAAACCCTTTTAACAGCAAATAATGAAAATCATATTCTTATATAAAGGATAACAAAAAGAACACAACCTATCATAATGATGACTCAGGGCATTGTGAATATTTTCTGTTTTATTTTAAAAAAAATGCACATCAAACATTCGATATTACAAAAACAACAAATCCTTTATAGGTTTAGCACTTACTATTAGCGAGGTCATTTACTAGTATAGATTTCTTTTATAGTGTAAGGGGGTAACGACCTCCCTGTTTGAGGCACATTTGTCCTGTCTTCCCCATTCTCCAGGGTTCTATGTCTGTCCCCATGTGTGTGTGATGCTCCTTGTTTTTGCTTGTCAGCCTACTGCAGGCGTCACTCGTTTTAAGGAACACGGTTCCCATGGCGACAGAGCAGCGAAAATGAGCCAAGTGTCAGTTGACCATCCGAGTTGATGCTGATTGGTGCAGCGCCAGATGGGATAAGTAGGGGAGTAGGCCAGGAGGCAGTTTGTGTGTCTGATGTGTAGGAGTCTCAGAGGGAGCTGTGCTCCTGTGTGTACCAGTTTGGCAGCCATAAAGTTTCACTCCATTTACCATGTGTGTCTGCACCAGGGACTGCCTGTAGACGTGCAGTCCGGACTCTGTGTGAGAGACTGATAGATAAGTAGCATTGGGCCTACTGTTTGGTGATCCAGTCTCCTACTCCTCCTGAATAACTGGGACAGGTTTATAAAGAGTTAACATTGTATTCTGCAAATTTTCATCACCTTGTTATTAGAAGTTACTGTTATATTGCAGTTATTATTAAAGAGGCACTCCCACAAATTTTTTTATTTTCTGGCCCATTTTGAGCGGCACATTGTGTAATTTGTGGTGAAGGTAATCTTCTTACCGGTGCTTGTATTTGTGAGTTATGGTCTGTTCACATCAGCGTTTGCTTTCCGTTGAGGGGTTCCGTCTGTTGTTTTCATCGTGGAACCCCGCAACGGAAAGTCAAATGGAAATGATAGCTTCCGTTTCATTCACCATTGATATCAATGGTGACGGACACATTGCTAATGGTTTCCGTTTGTCACTGTTCCGGCAGGTTTCCGTTTTTTAGACGGAATCAATAGCGCAGTCAATGGCGGTGCAGGCATTCGTAGGGGGTATCCTCTCAAAGACCTATAGCAGTATGGTAGGACAGGCTGCGGAGCCGACAGTCACTTTGGCACACCAGCTTGGTGGGAACTCCTGCGGAGTCGAGATCCGCGACCCTGGTTTATAGACTGCTCTACTTGGTTGTCGATAAAAAAAAATGTGTTCAACTGCAACATCTGTGTAGTATATGTGGGTAATCCCTCGTACAACTCGTAATGTTAGCACTAGTCTTTTCGACCTCTGAGAGAAAGTCAGTTTGTTATCACCTGTCATTTTTATCATCAACTCAATATATATCTTTCATATAAATAGATGCACACAGCCTATTACTGGTATATAATACACACTCATTGTAATACACTCTCATGGTTCCCCCATTTCCATAACCATTGGGTTTATGTGACCATTGGTTTGTGATGATGGTGATGAAGCATCTCGGAATTCTTTTGCGTGATCTGTGTTATTTTCTGGTATCATTGGTCTTAACTTATCACATGAGAAGATGAGAACAAACCGTAGCAGACAGGCTATAGCGCTCACAGCGATGACCACGGCTGTAAAGGTAAAAACAATTTTATAACAATTGCAGAATAACTGTTCTTTTGCGTTAACCATATCTTATACATGAATACTGAAAAAAGTGACGCTAGACGCCACTGCCTCTCCGCGGAACTACTGTCCTGTACTGAAAACATGATTACAGTATGGGACAGTTGTCCCGCAGCGAGGCAGGGACTCCTAGCGTCGTACATAACTATGATGCTTGGAGCCCGGCTCCCTGCAGTGTGTTCGGTCCAGGAAATGCGGCCGACGTATGGACCGTGTATCACGGACCAAACACGCTCGTGTGTAGGAGGCCTTAGTCCAACAATACAGTATCAATTGATTAAATTTTTTATATATTAGAGCGTTCAGAGCTTTGTTTTTGTTACAGAGCTCCATCCCCTGCATAGTTGTAGAGTTAACCCCTTAGAGACGCACCCAATTTAAATTTTAAAATTTTAATTTTTCCCTCCCGTCTTCCAAAAGCCATAATTCTTTTATATTTTACCGTCGATATAGCCGTATGAGGGCTTGTTTTTTGCGGGACGAGCTGTCGTTTTTAGTGGCACTATTTAATGTACCATATAATATTTATTTTAGAAAGAAAAACGCTTTGTTAAAAAGAAATAATTTTTTTTGTCGCCATATTCTGAGAGCCATAACTTTTACATTTTTCTGTCAATTGAGCTTTGTAACTGCTTCTTTTTTTTTTTTTTTGCGCGAGCTGCGGTTTTTATTAGTATAATTGTGGGGTACATGCAACTGTTTAATCAATTTTTATTCCATTTTTTTGTGGGAGCTAAGGTGACCAAAAGCAGCATTTCTAGTGTTTTTTATATTTATTTTTTTTTACAGCGTTTGCTGTACAAGTAAAATAATATTATATTAGAATAGTTCAGACTTTTTCATACACGGCAATATTAATTATGTTATTTTGAATTTTTCTACATTACTTTAGGGGAAAAATGGGAAAAGGGAGTTTTTTTTAACTTTTAATAATTTTCATTTGTATAGTAGAAAAAACTTTAACAGTTTTTTCCTTTTTTTTTATTAGTCCCCCTAGATGACTTGAACTAGCGATTGTTAGATCACTTGCACGATATACTTCAAAACTTATGTATTGCAGTATATTGTGTTTTATACCAAATATCTACAAGGCAATCAATTATTTCTGCAACTAAAGTTGCAAAAAATGTGACAGTAAAAAACAAATTGTTGCATGAGTCATGTTATGGAAGGCTGTATGCTTAGTATACATGAGCATATATGGTTTGGGATAGAAAGAATGTAGCTATGTTTGCGAATAGGCAGGTGTGTCTATCATTACTAACTGAAGATATTTTATTACAGAATGATCATCAGCTGAACTTCTACCATATGTAATGTCAGTTACACAATAACCTCAGGCTTTCTTTAACCCCTTCCCGCCGCAGCCCTTTTTCAGATTTTCATTTTAGTTTTTTCCTCCCCACCTTCCAAAAGCCATAACTTCTTTATTTTTCTGTCGATATAGTCCTATGAGGGCTTGATTTTTGCGGGACGAGTTGTAGTTTTTCGTAGCACCATTTATTTTGCCATATAATGTACTAGGAAACGGGCAAAAAAAATATTTGTGGGGTAGAAAATGAAAAAAACTGCGATTCCTCCATGGTTTTTTGCGTGCCGTTTTCACGGAATTCACTGTGCAATTAAAACAACATGTTAACTTTATTCTGTCGGTCAATACGATTACGGCAATACCAAATGTATATAGTTTTTTCTATATTTTACTACTTTTACAAGTAAAAACCTAAGGCTGGATTCACACGAGCATGTTCAGTCCGTAAAGGACGGAACGTATAACGGCCGCAAGTCCCAGACCGAACACACTGCAGGGAGCCGGGCACCTAGCATCATAGTTATGTACGACGCTAGGAGTTCCTGCCTCGCTGCCGGACAACTGTCCCGTACTGTTTTCAGTACGGGACAGTAGTTCCACGGAGAGGCAGGGATTGCTAGTGTCGTACATCACTATGATGCTAGGTGCCTGGCTCCCTGCACTGTGTTCGGTCCAGGACTTGCGGCCGAAATACGTTCCGTCCTTTACGGACTGAACATGCTCGTGTGAATCCAGCCTAAGGGTATGTTCACACACAAACTCAAAAACGTCTCAATATATGGAGCTGTTTTCAAGGGAAAACAGCTCCTGATTTTCAGACATTTTTTTAAGGCACTCGCTATTTTCGCTGCGTATTTCACAGCGTTTTTTACGGGCGTTTTTGGAGCTTTTTCGCTAGAGTCAATGAAAAACGTCTCAAACAACATCCCAAGAAGTGACCTGCACTTCTTTTTCGCGGCGGTTTTTTACGCGTAAAAAACGCAGTGAAAAAAACGCTCCGTCGGAACAGAACGCCGTTTTCCCATTGAAATCAATGGGCAGATGTTTGGAGGCGTTCTGCTTCTTAGGCCATGTGAACATACCCTAAGTGTAAAAAAGAAAATGTATTTTGTGTCGCCAAATTTCGAGAGTCATAACTTTTTTATTTTCTGTCGATTAACTGGTATGTTGGCTTATTTTTTGCGGGATAAGCTGTAGTTTTTAATAATACCATTTTGGTGTACATGCGACGTTTTGATCACTTTTTATTCCATTTTTTGTGGGAGATTAGGTGACCAAAAAATAGATTCTGGCTTTTACAATTTTTTCACTGTGCGGCTTAAATAATGATATATTGTAATAGTTCCGAATTTTACGGATGCGGCGATACCAATTATGTACATTTTTTTTTTTTTTTTACTATGCTCTAGGGGGAAAATTAGTTTTTTTTTAACTTTACATTTTTTTATTTTTTTTTACATAAAAAAAACAACTTTATTTTACAAATTTTTACTTTTTTTATTAGTCCCCCTAGGGGATTTCAACCAGCGATCGTTAGATCGCTTGCACGATATACTGCAATACTAATGTATTGCAGTATATTGTGATTCTGACAGGCATCTATTAAGCTCTGCCGGAGGCAGGGCTTAATAGGTGCACAAAGACGGCGGACTTGGGGGCCTTCATTAGACACCCAGGCAGCCATAGCAATCATCGCCCCCCCCCCCGCGATGAGCTGTTAGAGGGGATCGCCCCCCCTCTTTCTAACGATTTAAATGCTGCAGTCGCTACTGACCGCAGCATTTAACGAGTTAAACGATCAGGATCACGCTCGAGCGTCATGCCGCTCGTTACTCTGAAGTGTCAGCTGTAACAAACAGCCAACATCGGCATCATATGGCGCGGGTTAACTTCGTGAACCCGTTCCATACTTCCCCTACCTGACTTTGGCGTATGGATACGTCAAATGTCGGGAAGGGGTTAAGACCAGGATTTGCTGAGTCTTGCCAAATATCTGAGGTTGGCATAGAGCATATTGTTATGTAACAAAGCAGATCTCTTGTTTGATAGTAATAATGCACATGTAGTGATCTAAGCTCCCAATATAGCCTTAGTTAACCCCTTAAGCACACAGCCTGTTTTCGCCTTATGGACCAGGCCATTTTTTTCAAAACAGACATGTGTCACTTTATGTGGTAATAACTTCGGAATGCTTTCACCTATCCATGCGATTCTGAGATTGTTTTCTCATTTTCTCATGAGACATTGGACTTTAAATTAGTGGTCAAATTTGGTCGATATATTATGGCTGGGTTCACACGACCTATTTTCAGGCATAAACGAGGTGTATTGTGCCTCGATTTATGCCTGAAAATAGGGCTACAATACGTCGGCAAACATCTGCCCATTCATTTGAATGGGGTTGCCGACGTACTGTGCAGACGACCTGTCATTTACGCGGCGTCGTTTGACAGCTGTCAAACGACGACGCGTAAATTGACTGCCTCGGCAAAGAAGTGCAGGACACTTCTTTGCCACGTAATTTGAGCCGTTCTTCATTGAAGTCAATGAAGAGCAGCTCAAGATTTACGAGCGTCAAAGACGCCTCGCATAATGCAAGGAGGAGCTTTTACGTCTGAAACGACGCAGCTGTTTTCTCATGAAAATAGTCTGTGTTTTCAGACGTAAAAGACAGTTCACGTGTGCACATACCCTCAGTGTTTATTTGAAAAAAAAAAAAACACCAAAATTTTGAGAAAATGTGTAAAAATTAGCATTTTTCTAAATTTAAATGTATCTGCTTATAAGACAGATAGTAATACCACACAAAATAGTTACTAGTTCACATATCCCATATGACTACTTTATGTCGGCATTGTTTTTTGAACATTCTTTTAGTTTTCTAGGACGTTACAAGGCTTAGAACTTTAGCAGCAATTCCTCACAATTTCAATAAAATGTAAAAAGGCTATTTTTTTAGGGACAAGTTCAGTTCTAAAGGGACTTTGAGGGCGCTATATATTAGAACCCCCCCATAAATCACCCCATTTTAAAAACCTAACCCCTCAAAGTATTAAAAACAGCTTTTAGAAAGTTTCACGGGCAAAGTGGAGGTGAAATTTACAAATTTAATTTTTTTTGCAGAAAATCAGTTTGAATCTATTTTTTCTGTAACACAGAAGGTTTACCAGAGAAACATTACTCAATATTTATTGCCCAGATTCTGCAGTTTTTAGAAATATCTCACTTGTGGCCCTGGAGTGATAATTGACTGAAACACCGGCTTCAGAAGCAAAGGAGCACTTAGTGGATTTTGGGGCCTCCTTTTTATTAGAATATATTTTAGGCACCATGTCAGGTTTGAAGAGGTCTTGTGGTGCCAAAACAGTAGAAACGCCCCAAAAGTGATGCCATTTAGGCTACACCCCTCAATGAACTTATCTAAGGGTATAGTTAGCATTTTGACCCCACAGGTTTTTTTCAGAAATTATTGGAAGTGGGCCGTGAAAATGAAAATCTAAATTTTTTGCAATAAAATGTAAGTTTAGCTAATTTTTTTTCATATCCACAAGAACTAAAGCAGAAAAATCACCCCAACATTTGTAGAGCAGTTTCTCCTGAGTAAAACAATAGCCCACATGTGGTCATAAATGGCTGTTTGGACACACGGCAGGGCTCAGAAGGGAAAGAGCGCCATTTGACTTTTGGAGCTCAAATTTAGCTGGAATGGTTTGCGGAGGCCATGTCGCATTTGCAAAGCCCCTGAGGGGACAAGACAGTGGAAAACCCCCCAAAAGTCGCCTTTGCGGGGGTTCCTCATCACCTGATGAGGATGACAAGATGTATGGGGCGAATTCCTCTTCCCCCTCGCTGGCAGAATCAGTGTCAGAGGCCAGGATGGCGTATACCTCCTCTGCTGAATAGACCCTTTGGGATGATTGGGACATTTTTATTAGGGGGGTGTGTAGTGCTTGAACATGTGTAACACTGACTTTATTTTTACACAGGGGGTTGTGTGTGTTGTGCTTTTACACGTTTATTTAAAAATTGCAAGAGAAGAAAGTATAAAAAATTTACTGAACAAACGTCAGTAACAAAAAATTATGGCAATATAAAACTGTAAAGACTTTCCTGACTACCTGACTAACTAAAATTTAGTGACATTGAATCTGCTAAAAAAAAATGTAGTATAAAAACTAAAGGAGTAAATTTAGGCTAAAACTATAAAACTACGCTATGTAAAATTTAGTGAACGAACTTCAGTAAAAAAAACTGGGATAGGGAAATTCAGGAATCACTAGTGATGCTGCTAAAAAAAATCAAAACAATCAGCAGCAGTACAGTTGATGATGATGATCACAGTTAGTGATCACACAGCAAGATGCAGAAGAGGACGATCACAGCACAGAAGGCCTCAGCAAGGGTAAGTATTTGGTTTACAGACTATCGCACCAGCTCTGCTCAACGTTCCTAACCGGAATGAGGTGGGCAGAGCTGGTGCAGAGTGTTTGAAACGCCCGCCATGGCTACGATTGGTCGGTCTATGGAGACTGCCTTACAAGTACATGGCAGGGATTGGTGCCCTCCTAGACTGCACCAATCCCCACCATATCAGTGTGTCCTGCGGCACAGTGATAGGTTATAGCCGCAAAAATCCACGATTGGCTGGTCTGAACTGACCGACCAATCGCAGCGATCGCCGATGCAGGCAATGGCGGATTATAATATAGGCGTTTCGGGCGGTCGCCCGGGGCCCGAGGCTGCCAGGGGGCCCATCGGGGCCCGAACCGCCCATCGCGGCCCGAACCGCCCATCGCGGCCCGAACCGCGCTGCCCGCTTCCAACTGAATCTGCATCCGCAGGACGCAGATTCAGTTGGGTTGAATGCTGGAGCCTCGCTCCAGCATTCACTCTGCCGTGAGCGGCTCGGTGCAGGCAGGCGCGATGTAGTGACGTCATCGCGCCTGTCTGCACGGAGTCACTCACAGCACAGTGCAGAGGAGGAGAAGCATCGCATCCCCCACCGTCGTGGGAACCGGGATAGGTAAGCAATTATATTTTCTTTTTTATTAGGTTCGCACATATGGGGCATTATGCTGTGTCACCTCTATGGGGCATTTTACTGTGTCGCCTCTATGGGGGTATTATACTGTGTCACAGCTATGGGGCATTATACTGTGTCAGCTATGGGGCATTTTACTGTGTCACATCTATGGAGGCATTATACTGTGTCGCAGCTATGGAGGCATTATACTGTGTCGCAGCTATGGGGCATTATACTGTGTCACAGCTATGGGGACATTATACTGTGTCACAGCTATGGGGCATTATACTGTGTCACAGCTATGGGGGCATTATACGGTGTCGCAGCTATGGGGCATTTTACTGTGTCACATCTATGGAGGCATTATACTGTGTCACAGCTATGGGGGCATTATACTGTGTTGCAGCTATAGGGGCATTATACGGTGTCGCAGCTATGGGGCATTATACTGTGTCGCAGCTATGGAGGCATTATACTGTGTCACATCTATGGGGCATTATACTGTGTCACAGCTATGGGGGGCATTATACTGTGTCACAGCTATGGAGGGCATTATACTGTGTTGCAGCTATAGGGGCATTATACGGTGTCGCAGCTATGGGGCATTATACTGTGTCACAGCTATGGGGGGCATTATACTGTGTCACAGCTATGGAGGCATTATACTGTGTTGCAGCTATAGGGGCATTATACGGTGTCGCAGCTATGGGGCATTATACTGTGTCGCAGCTATGGAGGCATTATACTGTGTCACATCTATGGGGCATTATACTGTGTCACAGCTATGGGGCATTATACTGTGTCAGCTATGGGGACATTATACGGTGTCGCAGCTATGGAGGCATTATACTGTGTTGCAGCTATAGGGGCATTATACGGTGTCGCAGCTATGGGGCATTATACTGTGTCGCAGCTATGGAGGCATTATACTGTGTCGCAGCTATGGAGGCATTATACTGTGTCGCAGCTATGGAGGCATTATACTGTGTCACATCTATGGGGCATTATACTGTGTAGAGGCAGCTATGAAGGGCATTATACTGTGGGGGCAGCTATGGGTGGCAATATACTGTGGGGGCAGCTACGGGGGACATTATACTGAGCAATTACAAGAGCTGCAGGTCCAAGGGGGGAGACGCTGTGTAGCACAATATACAAGGAGGGATTGTGGTATAGCACTATATAGAAGGGAGCGCTGTGTATCACTATATCTAAGGGGGATTGCTGTGTAGCACTATATACAAGAGGGGGAGGGCTATGTGACGCTATTTACAGAGGGGGAGGACTGTGTAGCGCTATTTACAGGGGGCTGTGTGTGGTGCTATCTACAGTGTTTGACACAATTATATTCAGGGGCGCAGTCTATGGTGCTATAATATTTAGGGGCACAGTGTTTGTACTATTTTATTCAGGGGCACAGTGTTTGGTGCTATTATATTTAGGGGCACAGTGTGTGGCACCATGATAATATTATCTTTGTTTATAGGTGTGGAAATGTTGGAAAAGTGAGGAGCCAAAGACATCTGAGTGGCAAATTCTGCAGAAATGGGTCATGGCTGGGAAAAGTCGTCATGAAGTCTGGACTGGATGGAGAAGAGGAAAAAAACTACGTCGTCACCTGTGAGTCACTAGATTTATAGAGAATCTGTCACCTCTCCTGACATGTTTATTATAGGAAATCCTTGTATTTCACAAAGTCTATCTGCAGTCCAGGACTGATAGACAATTCCCCTTGTCAGGAGGTTGTGTCCCTGCACAGTGTGATACTGTCAGTATGTAGGGACACAGCCCTGTGACAAGGGGAATCGTAACACTGTTAATGCTTGCCCAAAAAAGTAGTGTTAAATATAGTTACGGTGCGGCAGGGCGGCGGTGAGGAAGGGGGGCCCAAGTTTGGGTAACAGCCCAGGGCCCATGGTCTACTTAATCCGCCACTGGATGCAGGGGAGCGTGCCACCCCCCTGGGCCACATGTAAAGATGGCCTGCTGTCAGGGACAGCAGCCATCTTTACTCTGTCACCGTGTCTTTACACACAGTGACCACTTAACGCTCCAACGTACCCATACGTTGGATTGCGTTAAGTACGTAACGACAACGACGTACCCATACGTTGGATGTCGTTAAGGGGTTAAACATTGTGTGTGTCGGGGGGCAGTGTGGGGTTGTATTGTTTTCATATGCTCCTCTACAGATGTGTGATAAGTCCATAGGATGCTATGTACATATGCCACATCTATAGAAACGCATATGAAAACAAACAAGCTCAACACACATTAATGTATGAGGCCTAAAGCTGGCGATATTTTTCGGATAGTTGTCTGCTGAACACTCGTCCAGCCAACAGCTATTCCTCCCGACCCCCCGACCCCCATACACAGGCGTGCTCACATCGGTTACGGAGTACCATAGTCGTTTGTACTGACTTGGCAATTGTTTTATTTCATTATTAAAGTAAGAATAATTTTCCGTGGCATGCTGCACTACAGGCATCGCGCATGTGAAGTAGGGAACCTGTTGTTAAAAATTGTAATCCCACATCTGTGGAGATCAAAACAAAAATACTTTAAAACAGACTTACCATTCATCATTTCGTTGTCAGAAAATTCAGTGGTCTCATCCACCCCAAGAAATATGCCAACTGAAGCTACAATGGCTACTGGGTAAATGGTTACTGTATAGCGCACATACTTTTCAAACATAAATGTTTCCATCAGGAACCTATGAGATAAAGACAATAATATCAACACTAAATCACATAAAATGGATGAATGGGTTTATTAAAACTGTTTAGAAGCTGAAAATGAACTCGCCATAAACATAATATAGTGCTGTAAGCGGCACCAAATGACTCATTTCCCGGTACTACATGCACATTTAGCTGAATGCCACCAGAGGTCAATGTGGTGCCTTCATATCTGAGAAGTGGCTGTTGTTAACATTGAGGTTCTGTCTCTTTCTTTACTTGGTTATTATTATCTGAGGTAATGAATAGATAATACACATTAATGGTCATTCATGACAATAGATTAGTTCAGGCACTGCTCTGGCAATACAGCTCATGCATTTGTGACCAGTTTCAGAAAATTTGTAAGGTTCTCACATATGATAATTGTAGCCCCAAAGGATGCAAAACAGACAGTTATGACATGCCCTGTGGATATGCAATTATTTTCGTTGTTTAGAATACCACTTTAAGGTGGAGTCATAGTCAGGCCCAAGCTCTGAAAGATGGAAGACACCAGACCACATTTTATCATTTCAACCTTGCACATTCAGAGATATTCTAATACAGGGTCAACGATTGCAGCTATTGCAATTGATATATTAATCTGTGCAATGGCACTTGTCATAAACACATACCATACAGATTGTTGCTATCACGTTTTTGCCCTACATTTTGCGTGTACAGCAACAAAAGCTCCTGATATTTACGCTAAACGTGTCCATGGGGCTCCGTTAGCACGATGGAGGCCAAAAGAGTATCGTTTCGGCCTCCTTCGTGCTAGTATACCTTTTTTTGAATAGCGTAGTAGACTATACTATGTTATTCTACGGGATCCTGCAAATAATGTATACAGCATGGTATACGTTTTTTAACTTGGGAGTGAAATATTGCACTGTATGGTATACTTCACAGGCATCCGTTTAACGTATATATGACATGAGCTTTTTAATAGATTTTCATGGCTTATACGTTAAACAGATACCATAATAGTCTACGGGTGTGGAATGCCTGTGACGGATGCCGAATAGTGGCATTCGTCACCCATAGGCTATAATGCTATCCGTTTAACGTACACGTCCTGAACTCTCATGACTCTTTTCATATTTAGCGTATTCCATAAAAGTGTATAGGTGACAGATGCCACCTTATGGCATAGGTCACTAACTAGCTTTTCCCGGCGTATACATTAAACATAGGACAAAAACGTCATGTGAATGGGGCCTTAGAGATTCATTTCTGGGAATCAAAAGGTACATTAACATGAAGGTCACAAATGCTAAATTATATTTCCACAACAGTGAAAATACACATGTGGGCCACATATAAATCATTGTCTTACATGTGAGAACTAATGTGGAATATTTGTAATATGCAGGTATTATTTGGCCCCATTGTGGGTAGAGTCTGCTGTGAGCACTACAATTTGGAAGCTGCATCATTGGAGTCACTAGGGCTGGGCACTCAGAGAACACAACCAGGGTTGGTATTAAAGCCAGGGTTGCTATTAAAGCCAGGGTTGGTATTACATCCAGGGTTGGTATTACAGCCAGGGTTGGTATTACAGCCAGGGTTGGTTTTGCAGGTGTGGAGAGGGTAATATGAGGCATATATCTTATTTTGTTAGCATGTGCTTCTATGCCTTCATGGCTCATGCTGCTGACAAGAAGCTAGCCATTATTGTGGTTTTCAAGAGGCAGTTAGTCGACCACCCCTGGTATATGATATACAGTGTATTATATTACAATATATAAACTGATAGGTAGAATAGAGCACAACAGTGAGGAATGACGGTGTAATGAGAACTTACCAGAAGAAAAGAGCAAACAAAATAAGGCCAAGAACAATGCTGCTGACGTAGGGTTCAGTTGTATGGCTCATATTATACTTCAGTACAAGGCCAAAGTTGATAATTGTAGCGATGGAAGTCCATGTGGCATATGTAGCTAATCCATTATGTACCTAGAATACAGACACAAGACACTGGATAGTCACTGAGAGGTCTGGTATATATTCAAGAAGATATACAGGTTCTGGGTGCGTAATGTATTAACCATTATTGGCTTATCACTTCCAGTGTTTAACATTAGCACCTGCCACTCTGTTCCTTATCCGGAATGCAATAATATAAAGATATACACTCCATTTCTATTTTTTTTTAATTGTGAATCTGAATGCCGTCAGTTCCATTAAAGGCAGTTTAAAAGCTCGTCCAATGTTTGGGAATCAAAATTACAAATGGATAAAGAGCAGACAGATCCATTGTACCATCACATATCTCACATGTTTCACTAATCTTGCATCAAAGCAGCGCCATGCCACAGATGACCAGTAGGGGATGCAAAATAACTTTGTATAGTTACTATTAGTATAGTAATTGCATTTATTTTATTTGATTCCAGATCTTCACAGGACAACTTGACTGGGTACACACAGGGCATTTGTCTGGTGCAGTATTTTACATATAAAATACTGCAACAGTCACATCAGATTATAAAAAATTAGGGGGGAAAAAAATCCTAAAATTGCACTTTTATTTAAGATTATTAAGAATATAATTATTGATATTTAAAAAACAACAAGATCTAGACTGCGGTTCATGGGTCTGGTGATTAGTAATAGAGACTTGATTATTCTCGGTCCAGTGGTTACTTGGTCTGACTTAATGTGGGTCCCTGTTTTTAGCCCTATTTTTTCTGAGCCCTATTGGTACTATGTCAGAGCACCCGCCCTGAAAAGGGTGACTCCAGTACCACTGGATACCTAATCTCAACCTCCTATATGTCCCTTACATCAGCTGTCTCCTATATGTCCCTCAGCTGATAATCAAGTCTCTATTACTAATCACCAAACCCATGAACAGCGGTCTGGATCTAGTTGTTCTTTAAATATCAAGAATTATTTTCTTAATAGTCTTAAATAAAAGTGACGTTTTAGGAATATTTCCCCCCTAATTTTTTGTTAAATTTTGATACGAGAGGTAATATTGTGGGTGTTCAACCCATATAGGAACCAGTATCTTGGAAATACACTAATTGAACACATCAGATTATAAATGTAAATAAATAGAAGATTATGGATTCCTATTCACACCAAATGCTAGTGACTTTCTGCTAGCCAGATCAAATTTAAAGTATTCTCTCATACAAATAAGCCTAGAATTTTTTTTATTAAAAAAACACACTTGGAATATACAGAGGCTAAGGCTTTGTTCACACTTGCGTCAGTGTGTTCCTTTGTTCTGCTCCATCAGAGGAGCTGAACAAGGAATAAAGGAAGCAACGGACACTGCCGTGGTCAGACGGAACCCATTGACTCTAATGGGTTCCGTCGTGGGGGGGCCTAATCTGCGACGGAGGCCCCTGACGGAGCCTCCAACGCAGATGTGAACGAGGCCTAATATTACTCTTTCCAATACATTCTTATTATTAGTTGATTAGTTAGTTACTTTATATGACTGTATTGATGTAATATTTACTTTTCAGCAGAATCTGCGGAATATTTTTTTGTACAGTGTATTCTTACCAATATCCTGATACACCACAGATCGAGACGCTGATTTTCCGACATCCAGTTTGCATAGCGGTAACAATTTCTGTACGACATGTGAAGCATCAGGAAGGTAGTTATTGGTATTAAAGCTAAGAAAACATTAGAGAATATAAGGAGCCTGTGGAAAAAAAAATGTAAGAAAATAAGTCATCTCACATTCACATTTTTGATAACCCAGAGACATATTCTTAAAGATGGCATTTTTTTATGGAAATCTGATATTGCCTGCTGAGGAGACCAATACGTGTAAGCAGGAACAGTGGCGTTCTGTTAGAATCTAACCAGTTTTCATATAGTATTTTGTACGTTTAGAAATGTAAGTACTAATCAGATGGGTTGTCACTTTGTTTGCGTCAGAGCCCCTGAAGGTTCGCAGCTTTGTGGTGTTGTGGTCGGTATGGTAAGCAGACACGTGAACAGTTTTTTCTCCGTGTGAACAGTTAGTGACATTTTGCTCCCGATTGCTAAGAAGCTGATTTTAAAAGCGCCATCCACTTTGGCAGTGGATCGTTGTGCTACTTTTGCAAAAATGGCAGCCATAACAGAATAGAAAAATAGCAATATTATTTAAATTTTGGCAGTGCTTTAGTTTTGAATTTACTAGCATATAGCGTTCTTCGGTCGAATTACTCTGTAACGATAAAATTATATTAGACTGGGTGCAGTTGGTTACTGCCTATGTTAGTGATAGAAATATGTAAAGGGGTTGTCCGGGCACGGACACTGATGACCTATCCACAGGATAGGTCATCAGTATAAGATCGGTGGGGCTCCGACACCCGGATCCCACGCTGATCAGCTGCTCCGGCTGCCTCCGGGTGCCAGATGTTATGCAGTATATGCAGAGTTCGGAGCCGGAAGCGGAGGGCTCCAAACACTGCATAGCGGCCATGCTGCAGAATTGCAGCTCTGCTCCTCTTCACTTGAACAGGAACAGAGCTAATGATTTGTGGTAGTTGCAGTGGAAAATTAAGGTTCGAGACAACATGATATACTGCTATTCTATGCCTGTTAAAATTAGTGGGGCTGAGCAGCAATACCAGACACAGCCCATAGACAAGAGTTGCGCTATTTCTGAAAATAATGTTGTAGGACCTATTTATGTGTAAATTTTGCTAAATTTCATGAGGTTTTTCAGATCATGCAGCTGTGACCTGCACTGTACAGCTCAAAGGGGTTCTCCAATCGTCAACTCCTTTCCAAATGTACTAAAAGGGCAATACTGAGCTCATACAAGCTTGTCAGGACGTCTTCAATGAGACAGCATTGCTCTCAGCTCTGTTGGAACATAGACAACCATTTCAGTACCGGCAGCAATAAGACCACTTTCACACGGCAATATTTTGGTCAGTATTCTGCTTCAGTATTTGGAATCCAAAACCAGGACTGGTCCAGTTTTGGTCCCACTCCTGGATTTGGCTTTTGAATACTGAAGAAGAATACTGACCAAAGTACTGCCATGTGAAAGTGGCCTAATAGTTGAATATGGGGCCTCTAACAATATGTCCCCCTTACAGCAAGCAGCTTTTCAGAGAAGGTCGCAATAATTAGAATTATGCAGTTATACAGAGCTGATACATAACATAAATGAAATACTTACTCCCTGTCCCACAAGAAGAGCCAGCCGATATTAATGAGGTTGTTAACTATCCACAAAGCAAAAAATTCAGGTGGATGAATTGCTGGTTGGAGGTATATACGGCCCGTTTTATTGCTGAAACAGAATGGAGAACTATTAGTATAGTGTAGATTATAAATTAGATAAAAATTATATTATTATTATCCTCTAAAATTTGTCAAAAGCAAATCTCAACTATGGCAAATCGCTTTGCCCAATGAATCCTAGTTGCTGGAGAATTGAGAATATGTTGGCAAAAAGTGTTTTCCTCTTAGACGACTGTATTGTGATTGTCCATACAATAAGCCTCTACCATGGTCTTGTAAGATACTTGGACACTTAACACCAAACCATTGCCAAGGAGGATAATCCAGACAAGACAAAGTAATGAAGACCCTAGCATCACTTTGGTTCCAGCTGCAATTTACTCTATTCAGTCATTATTTGGAACGTCATAGGATATCATTGAATAAATAGAATAGTTATCCATATAGTGCAAATATTTTCTCACTTATTACCAACAATGAAATTAGTAAAATAATAACTTATTTTAAAAATGGTTCAGACTATATGTGTGGGTAAGTATATCATTCAAGCCCCAGAGATGATAAAAGTCAAGTATAAGGTAGATATGTACAAAAGATGTATGTATATTAAATATTCCAATTGGCAGCTCCTATGGTGTTATCTTATTGTTGGAAGAAACCAATGTATAATTTGCAATTACCTTCTGAACAGAGTAGAGACCACATAGACAATCCAGAGTCCATTCCAGATATAGATTACGGACCATATGGAGAATGTCCAGCCTGCAGGTGTCACATCTAGCGGGTATTTGGCAGAAACGTTGCTAGCAGTTGTGATAAACAAGCCTAATGAATGATATAAAGACAAATTAGAATTCATTACAAACACAACACTGCTTTGGAAAAAAAATAATTAACAGAAAAAGACCAAATTATTTAGCATGTATGGGTGTCTATCTTTCATCTTGTCAAGTTACACTTCTGAGCTGTATGGTTTGCCCAAGAAGTGCCCATTAACTTTAACAAATTAATTTCAGAAACACACAAAATATTGCTGGAACACACTGCACACACTTTCCTAGAAGTTCACTGCTGTATATAACCTATTTTTTTGTACTCACATTCCCTACGACAGGCTTCTAACGGCATAACTTACCAGGCTATGACTAGTGGTCAACAGTGAAGAACCAGAGAGCTCATTCGGCTACTGTTACAGATATAGCAGAGTTGAATTCGTTGCTTAACTCTATGAGATTGCAAAATGTGTGCTTTACAATGAGTTGTTCCAAATAAAAAAATTTGTAAATGACAAATTGTATTTTCTACAACTGTAAATTTGTGAGTTTTCTGATCCCGGAAATGATCTTATCACATGACCTTATGTTCCTCTAATTCATTTCCTGCTTTCTATTATATTTATTGTATTAGTATATACAATTCAGTATAGATAAAGTGTTCCATGTTTTTTTGATACTACCTGAGCAACTCCACAAACCTTAATGTTTCATTGGAATTTTAATGATGAAGAAAATGTATATATTACTTACCATTTTGAGCTATGGCTGACACAGCATTGAAGGCCACGGTGCAGATGTAAGAGATGACCGAGAGGCAGATGAGGGACATCAATACTATGTTATATGCCTTCATTGTACCGATTCAATTAGAGCTAAAGAGATGAATTTAGGTAGGCCAAGAATGCCCTTGCATGGTAGACTCTCCGTGTTGAGCATTTATACTTGAGCTTGAATAAGTCAGTTGTATAATGGTTCTTATCTGTGAGACTTTGTACTTAAGTAGTAATGAGCCTTATGAAACATCAATAACATATAGCAGATCCTTATTTTATTGCAGGTAATGAATTCCACTTGTGTAACAGTGAAATATTGAAGTTATATTGTGGGTAAGCCTAAATCCTGTCTTTTACATAATATTGTGTCCTGTGTTTATACTAAATGTATAGAACACTTAAAACAATCATTTTCTGATTAAACTTGGTACAAGTGGAATGGAATATGATAAACCATATAGTCAAAGGATATGTCTCAAAAACACTGTATGCAATGATAGTTTAGAAAATACAATATAATAGAAAAAAATAGCAACACCTCCGTTGTTGAATTGCATCTCACCAGCCATTTACACAATACATTCTTCCATAATCTCTGCCTGGATTCTTCTGGACCACGCCTGCAGGGTAACAGCAGGAAATTTGAAGAGGTTTGCCCACCTTAAACATTTCTACATGATATGCCACAAATATCTGATAGGTGGGGTAACCCTTGTGTGGCAAGCAGAGACAGTCAAATTCAGACTAATTGGAGAAGCACTATTTGCTCGTCTGTTTCTATAACTTTTCAATGGAGAAAGCCACACACATGCACAACTATCTGTCCATTTAGTCTCTGCCTGTGCTAAGGGCCTCGTCCTGAAGAATAGGGTTCAGGGGACCCCTGACCTACTGATAGGTGGAGTTACCAGAGGTGTGAACCCCTACCTTCAGACATTTATGGTATATCCTGTGGACATTTCATAAATGGCTATAGTGGGAAATCCATTTTGGTTCATCACAGCCCTACATAAAAACTCTGGCTTGTAAATAAAGCAAATATAATAATTTAATTAAACTAGGGAATTGCTTATAATGAAGTTCCCTAATATGTATACTTTAAAGTGGCTCCAAAAATGTTTAATTCTCCTGAAACTAAACATGATGACATTTGAAAATAAGCTGATTGGTTCTTACCATTTCCCATGATACATGGTTATTTTAGCTTCATAACATGGTTCATTTACCTGCCATATTAAATTGAAGCATGCTGAGTTAAGTAAATTTACAGCTTGAGCGAAGCTGTCTAAATTGTCTTTCATAGAATATGTTATTGCACACACGCCAACCATTTATATTGGGAAGCAGACTATAACATATGTTTCTATCTACCAAACAATTGCTGCCATCCAAATATTTATATTGTTACACTCAAGTAAAATATATAACAGCAAAGTTGTTGCATTAATGATGCAAACAAACAGATGAAGTTGTCAGGAAGTGTGAAATGTGTAGTGTTATTGAACGTGAATAATATACATAAAATAACAGACATGTTTAGACTTCAACAAATATGTTTGTCTTGTATGCCTTTTACGTTTCTTCTGTAATTGAGCAGGTGGGATGTGAGTAGCAGTGCTGGTAGATATTCTGCGTGAACAATTAAGATGTAAGGCACATTTTAGGCTCTATTCATACTATGTTTGGGCTCTACATTTTGAGTATATATATATCGGAAAATACTCCCAAAGTAAATGACTAATACGCCTATAGACTTTACTTGGCCAGACTTATGCCTGTAAGAGACTCCTATACCTTTTTGACAACCTTTTTGAAGTAGACTACACTTTTCAATTTAATTGCATTACAATATAGTAAGTATAGTAAGTATACAGTTCACTACATGTTGGGAATAATTTCGGAAGCACTGTTCAAATGTAGAGCCCATTGTAAATCTAGCTTTACTGATGCATCCATGCGTTTTGAATACACTTCTTTTGTGGTTGTCAATATCTGTAAGCAGATTCGGAGTCCAGTGGCTGAAACAATCTGGACGGAGTGTGATGATAGCAAGAGTAATCAAATAACAGTCTTGGTTTGATACAAAGATAAGCAGCAACCGTTTGTAGCGTAAGGCAGAAACATGGTCAGGAAATAATCCAAGTTCGGTACACAGATAAGCAGGAAAAATTTGTAGCATAAGGCAGAGGCCCGGTCAGGAAACAATCTCAGTTCGGTCCACAAATTAGCAGCAAAAGTTTTTTATAGTAACGCAGCAATAAACTAGACTAGACGGAGGAAGCTCAATAGTCTAATAGACTAATTAGGTAATCAAGGCAAGAAATTTGAAGAGGCAAGAAACAAGAGAAACCAGATGTAACAACTTCGTTTCTGCTCCAAAAGCCAGGCAAAAAAGTTAAAGAGGGCATGGTCTGAGAGCGGTGGCAAATTCACCTGTTTCAAATTAGATTGAGCAGAAAGGCAGGAGGGGACTTAACCTGAGAGCCAATCAGTTAGATCAGTGTTCTATTTGCCAGTTATTTAATTAGCCCTTCAAGAGTAATCAAATAACAGTCTTGGTTTGATACAAAGATAAGCAGCAACCGTTTGTAGCGTAAGGCAGAAACATGGTCAGGAAATAATCCAAGTTCGGTACACAGATAAGCAGGAAAAATTTGTAGCATAAGGCAGAGGCCCGGTCAGGAAACAATCTCAGTTCGGTCCACAAATTAGCAGCAAAAGTTTTTTATAGTAACGCAGCAATAAACTAGACTAGACGGAGGAAGCTCAATAGTCTAATAGACTAATTAGGTAATCAAGGCAAGAAATTTGAAGAGGCAAGAAACAAGAGAAACCAGATGTAACAACTTCGTTTCTGCTCCAAAAGCCAGGCAAAAAAGTTAAAGAGGGCATGGTCTGAGAGCGGTGGCAAATTCACCTGTTTCAAATTAGATTGAGCAGAAAGGCAGGAGGGGACTTAACCTGAGAGCCAATCAGTTAGATCAGTGTTCTATTTGCCAGTTATTTAATTAGCCCTTCTGTGTTAGTCTGTGCATTTAGTGAATATTCTTTTATTTTTTGACCCAGCTCATTTACCTCTATGCTTTCTCCCTAGTATTTGCTACTGTCATGGCTGTGGGTATGTGGACCCACAAGGCTGCTCCACCATAGCGAAGTAGCAGCTAGTCAAAGTTTAGTCAATGAAAATGTTTTGGACAAGACTACCTGGGTAGGAGATGTGGCAGACACTTGGTGTGAAGACACTTGACACAGATGACACTTGGCACAGATGATACTTGGACGTCCAAAACCCACGGGTCGGCACGTGCACCAAAGGTGGACTCTTTTCCGCAACTAAACTTTGCACAGGAACAAACACAATTACTGGATACGGGATAAAGGAAACAGGATACGGGAACACTAAGAATAGGATACAACTATGGGACCATTTGCTAAACGAACATGGGTAGCAACAACAACGCTCAGGCACAGGAAGGAGGGCAGGATGGATTTAAATAGGACAGGGTGCACAGGGATAGGCTAGTGAAGACTATAGTGGTGCGCGCTGGCCCTTTAAGAAGACAACAGGGCGTGCGTGCACTCTACGGAAGCGAGCAACGGACAGGAGCATTACATGCCGGTGTCCCAGGGGAGGAGGAGGATGCCGGCACGAAGCTAGGGGAAGCTGGATAGCGGTGAACGGTAGTCGCCAGTGTTACAGTAGAGCCAGGGGATTTGCTGTAGCGATTCAGGACCACGGGCTTTAGGAGGGACACATGGAAATAGTTGGGAATCTTGAGAGTCGGAGGCAGGTTGGAGAACCTCAAAAGGACCAAGAAATCTGGGGGGAAATTTGTAAGAGGGGATTTTCAAACGAATATTCTTTGATGATAACTAGACTTTGGCTCCGGGAAGAAACTGAGGAGGGCTTTTTCTATCCGCATTTCTCTTCATGCGGTCTCCCGTCTGCAGGATAGAGGACTTGGTTTGCTGCCAGATATGAAGAAAGTCTCCAAATGAAGAGTTAGCTGTAGGTACTTGAGATGTAGCTGGCACAGGAAGAAGGAACAATGAAGAACGGGGAAGAAGCTGCACCCAATTGTCGTATTGAACAGAAACAAAATGACAAAGATAATTCTCCAGTATTTCATTAATCCTTTCAACCTGGCTGTTAGACTGTGGGTGATAAGCAGAAGAAAAGTCCAATTTCACACCTTGAAGTTTACACAGGGCTCTCCAGAATTTAGAAGTATATTGCACACCCCGACTGCAGGTATGTGAGATTCTTGTGATCCGTATAAATGATGATAGAATGAATATCGCCCTCCAGCAGGTCTCTCCATTACTCCAAGGCCAACTTGACGGCCAGTAACTCCAGGTCCCTAATGGAGTACTTGCGCTCTGCAGAAGAAAATAGTTCGGCGAAGAAGCCACTGCCTTACCCTTGAAGCTTCTTTGGAACAGAAGTGCTCCAGCACCAATAAAAGGAGCATCTACCTCCAGTGAAAACTGCAGAGTCACGTCAGGATGGTGAAGAATGGAGGCTGAGGTGAAGGGCTCTTAAGGTTGATAAATGCAGACTCTGCCTCTGAGGTCCAAACCTTGGCGTTCACCTCCTTCTTGGTGAGAGCACAGATTGGAGCAGTCAGAGACGAGAAGTTTTAGATAAATTGCTGATAGAAATTTGCGAATCCCAGAAATCTCTGTATAGCCTGGAGACCCTGTGGACAAGGCCACTTTAAGACGAACTTCACTTTCTCTGGACCCATCTTGAGACCCTGATCAGAGACAACGTCACCACGGAAGGGCATAGATTTGTTCTCGAACATGCACTTCTCGAGTTTAGCGTATAGGTGATTCCCCCTTAACCGCAACAGGACTTGGCGAACATGCTTACGATGCGTCGTCAGATCTGGTGAGTAGATCAGGATGTTGTCCAAATATACTAACACACAGACATACAGTAGATCCCGGAAGATGTCATTCACAAATTCCTAAAATACAGCTGGAGCGTTACGCAGACCAAAGGGCATCACGAGATACTCATAGTGACCATCGCAGGTATTGAATACGGTCTTCCATTCGTCACCTTGACGCATCCGGATCAAGTTATAAGCCCCGCGTAGATACAGCTTTGTAAAAATCTTTGCTTCACGAATTCGATCGAAGAGCTCTGAGATTAGCGGCAAGGGGTACTTGTTTTTGAGCGTGATTTGATTCAAGCCATGGTAATCAATACGTGGTCGAAGTGATCCATCTTTTTTTTTTTAACTAAGTAGAATCCGGCTCCGGCTGGAGTAGATTTCAGGATGAACCCCCTTTCAAGGTTCTCCTTGATGTAAGCCGACATGGCCTGGGACTCTGGCAAGGAGAGAGCATAGACCCGTCCATGAGGGGGTGAGAATTCAGGGAGCAGCTGAGTAGGACAATCGAAGGAACGATGAGGAGGAAGAACCTCTTCCTCCTTTTTATTAAAGACATCTGAAAAACTGGCATAATGTGGAGGTAGTCCAGAGATTGACTGAGGCATTGAGGGCAGAATAGGATCAACCTGTGGCAGGCAACAGTGAAGACACTTGGGTCCCCAATGGAGGACCTCTCCGGAAATCCAGATAAGAACCGGAACATGTACAGTAGACGAAGCCAAGGCAGGCCCTGCAGGAAAAGGTTGATAGCTTTTGGGAAGACCTAGAAGGCAATCTGTTCAGAGTGAAGGATTCCAACTCGTAGTCTCAGAGGTTTAGTGATGGACAGTGGTTGCCCATTCACAGAGATGACTGCCAGAGGTCTCTCCAGAGGAACTGTGGCCAGATAGAAATTATCTACTAGGTACTGCTGAATAAAATTTGCAGCTGCTCCGGAGTCCAGATAAGCAGAGACGGAGTGCGATTCCTCACCAGAGACAATAATTACAGGAATCGATAATTTGGGAGAGGATTTATTATTTTGCATCGTTCCACCTGGGGTTGTCTCTACAATCAACCCTAGTTGCTGGAGTTTCCTGGCTTCTGTGGATATTGACGCACAAAATGACCTTTGTGGCCACAATATAGACACAGCCCTGCAGAGCGTCTGCGCTGTCTCTCCAGGTCGCACAATTTGAGTCTGTCCAACTGCGTGGGCTCTTCAGGAGGAACAACAGAAGAAGGCAGTAGGGGTCTCTGTAACTTGGGAGCCAGTCTATAGGCCCTTCTCTCCCGGTGGACCTTCTGGGCACGTTCTTGATCCTCATGTCGATCCAAGTTGCCAACAGAATGAGAGCATCCAGGGTGGATCGGAGGTCATGAGCCGCAGCTCATCCTTAATTTGGGAAGACAGTGAGCAACGGATGGGAGCAGTAGATGCCAGCATCCCCGGGGAGGATTCCGGCACGAAGGTAAACTATGCTCGCGGCCGCTAGGGGAAGCCGGAGAGCAGCGAACGACGGCCACCAGGGTAACAGCTACTGTGGATATCCTCAAACAGTTTTCTGACTACTCGTCACATATTGCTACAGTGCCTTTTCTCTCTCTTGGTTTGACCCGTCTTGTGTCTGTTGTGAATATTGGTTTACTATTGCCTGTTTGCTCCATCTGTCAGCGGCTACTCTGCAGACGAAATCTGGGGATTTGCTGCAGCAAAGACCAGATCCCTGTACTGGGGTTAAATGGTGAAAACCTGCAGTCCCTTAGACTCTGTTAAACAGAGTAGCCAGCGAAAAGACTGTGGAAGAGTTTTTGCTAGGCAGGCTGTATTGTTATACATCAACGTTACACCAAATAATAGATTCAGCATTGGAGCTGTCCAGCAACACAAGTAGCTCAATGATAAGAGCTACTGCCGGCTATACAGGCGTTTCTGGGTGTGAATCCTGACAGAGGTATTATAATAATGTTTTTTTTTTATGTAGCACCAGCATATAATGCAGCACTTTATAATTCAGAGTGTACATTAACAAATCAAACAGGGAAAGTGACGGTCCAGCTTGTTGACACAAGTGGTAAAAGTGCTTGGTACAGCCATCTTTTGTACAAATTTGGGAAAACACATGTTGCAAAGCTGCATGAGCCAGACCATTTCTGTGCAGACACAAATATGAAGTGCATTAGGGTGCATGAAATGTGATATTGCTGAATGGATGGATCGAGTTCTGTGAAATAATGTAGAGGGGGTGTTCAAAGGAGAGGAGTAAAATTAGGGAATGTGTTAAACCCCCCTGAAAAAATGTGTTTTAAGGGCACACCAAAAACTGTGGATGTTGGGAATCAATCTGATTGTCTGGGGTAGCTCATTCTAGAGAACTAGTGCAGCACAAGTAAAATCCTGGAGACTGAGTGAAAGGTTTGGATTATGGAGGATGTTAATCTTAGATTGTTGGCAGAACATAGAGCACAGGTAGAGTGGTAGACAGAGATGAGGGAGGAGATGTAAGAAGGTGCAGCACAGTGGAGAGCTTCATGTACAAGTTTTAGTTTAAATTGAATTCTAAAGGGAACGGTCAACTAGTTAAGTGACTGACATAGGATAAATGTACTGGTGTAGAACTTGGACAGAAGGATGAGCCTGGCTACTGCATTCAGAATAGATTGGAGAGGGTAGTTTGGTGAGGGGAAGACCGATTTGTAATGAGTTGCAGTAATCATTGAGTTTTGGCTGTTTCCACAGTGAGGAAAAAGCCACATCTGCTGATAGTTTGTCTAATCAGCACTCTGAAGAGAGAGGGAGAAGTAGTGGACCAAGGACTAAACCATGAGGTATGCCAACAGCTAGGGAAAGAGTAGAGCCAGCAAATGAAACACTGAACGAGCGGTCAGAAAGGTAGGAAGAAAACCAAGAGAGTGCAGTATTTTTCATTCAAATAGAGTGAAGCATACTTAGAAGTATTCAGTGGTCAACACAGCAGTTAGATCCAGGCCATACAAATATATAATACATAAAAGGTGCATGGGTGCATGCAGTGGAATCATTGTGTTATTTATGTGTAGTCATACCAATCTTGGATATTGTGACAAGTTTTCGTCTTTTCTGTACATTAAGGAAATACTGTAACAAAGTCTAAGGGTATGGTCACACGTGCACGTCCATTACGGCTGAAATTACAGAGCTGTTTTCAGGAGAAAACAGCTCCGGAATTTCAGACGTAATGGCATGTGCAGGCGTTTTTCGCAGTGTCCATTACGGACGTAATTGGAGCTCTTTTTCCATGGAGTCAATGGAAAACGGCTCCAATTACGTCTCAAGAAGTGACATGCACTTCTTTGACGCGGGTGGCTTTTTTACGTGCCGTCTTTTGACTCCCCATCGGCACAGTACATCGTAAAACCCATTCAAATGAATGGGCAGATGTTTGCCGACGCTTTGGAGCCGTATTTTTGGACGTAATTTGAGGCTAAAACGCCCTAATTACGTCCGTAAATAGGGTGAGTGAACCCAGCCTTAGACTCTTTTAAGGACAGACTTTTTAATCAAAAGCATTGTTTAGAATGATTAAAGAAATAAGGTTTAAGTATTTTAGAAAATGTTACCTTAGAGTTGACAATGTTACAGTGTATAAACACTATAAAAGTCCAAAGATTTTCGGCAAGATCTTTGGTGGTCATCTACTATGTCTAGAGAAAAGGTTCCATATTCGGAATAGGGAGGTTATTTACACTATTAAAGCTGTTGAATACTCTGTCATTGGAAGCGAGTTTAAAGGTCGTTCTTGAAATAAATTGAATCACTTGTTAACTATACCAGGGCTAATATAGGATATTGTTGTAGGAATTTATTATGGCTGATATTTATGGAGTCAGAAATGTCTACTACTTTACAGGGGGTTGTTTTTGTCTTCATCTAAATCAACGAAGCAAGGTGCAGCGGAATATTTCCAAATCCACCTCTGCAAATCCCCAGTCACACCTTGTCTGAACATAGCTGTAAAAGTTGGTAAACTTAGACCTTATTAACTATGTAACTATACTAGCTTTACATAAAATTACAGTAGTGAGTTAGATTTTAGACCTCAACCTGATATTTGATAACTTTCTCAGCTGTCCTAGCTGTCTGCTAGGACAAAGTCATAGAGGGAGGCCCACTCCTGAGCACCCTGCAATCAGTCTGGACAACCACTGTTGAAATCTTATCTTGCTCACAACCTTGACATAACCAGGTAATGTATTGGCACATGGACTATGAGGTTTGTGGAACAAGAAAATAACCATAAAATATTTAACGTAACAAAATAACACATAACAGGCATGAACAAACACTTGATTTTCAAAATGGAGTTCTGGTGTTTCTGCCACAAATATTGTAAACAGCAGCATCAAATCAAGCACACAGTCATGCAATTTCCATAGACAAAGATTTCTAGTACTATGGGTGAAAGTGAAGAGCTCAGTGACTTTAAACGTGGCGCTGTCATAGGATGCCACAAGTCAGTTTGTAAAATTTCTGATCTGATAGATCTGGCCAGGTTAACTATAAGTGCTATTATTGTGTAGTGGAAGCCCCTAGGAGTTACAACAGCTTATCCACAACGGGGTAGACCACGCAAACTCACAGGGCAGGGCTGCTGAGTGCTGAAGTTTATAGCGCGTAAATATCACCTACCAGTGTTCGCCAATTGTTTGTTGCTCGGGCGGCAGTTTTAACAGAAGTGATTACATGCTGCACATGTGATTTCTTTGGCTGCAACAATAATTGGTTAAGCATTAGAATTAACTCCTTTTGTGCTTATTTTAATCATATACTAATTTCAAGAGATAAATTAAAGATAAAAATACAGAGATAAATGTTTAATTATGGCATGCCTACACACAGTATAATGCCTCTTTAACTACCCTCCACACAGTACATTGCCCCCCATAACTGCCCTCCACACAGTACATTGCCCCCCATAACTGCCCTCCACACAGTATAATGCCCCCATAGTTGATCCTCACACAGTATAATGCCTCTATAGTTGCCCTCCACACAGGATAATGCCCCCATAGCTGCCTTTATACAGTATAATGCCCCATAACTGCCCTCCACACAGAATAATGCCTTCATAGCTGCCCCACACATTATAATGCCCCCACACAGTATAATTCCTCCATAACCGCTCTTCACACTGTATAACACCCCCATAGCTGCCTTTAACACAGTATTAAGTCCCCCATAGCTGCCCCATGCTGTATAATGCCCCACAGCTGTCCCCACTTAGTATAATGCCCCTATAGCTGCCCTGACATAGCCCCAATAGTGCCTAATAAAATACATACTCACCTAACCCTGTTCCAACGATGAGTGGAGGAGATACCTCTGCTCCTCCAGTCTATGTGGCTCTGCGCAGACAGGCTCGATAACATCACTGACTTGCGTCTGTCTGCGTCAAGCCGTGAGCGTCCGGCGATACATAGTGAATGGTAGAGGGGAGACCTTACGTCTACCTGCTCTACCGTTGGATTCAACTGTATCTGTGTCCTGAGGATGCAGATACAGTTGAAACCGGAAAAAAAACAAAGAAACTGAAATGTGCAAGATGATATCGGTTAATTGCTGGATTTCCGTTTGTTTTTGTTTTTTTCGATTGATTTCCCAGCCATATCTAGACATATACCATATTCACAATTTTCCATGAGATCATGATGACATGAGGCAAATACAATATTCATGATCCCCATAAAAGGTGACCTCTGTCAATTAGAACATATAGTTAGTTTTCATTCTATATGCTACTTTTACTTTTGGGAAATCTATTGTGAAATTCAAAAATTGTAACAACTGGTGCTTCGAAGTTTGTTGTATGAAATACATTGTTGCCCTTTAGTCTTCATGGTTTTAGTTTTTGACTTTTTTTTTAAAAATTAGTTGAGTACTTATGTTAAATTGAGATTCTTTGCAAGCTACTGACTGCAATGCAGATGTTTCCCGATAATGAGAACATTGTTCTGCTTCATCAGAACATTGTGAACCTGTGTCTGTAGGCCAAACATTATCACAAAACGAATTGCTTTTCTGAGGATATTTCCCCCGCTCCGAGGCTGCTATATACACTGTTATGTATTTTCAGAGGCACACTAATCTGCACATATATCTAGTTAAGTGATCAGATAATTCAGCAGACTAAGCAATCAAGTTAATCTAAAGCCAAAAGAGCAGTTGATTAAAGAATCAAACAATTGTCCTCCAAGGGATAAGAGATGTACTTTTGTTGTCAGACAAAATGAAAATAAGATGTACAGGAGGAATTTTGCGGTATAATTTAACATATAATTTGGAATTAAGGCCACAAATAGACTAAAAATCAAACATTTTAAGCACATTTAGCTTTAAGTAAGACTCTTGATATATAACATCACATATTAATACAGTTTATTCACAGCCTGTGATTCCACTATTGTACTTCTAAAAATACAGCAGTCAAAGCAATCATTTGTCCCTATGACGGTCTTGTCTACACAGACTATGGCAGCAGATCAGTTATGAACAAATATTACATCACTGCTTTCAATGTAACTGATCTATAATTACAGTGGTCTTATATGGTCTGATTTTTGGGGTAATATTGATTATCAGGCCCATAATTTGGGAAATATCACATATAACTTTTTATGACACAAAGTCATATTGTAACAAGTTAGAACCTCTGCTATTCTTCTATTTGCTGACAATTTTGAATTGAAGAAAATAAACATAATTGGTATCGCCGCATCCATAAAAGTCTGAGCTACAATCTAAGGCTTCGTTCATATCTGCGCTGGGGTCCCGTTCTGACGTTCCGTCTGAGCTTTCCGTCAGAACGGGACACTGAGCAGACACAAACTGACACGAACGGAAACCAGAGTTTTCCGTTTCCATCACCATTGATTTCAATGGTGACAGATCCGGTGCCCATGGTTTCCATTTGTGTCTGTTGTGCACCGGACCCGTCGTTTTTCCGGAAGCATTAGCGTAATCGACTACGCTATTGCTTCCGGCAAAATGACGGGTCTGGTGCACAACAAACTCAAACAGACCCCATGGGCAACGGATCTGTCACCATTGAATGTAATGTTGATGGAAACTGAAACCTCTGCTTTCCGTTCGTGTCAGTTTGTGTCTGTTCATGGTCCTGTTCTGACGGAAAGCTCCGACGTAACGTCAGAACGGGACCCCAACGCAGATGTGAACGAAGCCTAACATTGTTTATCTGGCACGGTGAACGCAGAAAAAAATCAATTAAAAAAAACTTTGACAAAAAAAAGGAATAAAAAGTGATAAAAAAGTCGCATGTACCTCAAAATGTTATTAATAAAACTACAGCTCGCCCCACAAAAATCAAGCTCTCACACAGGTCCATTCACAGAAAAATGAAAAAGTTATGGGTTTTTACTTTGTAAAAGTAGTAAAACATAAAAGGAACTAGATAAATTTAGTATCGCCATATTCGCACCAACATAGTAACGTTAGCATGTCATTTTTACCACATGGTTAATGCCATTAAAACTATACCCAAAAAAGAATGGTGGAATTGCTGTTTTTTTTCCCATTCCACCCCACAAAATAATTTTTTAACCCCTTAACGACATGGGGAAGTATAGAGCCGCTCATGGGCTGAGCGCACTCCATATTGAGAGGGTGTCGGCAAAATAATACAGCCGACACTTCACTGCAATGGACGGAATCAAAGATCACTTTGAGTCCGCCCGTTTAACCACTTAGATGCCGCTATCAATAGTGACCATTGCATCTAAGCCGTTAGAAAGAGAGGGCAACCCCATCCGACAGCTCTTTGGTCCCCTTGTGACGCGAGCACGGGGTGCTGATGGTTGCCAGGTCTGCCATCTTTCTGCTCCTATTAAGTCCTGCCTCTGGCAGGGCTTAATAGGAGTGTGTAAAAATCCCAATATAGTGCAATACATTAGTATTGCAGTGTATCGTGCAAGCGATTCGCTGGTTCAATTCCGCTAGGGGGGCTAACAAAAAAACGAAAAAAGTTATAGAACTTTTTTTATGTAGAAAAAAGTATTAGAAGTTAAATAAAAACCACTTTCCCATTTTTCCCCTAAAGTAATGTTAATAAAAAGAAAAATTAAAATAACTGGTTTAGCCGTAACCATAAAAGCCTGAACTTGTTCCGGTTCCGGCGCTGGGATGTGAGGACGGAGCTGCATGAGCTCCTGAAGCCCTGATCCCCTAACCCATCGACGCCACACACCCGCAGGATATAACCACCCCAGCATTTGGAGGAGAGTTGGGTGACAAGAACCGGGCGGGTTATGGAGAGATATCTCCTCCGGAGCGGCAGCAGAGAGATCTCCTGCCCGGCCGAATACAGCACACGAGGTGAGGCGCCATCCAAGATGGCGGCGCCGCTGCAGCCATCACTTTCACAGAGCCGGTCTCAGAGCCCAGAAATACAGAGGGAAATGTTATTGCCGTCGGTAATGACTGACTCGCAGATTGATTATAGGAAGCTGGCAATTGAGGTGGCTACCCAACTGGCCCCCGACATCAGAGACTCCCTAATAGCCACAGTTACAACAACGCTCCAAAAACTCCAAAATGAGGTGACATCTCATGGCAATCGACTAGATGAATTGGAACAGCGGGTTGGCCTCATGGAAGATGAATCCGCAGGGGCACATACCTGCATTAGAGACCTAATGCGAGATAACACAAAACTCAGGGACCGCTTAGAAGATCTTGAGAATCGTTCCAGAAGGAATAATCTAAGGATAGTGGGACTGCCTGAACATATTAGACCGCAGCTTCTCCAGGGCATTTGCGAGACGGAGCTACCAGAAGCGCTAGGCCTGACCAGATCTTGTAGAGGGGAAAGGGCGCACCGAGTGGGCCCCCCTGGTCCGAGCGCCAACGCCAAAGGAGAGCCGCAAAGCAGACCGCGCCAGGTGATCATGCGTTACTTGGATTACAATGATAAAGAGGAACTTCTGCGCACTTTCCGGAACCGTAATACCCCTTTGCACATAAGGGGTGCAAAAATCATCCTATTTGCAGATTATTCGGCAGAAGTCACAAGGCGTCGGAGAGCATTTGGAGGGGTCTGCACCTCCCTTTACAAACGCAAAATCAAATTCCAGCTACAGTATCCGGCCACCTTGAGGATCATGCAGACGGATGGCGCCAACAAGGTATTCCACAATCCTGAGGAGGCGGCATTATATGTAGACAAGATCCCTGGACTTCGGGGCCCTAGAAAATCGGGAGAGGAGACGGCGAGTCAAGGTACAGGAGGGGAAGGACCCCGTGCACCAGTTTCTCCACCGAGGGACTGTACATGGTCAGATATCGCCCGCAATTCCAATTCCTCACCCAAGCAACAACGGGCAGAATCATCGAAGACGCCACACCGACAACGCTCAGAAAACCGGCCTGCAACCATCCCGGACTGATAAGTATCTCATAGGGGCTCCATGAGCGCATTTGATTGTGCCTTATATATTCATGTGGCAATTGGTTCTGGTGGGATGTTATTCCGACAAAACTCCTGCTATAATAGGCATAAGCACTTGTACCCGTGATGTATAGGAAGTCCAACTTATTTTAATATTTTAAAATTTAAAATATGAAGATCCAGTGTGTCACGAAAAGATGGCGGGAAGGGGAGGGGGGGAGGGGTCACAGACCAGAAAAAAGTGAAGTTATGTATGCCAATTTAAAGTTTGTCTCACAGGAAATGCTGGTGACATTCCTGGATGGGCATTTTGTTGTTAAAGGTTGTGCCAATTCTCTGGCACCAAATGTAAATGTTGTTATTGTAATGTTGGGAGCAATCTGGAGCAGACGCCGCCGAGCGGCTACCAAGGCAACACAGCACTTTTGCCTAGAAATAGATATTTATGACCAGTCAATAGTGAACCTTTTCGGAACGCCCAATTTATGCAGCTGACCTCGTGGAATGTAAAGGGGCTCAGGTCCCCTAACAAGAGAATGATGGTACTCCGTCACTTAAAAAAAACTCCATACAGACATCGTTCTTCTTCAGGAGGCCCACATTTGGAGGAGAGCGACTTCCACCGCATGAAAAAATTGTGGGTGGGCCAAGTATACGGCTCTTCAGCTTGTGGCCGTAAAGCGGGGGTACTTATTTTAATAAATAGAAACCTGGTACATGAGGTAATTCACACTGATGCAGATAAGGAAGGGCGACTGCTCCATATTACTCTAAGCACACCATGCGGGGTATTAAGCATTTATAACGTGTATGGACCTAACAGTGATAATATTCAGTTTTTCAATGGTTTGGAGAGGGCCCTTCTGTCAGATAATGTCCAGCACAAAATAGTGTGAGGTGATTTTAATTCAGTTTCTGATCACAAGGAGGATAGACGCACACATAATTCACAAAGCACGGAATCCATTCCTACAAGGGCCCCCAGAAAACAGGACCGAGTGTTAGGACCCCTGATGGAAAGAACACACTTAATAGATCCCTGGAGAAGGGGTAACCCGGATGCCCGGGAATTTACGCATTACTCCCACGCTCAACAGTCCTGGTCCAGGATAGACTACCTTTTAATATCCCCAACATTACAACCGAGGCTGGGGGTCGCCGAGATAGGGGACCTAGTGATCTCAGATCACGCCCCGGTACGGGTAGATTTCCAGGAAATATATCCCAGAGGATCAGACTTCATATGGAGATTCCCGGCTCATTTAGCAACTGATGACACCTTTGTGAGACAGCTAAGAGGGTGGTGGTTAGAATACACGTCGACGAATTCAGGACACAGGGATGACCCCTCACTGTTCTGGGATATGGCCAAGGCAGTGCTGAGGGGGAGGATAATGGCATATACCGTCAGCAAAAAACGGGAAATAACGCAAAAATTTAATGCTTCTAGTGCTACACTGAGGGAAACCTATACAGCATATTTGGCACACCCTACATTGGATGCTAGACAGGCCTGGATTCAGGCAAAACACTCTTTTGACGAGTGGGCAGCTCAGAAAGAAACAATGCATACTCGAGACTTTGAAGCTACTTTACATAAGTTTGGAAATAAGGCGGGTAAACTTTTGGCCAATATGGCTCGAGGAAAACGTTCAGTGCAACACATAGCGAAACTGAGGGATCATAATGGGCGAGAAACATGCGATCCATCTAGTATTAACACCATCCTGGCCAAATTCTATGAGGAGTTGTACTCTGATACATCTTCCCTTCCGCTGACAGACACACTGTTAGACAAGGTCACTTTACCGGTCATTTCCGCGGAACAGTTGCAACTTTTAAATGCCAGGGTCACAAGGGAGGAGGTAGATGAGGCAATAAGAAACCTTAAAAATAGTAAGGCACCTGGCCCAGATGGGCTGACCGGCAAATTTTTTAAAGTAATGCGGGAACAGATTACGGAGACTCTGGTCTCCTTGTTTAACAATGCTCTGGGAGAGGAGGGATTACCACCATCAGCAGACACATCTTATGTGAAATTATTGCTAAAACCTGGAAAGGATCCCCTACTACCAGGGTCATACAGGCCCATATCGCTCATAAACGTGGACGCTAAACTCCTTTCCAAAATCATAGCTGATAGGTTAGCGAATATAATGCCGTTCCTCATAGCCCCAGAACAAGTAGGTTTTATTAAAGGTAGGTCGGCGGTCACTAACATTCGGACGGTTCTGGCAGTGCTAGATAGAGTACAGCATAACCCATTTCCGGAGGAACAGTCGGCTTTACTTTTACTTGACGCGGAGAAAGCTTTTGACAATGTCCGATGGAAATGGTTGGATGCAGTCCTGGATAGGATGGAAATAACGGGGGCATTCAGGATCTTATTACACCACATTTACAAAGACCCTAAGGCTAGAATCTCCACACCGGGCTTTCTATCTAAACCATTCCGTCTGTGCAAAGGTACAAGACAGGGGTGTCCGCTATCGCCACTATTGTTCAATCTGGCTTTGGAGCCGCTGGCACGTTATCTGGCGTCATCCAATCTATATACGGGCATAAGGGTGGGGGAGATGGAGGTCAAGGAAACGTTGTTTGCAGATGACATCTTGTTATTTCTCGCAAACCCCCTTAAAGATGTTCCGCGTATCTTCCAGGCATTGAACGACTTTGGGAGCTATTCAGGGTACAAAGTTAACACGTTAAAATGCCAGTTATTAGATTTGGGAACACAGGACCCAGCATACAGGCGGTCCCTAGCCACCCTGGATGTTGAGATGGCAAAGCCAAACATTACTTATCTGGGTATTAAGGTGGGTCGAGCACCCAACTCCCTATATGATCTAAATTATACTCCCCTTATACAGGATATCCAAGCAGATCTTCTGAGATGGCATAGTCTACCTCTATCACTTATGGGAAGGAGCTGTTTGGTCAAAATGTCAGGATTTGCGAAATTACTCTACCCGCTCCAGACTATTCCACTTCTGGTCAAGCACTCAGATATCAATATACTCAACTCATCATTTACCAAATTCATATGGGGGGGAAAGAAACCAAGAATAGCGCTCACGAAACTCATGATGCGGAAGGCGGAAGGAGGGGTCAATTTCCCTAACATCCGGGGTTATAACCTGGCCTGTCTGAGTAGACATCTGCTAGACTGGAAACACAACACAGAGTTCCACTCCAACACTAGATTGGAGAGACAGCTAGCAAAACCTTGGGATCTCATGGCTCTGGTACACACAACGTTCACTTGTCTCCCAAAGATCGTCAAGAAATCATCTCTGTTACGAGATACCATCATTGCCTGGAAGGTACTACGCAAACATTATAACCTCTCTTATCGCATTTCAAAACATATGCCCTTATGGCAGCACCCAGAGTTTGCAGCAGGAAGATCTAACAAACTAATGTCAGAATGGAGGGAGAAAGGGGTAGCGACACTGCGGGATATGTTTCACGCACAGGATAAGAGGTGGTTAACCTTGCAAGAGCTCCAGAATAAATACGTTTTTGCACGACATCAGCACTTACAGTATATGCAAATAGTTAATCACTGTAAAACTAAACTTGCGGATGTAGCGGATGAGGTCCCCCTCAACCTGTTTGACTCATGGTTCATGGACAATCACAGACACTCCATTTCCCAATTATATAGTACACTCAGACCATTACTACTGAAGATGTCCCCGGGGCAGGCCTTTGGGAGATGGGAAAAACTGTTTAATTTACCAGGCATTGAAAAGCATATTGAAAAAGGGCTGGTGGATTTCAGGGCGCACATACACAATGAAAACTGGAGGGAAACTCAATTGAAGATTATACACCAAGCAATATATGCATTTACTCTGGCCCCCTCCGCCTCACAACCAGATAGGAAAATGTCATGCCCTAGATGTAATATCTCAAAGACGGACATGTATCATGGCCTTTGGGCGTGTGCACATATTCAGCCATTCTGGGGGGAGATAACATCCTTACTGCAGCAGGTGGGCAGGTTCCACGGGAATGTAGGGCCAATGGAGGTCTTATTCCATATACAACATGATGGAGAATTAGAAGAGACAGAAACGACACATTTATCCCCCATGGCCCATGCCACACTGATAGTGGCAAAGAGATGCATACTCCAAAACTGGCTGGTAGCTGAAGTACCGACTCAGAATATTGTGGTCCAGGGGTTGAGGAAACTGTTTTATCTAGACCGCATTGGTATATTACAGAATAAAGACACGCAGAGTAAAAAATTCTTTGAGAAATGGAAGCTTTTCCTCACAAAATATTTCACCAGTGCAGAACGAAGGGACATTATAGGCCCATTCACGGGAACGCCATGGTACTTGATTGAGGATCTCAAGGGCACTTTAGGGGCACTGAAAATACCACGGGAGTAAAGCGTATGTCTCCTCTTGGATTTCTTTCTTCTTGCGGACTAGCTGCCTGAGTGGGTGAACTGCTTCACGAAGCTCCAAATGTTATGTATGCTCTCATTTCTTATTTGTTTTATGTACTGTTTTGATGTGTTAGTTAGGCAGTTACGCGAGTTTATGTAACTATGGTTACAGGACTACCCGACATGTGGGGTTAAAGGATGGGAAGGACAGAGGAGATGAAGGAGGGTTGATAGCCTCTGGGGAATACCATCCAAGATTAAACCTATTTTGCTAGGAAGTATTTACTATCTCATGTTCACTTATACATTTTTTTTGTAATATTTATTACTATGGCAATGCATTACTGTATGATTTGTGTTTTTTTTTTTGGGAAAAATGTAATAAAAATATGTTATAAAAAAAAAAAGCCTGAACTTTTACAACATAACAATATTATAAATAAAACAAAACAAAACAAAACAAAACAAAACAAAACAAAACAAAACAGAATTGCTGTTTTTTGGCCACCTTAGCTTCCCAAATGTTTTTTTATAAAAATGTATCAAAAAGTTACATGTACCCCAAAATGGTACCAATAAAAACTACCGCAAAAAATAAGCCCTCACACCGCTGGATCGACAAAAATATAAAATAGTTATGGCTCTCAGAACACAAAACTATTTTTTTAACACGTTCTTTCTTTTGTAAAATTGTTAAAACATAAAAAACCATATAAGGCTTCGTTCAAATCTGAGCCAGGGCTCTGTTCCGACATTCCGTCGGAGCTTTCAGTCGGAATGAAGCCCTGACAGATACAAACGGAAACCATAGTCGACTTCGCTATTGATTCCGCCAAAACAACGGAACCCTTGCACAACGGACACAAACGGAAACCATTGGCACCGGATCCGTCACCATTGAAATCAATGGTGATGGAAACGGAAACCTATGGTTTCCGTTGGTGTCTGTCAGGGCTCCGTTCCGACGGAAAGCTCTGACGGAACGTCGGAACGGAGCCCTAGCGCAGATGTGAACGAAGCCTAAATTTGGTATCGCCGTAATCGTATAGATTTGTAGAATAAAGTTAACATGTAGTTCTTATCACACGAGGAACGTTGTAAAATGAAACACAAAAAACAGCGGTTCGCTGTTTTTTTGCCCATTTCACCCCACAAAGAATTTTTTTTCAGTTTCCCAGTATATTATATGGTGCCATGAAAAACTGCAACATGTCCCTTAAAAATCAAGCAATGATATGGCTATGTTGACGGAAAATGTAAACATTTATGGCTTTAGGGATGCGGGGAGGAAATAATGAAAAACAAAGAAAATTGGTTGCGGAGGGAAGAGGTTAAAGTTTCTCATTACATTATATGGTACATTAATTGGTGACATTAAAACCTACAACCCGTCTCACAAAAATAGCCCTCATATGGCTATGTTGATGGAAAAATAAAAAAGTTTTGCCTCTTGGATGGCAGGGATCATAAAACTAAACTAAGAAAAATCTAAAAATGGACGTGGAGAGAAGGGGTTAAAGGAATCCTCAAAACATGACCTGTTGGTTGTACTTGATAACTGGAGTTGGGAAACTGCTACAATATAGCAGACCTGCATTGTTTGGTAAATCATGGTGGTTATACATTATAGTGTATGAAATATTAGTCAAAATCCGTACTTATAATTATGGAGAGCAATGTTGGTGATATGTCACTGGTAAACCCCAGCTTACTAACCCGCGTGTCAAGCAACGATATGAATGTGATGATGCAGCCGTTACTCCCTACTCCCATAAAATGCCTGCTACCAGGGGGCCCAGCAGCTAAGGGTACCTTCCTCCATTCAGAGCAGTTAGTGATCAAAGTGGATGATGGGGCAGTGGAAATTTAAATGCAGATCACAGGGAAAATAAGGAAAGGAGGAAAAGACACAAGGGATAGAGGGGAGAGAAAAATTATCATGAACTTTTCATGTACTGAACACACTTGCTGATGAAGTGGTTATGATGGAATTCGGCCCCATTCCAAGTTTTTCTATGAGGCCCCTTGGTTACTTGTTACACCCCTGCTGTTTCAATATGCATAGATCTGTTCCGATGCCACTCCCACACAGTTCTTCGTAGTATTTAAAGGTACCAAGCACTAGGTTATTTTTATTTTTTTTACTTTCCAGCTCTATGTCCTTTTCAGAAAGACCTACCATGTTTATAACGTGAAATGATTAAACAAAACTGTATCCATTTACATAAATGTTTAGTGATCTGTGGAATTCAGAGATTACTTCTGATTAAGAGATATCGGCTTTTATGATGAGACATTATATATAGGGCAATACTTTGCTTTACATAATCTGCTAATAAAATGTTTTCAATTACTTCCACCATGCAATAGATAACAGAAAGAATATGACAAGCCTTTATGTTGCCTTACACAAATGCTGGCATTTTCTGGAACGCCCATTAACATGACTTCACAAGTGCCTTACACAAGCACTGAGATTACAAAAGCAAGATATAGCTTATACAAGAAATTACACAATCATTCACACTGACATACACACCTTCAGGCAGTTATAAAATACAAGTATTTGTTTTCATAAAACACATGCGACGCTACAATAGTTATTAAAAGAAACATCTAATGTACATCTCATGTACACTATATGGCCAAAAGTATGTGGACATCTGACCATCACACCTATATGAGCTTGTTGGACATCCCATTGCAAAACCATGAGTGTTAATATGGAGTCGGGCCCCCTTTTGTGGTTATAACAACATTTCCACAAGATTTTGGAGTGTGTCTGGGGGAATTTGTGGCCATTCGGCCAAAAGAGCACTCGTGAGGTTAGTAACCGATGTTGGTCGAGAAAGTCTGACTCGCAATCTGCTTTCTAATTCATTCCAAAGGTGTTGGATGGAGTTGAGGTCAGGGCTCTGTGCAAGCACTCAAGTTCCTCCACACCAAACTTGTCACACACCACGTCTTTATGGGGCATAGTCATGCTGGAACAGGAAAGGGCATTCCCCAAACTGTTGTCACAAAGTTGGAAACGTATGATTATCTAAAATAAGTTTGTATTCTGTAGTATTAACATTACCCTTCACTGCTAATAAGAGACCTAGCCCAAACCCTGAAGGCCAGCCTCACACCATTATCCCTCCTCCACCAGTGGATGCCAGCGATGCTTGGCATTGTGCATGGTGATCTTAGGCTTGAGTGCAGCTGTTTGACAATGGAAACCTGTTTCACGAAGCCCTGGACGCACAGTTCTTGTGCTGATGCCACTTTCAAAGGCAGTTTGGAACTCTAGTAAGTTCAACAGAAGATAGGTGATTTTTACAATTCACGAGCTTCAGCACTTGATGGCTCTGCTCTGTGTTTGCATAGTCTGCTTCTGCATGGCTGAACTATTGTTACACCTAGACACTTCTATTTCACAATAATAACACTCACAGTTGACTATGACATATCTAGCAGATCAGAAATTTTACTGACTCTTGACAAAAATCGCATTCTATGACAGTGCCACGTTTAAATGGGTATTCCACAGGATAGGTGATAAGTGTCTGATCTCTGGGGCCACCTTCTGGGACCCCCATTGATCACAACCATATGCTTTCCGAGCCCGCGTTTTTCCTCACTGCAAGACCATAGTGAGGAGAATTTTGAATGGAGCGCTGGTCAAGCATGCGCAGTGCCGCTCCATTCAAAGTCTATGGGACCTACAGAGACAGAAAAGTACAGTACTTGGCTGTTTCGATCAGTCCCATATACATTAAATGGAGGGGCAGGGTACATGCTTGTCCTCAGCTCCATTCCATTTCCTCTTCCCTGCAGGGGGTGCAGTGAGGAGGGGGGGGGGCTTAGGGATCCCTATTCCAGTGATCGGTGGGGGTCCGAGGAAATGAAACATCTGAAGTCAATAATTGAGAGGGGTGTCCACATACTTTTGTCCATACAGCGTATATAAGATGTACCTTCGATGAAGATGGGTGCTGCAGAAGAAAGAATGGAGTATGTGATGCTTTATGAGCAGTCATTATTCCTCCGATATATCAGTCTGCAACCAGGAAATATGCACATTTAGATGAATTCCTTGTATTTACCGCCTCCTTAAAACCTACCGTGTGCAACATGCAGGGCAGATAATTGTAGGTAATTCAACAGCTTCTATATAAATATTACATGTATAGTAATGATTTGCCCATATTTATAATATCCTATCATTTACATCCATTTTCATAGGATCATGCAATGTGTACATGGAAATTCATGAACTCCCATTTACTAATTAGTTCCCAAAGAATCCAAGAAAACTGTTGACACAATCAGATAGATAACTATGGAAATGGATGGAAATAATTTTCAGTGTTGAACCCCCACTAAATGTCTGCGACAATTTTGCCACGTCTGAACTATTCAATTTTAAGTTGATGAAGAACTATCACATCCAGCAGAAATATTTGTAACAATTTCTATTGTAAGGGTATGTTCACACGGCCTATTTACGGACGTAATTCGGGCGTTTTTGTGCCTCGATTTACGTCCGAAAGACGGCGCGTAGACGCCCGCGCCAAAGAAGTGTCATGTCACTTCTTCAGACGTAAATGGAGCCGTTTTCCATGGACTCCATGGAAAACCAGCTCCAGTTACGTCCGTAATGGACGTGGCGTTCAAGCGCCTGCACATGCCGTTACGGCTGAAATGACGGGGCTGTTTTCTCCTGGAAACAGCCCCGTAATTTCGGCCGTTACGGACGCTGCCGTGTGAACATACCCTTACCCTGTCAATCTGACTAATTCAGTTTGAGGAACAGTGCTTAGTAATGTTCTATACATAGTAAATGGAAGTCCTTGATCCTCTCTTGAGAATCCACACTTTACATACCAGCGAATCAAAAAAATAAAAGAAGGATTGCACGTTTATCATATGTAGATGTAAGAAATGTATTGGCTATTAGGCTGGGTTCACACGTGGCGGAATTTCACTTAAATTCCGCTGCGGACACTCCGCAGCGTTAATCCGCAGCGGAGCCGTTTGTCCATTGACTTCCACTTTAATTTAGCAGTGTTCGTTTAGACGATGCGTAAAATTCCGCTGCGGAGCATAGGCTGCGGAGCGGAATTTGGTGTCCGCAGCATGCTCTGTCTGTTGCGGAGAAGTGGCGGACTCATGGCGGAATTTCTCCATTGACTTCAATGGAGATTCTAATTTCCGCAATGAAGTCCGCAGCTGTCATGCACATGTTATGTGTGCTGCGGATGCGTCTTGCTTTTTTAACTTGACATTTCTTCATTCTGGCTGGACCTATGTATTTCTAGGTCTACAGCCAGACTGAGGAAGTCAATGGGGCTCCCGTAATGACGGGAGCGTTGCTAGGAGACGTCAGTAAATAGTCACTGTCCAGGGTGCTGAAAGAGTTTAGCGATCGGCAGTAACTGTTTCTGCACCCGGGACAGTGACTACCGATCCCAATATACAGCTATCTGTAAAAGAAAATGAAGTTCATACTTACCGAGAACTCCCTGCTTCTGTCTCCAGTCCGGCCTCCCAGGATGACGTTTCAGTCTAAGTGACGGCTGCAGCCAATCACAGGCCAATAACAGGCTAATAACAGGCTGCAGCGGTCACATGGACTGCCGCGTCATCCAGGGAGGTCGAGCTGGATGCCGAAGGAGGGACGCGTCACCAAGACAACGGCCGGTAAGTATGAATTTCTTTGACTTTCACAAGGGAAAGTGCTGTCCCTTCTCTCTATCCTGCACTGATAGGGAGAAGGGAAGTACTTTTACCGCAGTCCGCAGCAGCTAGTCCGCATCAATTTACTGCACATTTTGTGCAGATCCGCAGCAGAATCTGCAACGCAGATTCTGTGCGGCATTGATGTGGACAGTTGCAGAGGAAATCCGCCACGTGTGGTCATGCCCTTAAAGCAATAAACAGTAATGGGAAATATAAGGATGCATACAGAATAATACAATAAATCATTTCTGCTACAGTATTCGGCATGATTTCTCCCCATTGCCGTGTTTTACGTCTATTAATAATCTAGACAGTGGTAAACAAACACCTTTTGAGCACCTCCGCATTTTTGCTGCCAATATTTTTTTATGACTTTGCAAAATATGTTTTGCTTGAGTTACAATAATGCCAGTCTTGCCAAGTCCCATAAGGACACAACTTCTCCTGAATATACTCTTTGCATGGTTTTAATCTGCAATTCTTTATTAGTACAGTAAATCTGTAGTCCAGAGATACTACTACATTTTAGCTATACTAAATAAGTATTATATGCTATTATTGCTGATAAAATGTGTGATAAATCAGCAAGCCGTTTTTTTATTATGATATATTTGCAGCAGTTAGTGCATCTTTTATACTTTCCAGCAACAGTGGCATGATGCTAAGGAATGCAATTACACAAATGCTGGCAAAGTGCTATTCCCACATGCTTGCTGGATGAAAAAACTTACTGTCACCATTAGAGGTCATTCCAAGGTCATTGTCAAGACAGACACTTCAGAGAATACCTAGTAAACATTACATCGCCATGTCATTTATTTAGAACCTCTGTGATCTAGTCAAAATGAAAACTGTCGGGCCAGAATCAAGTCCATTTTTGTTCACATATTTTGTATTGTTGGTTTACTGGTCATAAAAGAGGCAAACACTACAAGATATCTGCAAGGATATTTTTTTTCACATATATTATTGTATATTGTTCATGGAAAATTGTTGATTAAACGCTATAGAAAGCAGTAGTACAGCGAGTACATAGAGTACAGCTGGGGTCGGTCATCATCAAATCGTCATCAAAGAAGGCTGTGCAACTAGACTTCCGGTCCCCTATGAAAATCTGAAAATCTCAAAATCAGTGCGACGGGGGATCGGAATGTATATTAGCGAGTGTACTCGCATACTGCAGTGAGTAAGCTGCAAATAATTTTTGGTCCCCACATAACCCCTTTAAGGAAGGCAATATGGAACATATTTCCTTCAATTGGAGTCTACTTCTCTGTAATAAACATACTGTATAATGGTAATCCTGGACAGTTGTTTTTTTTACTTGGAAAAAGCCTTCAACCTTCAATGTCAACTGGTAAATATAGTGGTAAATCCACAATGGCATTTGCAGCTACATAGTGAAACTCATTATTAGGTCCAGTAATTTGCTCTTCTGAATGACCCGGGAATATAAGACCTCTCTACAGGAACAGTTATGCCATATACTGCAAAAACTTTATTCTTATGTTGATAAGTTTATAATGTCCCCATATGCCAAAATCATACTACGCTCTGCTTAAGAACTTTCCCATATACAAGGGCTGACCAACACTAAATAACTGTAAATATACATTGTATATATTATCAGTGGTGGGACATTTAATGCAGATCTGTCATCAGAATATGTTGTCAAATATAACGGTAGCATAGTGTGGGTATAGGTCTGCTTTCCTATTAGCCAAATGGCAAAAACAAATATTGGACTATTTGGGCTAGTAGTAGAACGTACCTGTCCCCACACTATGCTGGTGTTAGGAAATGTCCGTCACTTTTTGGTTGTCATGACTACTAGCCAAGATTCTGGGCCAATCGTATTTCTCTGTCTGCAACCTATCAGGGCGAAGGGTGGAGTATTTGAGTCTGCTCAGTTTTTTCATTGTTGCCTGTGATTTTCTTGTGAATGAATGTGTCTGATCAAGCTCCTGGTTATACCCTGAATCACCATGACTACTTGGACTCTTTAAACTGGACTTTGGCTTTGTCTTTGGATCTACCCTCTGCCCACTGATTTGGATTTTCTGGTTTCTACCTCTGCAACTCCTGGTATTCTTCTGTTTTGCGATTTGAACTTTTAGTCTCTCCTGGTTTGAACTCTGCTCGGGGAGCGATAAGGACTTCCATGGTGTGACCGGTATGTAGTGGCACGCTATGCCGGCCTCCTGGAAGTCCCCGTCGGCCTCGCTCGCTGGTCGGTTCGCTGCAACAGGGCATGAGGTGGCCGCGCCTACCGCTTGAGCCCTGGAAGTCCGCCGCGGACCGGAAGTGCTTGTCGGGCGGGTGAACTACGGGACTCGCCGCGGCCGTTGCGGAGCTCGTACACGGCTGCCCCCGGTCTTGCACAGCTTCCCCATGGCTCCTCTATCCCCCCACGGGTGCAATAGGCAGGCACACGCCGCTGACATGCATCACTCGCGGACCGGTGGGTGTTTTTTCACTGTTGCATTCTAAGAGTCGTAACTTTTTTTTTATTCTGTCGACATAGCTGTATAAGGTCTTGTGTTTTGCGGGACGAGTTGTATTTTTTAATTGCACCATTTTTGGGTGCATATAATATATTGATTACATTTTATTAACTTTATTTTAGGAAAGAATTGAAAATAAACAGCTATTCCAGCATTGTTATTCATGTTATAAATTTACGGTGTTTACTATGCGGCTTAAATAACATGTTACCTTTATTCTATGTGTCAGCACGATTACGGGGATACCAAATATGTAAAGGTTTTAAGTTTTCCTACGTTTGCAAAATAAAAACCCTTTAAAAAAAAAAAAAATTACTTGTTTTTGGATTGCTGCATTGCAGGAGCCGGAACTTTTTTTTTATCTTTCCATCGATGTAGCTATAGGTGGGCATGTTTTCTTGTGGGACAAGGTGTAGTTTTCATTTGTAGTATTTTGAGGTACATGGGACTTATTGATTAACTTTTATTTTATTTTTTATGATGGGAATGGGAGAAAAAAAAGGAATTTTGTCATTGTTTTTTGTGTTTGTTTTGGACATGATTCACCCGGCGGTTTAATTAATGTATTAACTTTATTGTCTGTGTCGTTACGATTGCGGCAATATCATATATGTGTATGTTATTATTTGTATTTACACTTTTAATAAATAAAACCCCTTTCCTGGAGAAAAAAGTGGTTTTATTTTATTTTTACTTTAATCTTTGTTTTTTATTTTTTTCCAAAAACATTATTTAACAGTTTTACTTTTTTTTTTGTCCCACTAGGGGACTTCACCATGTGATCTACTGATTGCTTATATAATGCTTTGGTATACTTAGTATACCAAAGCATTATTGCCTGTCAGTGTAAAGGCACGTTCAGACGTGGCGGAATTGCTGTGGAATTCCGCTGCGGACATTCCGCAGTGGAATTCTCCAAGAGCCGTTTTTTTACATTTGTTTCTATACATTTTTAGGAAAGTTAGTTCAGACATTGCAGAAAATAACTGCGGAAATCAGGCTGTGGTGCAGAATTTTCCCTCCGCAGCATGCTCATGACGTTGCGGAACTTCACTGCAGATTTCAGCCTTTGCAATATAAAAACTGAAATCTGTGTCAAGTCCGCTGTGTTTTCTGCAACATCTGAATTACCTGTCAAAAATGCAAATGCTGGTGCAGATTCGTTGCGTAATTGCCCCAAATCTGCACCAACATTTGCAGCGGAAATATTCCGCCACATGTGAACATGCCCTAAAACTGATAGGCAATCTATTAGGCCATGCCTCTGGGCAGACCTGGGGGCCTTTGTTACACACCCGGCTGCCATGGAAACCCAACGGTGCTCCGCAATTTCTTTGCGGAACGCCGAAGGGGTGACAGAGGGAGCTCCCTCCCTCTGTCAAACACATTAGATGCAACTGTAGTTATTGACAGTGGCATCGAATTGGTTCAACTGTCGGAATCAGAGCGTGCTTCAATTCCGGCAGTTGGTGCAGGAGCCAGGCTGTGTAAAACAGCCGTGCTCTTGCCGCTGATCGCGTGGGTACACTGGCAGTACCCACCCAACCGAGCGATGGATATATCCATCGCTATGCGGGAACTAACACCTGCTTGTAACGGATATATCCGTCATTCGTCGTTAAGGGGTTTTAACCCGACATAATGCCAAAAGGGTGTCTTTTTGACGTATGTTCAAGAGGCATATATTTTTTCTGCTGCTTTTAAAAGTGTAGTCGACTATGCTTTTCAGAACAGAGGCATCCCGCAAAGAAACGCAGTATACATTTCTTTAACATGGGAGCCTGTGGGTGACGTATGATATACAGTTGCATATGTCTGGGGTTTACGGTTGGCATATACTACTGGAGATTTTTCTGGCATATGCACCGAAGATGATAAACAAGGTGTGAACAGATATATACACACTGACCTAATTTTGTACACTACCGTTCAAAAGTTTAGGGTCACTTAGAAATTTCCTTATTTTTGCAAGAAAAGCACCGTTTTTTTCAGTGAAGATAACATTAAATTAATCAGAAATACACTCTATACATTTTTAATGTGCTAAATGACTATTCTAGCTGCAAGCGTCTGTTTTTTAATGCAATATCTACATAGGTGTATAGAGGCCCATTTCCAGCAACCATCACTCCAGTGTTCTAATGGTACATTTTGTTTGCTAACTGTGTTAGAAGGCTAATGGATGATTAGAAAACACTTGAAAACCCTTGTGCAATTATGTTAGCACCGCTGTAAACAGTTTTGCTGTTTAGAGGAGCTATAAAACTGACCTTCCTTTGAGCTAGTTGAGAATCTGGAGCATTACATTTGTGGGTTCGATTAAACTCTCAAAATGGCTAGAAAAAGAGAGCTTTCATGTGAAACTCGACAGTCTATTCTTGTTCTTAGAAATGAAGGCTATTCCATGCGAGAAATTGCCAAGAAACTGAAGATTTCTTACAACGGTGTGTACTACTCCCTTCAGAGGACAGCAAAAACAGGCTCTAACCAGAGTAGAAAGAGAAGTGGAAGGCCCCGCTGCACAACAAGACAAGTACATTAGAGTCTCTAGTTTGAGAAATAGACGCCTCACAGGTCCTCAACTGGCAGCTTCATTAAATAGTACCCGCAAAACTCCAGTGTCAACGTCTACAGTGAAGAGGCGACTCCGGGATGCTGGCCTTCAGGGCAGAGTGACAAAGAAAAAGCCATATCTGAGACTGGCTAATAAAAGGAAAAGATTAATATGGGCAAAAGCACACAGACATTGGACAGAGGAAGATTGGAAAAAAGTGTTATGGACAGACGAATAGAAGTTTGTGGTGCTTGGATCACACAGAAGAACATTTGTGAGACGCAGAACAACTGAAAAGATGCTGGAAGAGTGCCTGACGCCATCTTGGCAAGCATGGTGGAGGTAATGTGATGGACTGGGGTTGCTTTGGTGCTGGTAAAGTGGTAGATTTGTACAAGGTAAAAGGGATTTTGAATAAGGAAGGCTATCACTCCATTTTGCAACGCCATGCCATACCCTGTGGACAGCGCTTGATTGGAGCCAATTTCATCCTACAACAGGACAATGACCCAAAGCACACCTCCAAATTATGCAAGAACTATTTAGTGAAGAAGCAGGCAGCTGGTATTCTATCTGTAATGGAGGGGCCAGCGCAGTCACCAGATCTCAACCCCATAGAGCTGTTGTGGGAGCAGCTTGACCGTATGGTACGCAAGAAGTGCCCATCAAGCCAATCCAACTTGTGGGAGGGCCTTCTGGAAGCATGGGGTGAAATTTCTCCCGATTATCTCAGCAAATTAACAGCTAGAATGCCAAAGGTCTGCAATACTGTAATTGCTGCAAATGGAGCATTCTTTGACGAAAGCAAAGATTGAAGGACAAAATTATTATCTGAAATAAAAATCATTATTTCTAACCTTGTCAATGTCTTGACTATATTTTCTAGTCATTTTGCAACTCATTTGATAAATATAAGTGTGAGTTTTCATGGAAAACACAAAATTGTCTGGGTGACGCCAAACTTTTGAACGGTAGCGTACGTATCTCAGAAAGAAAATGGAGCACACAAAGCCATTTATGATCCTGTCAGCCAACTGATCTCGTAACATAATCAGTTTTACATCAGGAACTGAGAATGTACTAATTTACTGTGAACAATTATATACTGAACACCTGCACTGAGAGATTCAGTTACATAGTCAGCTGAACTACGCTGCATAACGCTACTACTTTCCATCCGATTTAACCAGCGGTTGAGGGGAGTGATATCTGTCAATGAACAGCCAGGAGATTACACAAGTGGTTGTTAGGGCAGTTAATTTTTTGCAAAAATTAGATAAGTTATTGGTTCAGTAAGTTGCTCTCTGGTGTTTCATTGAACTGTTTGCATAAGATTTCTTGTCAGCAAACAGAGTTATGTAAATTGAGATATTTGGCATGAATCAAATAACTAAACAGCTTCCAGCTTTTTTTTCAGCCTAGAGAATTGGGGCGGTGCATGACACACTCCTGTGAGGGCAGCCCTCAGCACCACAAGGAGAAGCAATGGGTCAGGGGAAGTACAGGGGTAATCTGACTGTGGATCAGGAGCAGTTACTACAGCGCTAGAAGTTTTTCCTTTATTTAGCTTTTTGTATTACTAAACTTTGGTTATTGCGCTAACTTCTGAATTTATAATATTTTGCCACTTTTACACTTTGGGTGGAAATCGTCTTTTGAATACATAAGGGGTTTCAGGTTAACAAAAATGCCCTTAATAAATTGCCTTTTTTGTGCAAGTTAACCCACTTTGTAATTTATTTAATTTAAAAATCTTGCGCCCTTTCATAAAATTACCCTTAGTAATTTTAGTTAGGATCTTTTCCTGATCCCAGATGGTCGAGTCTGTGGAGTCCACCACTACACTATTCATTCTGCGCTCTGCCATACTTCGCACTCTCAGAACATCTTTCCTTACCCTGATTTGTGCTCTGCTTAACAAAGTGCATGCTCAGCCACGTCCATAGACTTCTGTGGGCTCTATTGACTTCATTGGAGCACAAAGAAATGAATGAGAAGCCAAGAATGTGCAGTAAAACAGTAATGAAATCAGAATTGTAGGGGGAGGGCAGAGAGTGCAGCATGCAGAGGGATTGTGGGAGGGGAGGACGCAGAACATTCCCTTTGGTCATCCTTGGGGTTTTGTACTTAGTTTCTTATAAGTGATAATAAGCTTATTTATGGGAAAAAGGCTAATGTAAAAAAACCATTTACAACCTGTACAGCAGATGTAACAGCTTGTGTATAAGTTTCTGCTGGCTGTGTTAAAAAAAAAAGGGTAAAAAATGCATGTCTAATATAAATTATGAGATGTCAGTGGATTAGGGAATACAATAGAATGTAATATCTATAAAGGTATTTAATAAATTCTTGATTTAAATTGGTCTTACCAGCATAGCTTTTTGTGGCATTATCTAACACCCAAACAGCTAATAAGACTGCATCAACAATCAGATTTTTCTTTTATTTTGATTTGTGTTGCTTGAGTCATAGCCATATCCTGCTTTGTGCACACAAATGTGTTCAGACATTAACCACAGGTACACCTTGCATTTTGTGAAAAAAGACGCAACTATGCAAGCCAATGTACAAAGTCTAGACGTGGGAACTGACTGCAGCTGTGGCTAAGTGGTTTTCTGAATAGTATATGGTGAGCAACATAATAATCATTAACTGTTCACCAACTGGAGTTAAATCTCTACATATTACCACTGTATAGCTTTCTAAAAAGTATCTTTTTGTAAGTGACTGTAGAAGAATTCACATTACCGACCTAAGTTCTTATGACTTATCTTTAAAGGGGATGGTTGTACAGAATTCGAAAAACATGGCTGCTTTCTTCCAAAAATAGTGCCACACCTGTCCACAGGCTGTGTCTGGTATTGCAGCTAAGGTCCATTAAAGTGAATGAGGGTGAGCAGCAATACCAGACACAACCTGTTGAGAGGTATGTCATGGCTTTTGGAAGAAAGCAGCCTCGTTTTCTAATCCTGCATAACTAAGGCCGGTTCTACCCGGTTCTTCCAAACCGGTTGTTAAAATGATAGTCAGTTTGCAAAGCAGGACTCTGATCAGGTGCCCCCTACATTCAATTGTATCTGTGTCCTTAGAATGTGGATACAATTGAATAGTCTACTGGTGTTGGCGGGGACAAGGGAATCATCAGTTCCCTGCACCGTCATTCGGGGTTGACAGTTTGGCGCTATCTTCAGGGGGCACAGCATGTGGCACTATTCTCAAGGGCAGCGCATATGGCCCTATCTTCAGAGAAAACAGTGTGTGGCACTATCTTTAGGGGCACTTTGTGTGTGGCACTTTATTTTAAGGTGTCACGGCATGGGGCACGGCAGTGGGCACTGAGTGTGGCACTTTATTTTTTGAGGGGCACAATGTTTTTGATGTTTATTTTTAGGGCCACAGTATGTGGCTCTCTGACAAATTTGTGTCATTTTAAGGGGTGGGAATGGGCTGAAAAGTTTAGAAATAAAAGACATCTGGGCTGCGAAGTCAGTAGGTGTGAGACATAGTTGGAAGAAGTCACCACGGAGGTCTGGTCCGAATAGAGGTTAATAGGAGAGAGAACAACTACAAGCTGAGAAGATGTCACCTGTGAGTCATGAAGGATCATTACTGTATGGTCTGCAGCACTATGAAGGGTGATACTATTGTTTTTTTGTAATAACAGCAACTACCAGTAGATCCTTACCATTGTTCAGGCCATACTAGAAGCTGTAGTTTCATGCCGTATGGCAGGGGTTAACCTAACTTTGCAAATGATCTCTATCCTAAGCTGTATTTGTACTGGTGCTGTATATATTTACTGAGCTTAGATCTGGTGCTGTATGTATGTACTGAGCTTGGATCTACAGTTGTATACAGAAGGAAATAAGTATTTGATCCCTTGCTGATTTTGTAAGTTTGCCCACTGTCAAAGACATGAACAGTCTAGAATTTTTAGGCTAGGTTAATTGTACCAGTGAGAGATAGATTATATTAAAAAAAAACTGAAAATAACATTTTCAAAATTATATATATTTATTTGCATTGTGCACAGAGAAATAAGTATTTGATCCCTTTGGCAAACAAGACTTAATACTTGGTGGCAAAACCCTTGTTGGCAAGCACAGCAGTCAGACGTTTTTAGTAGTTGATGATGAGGTTTGCACACATGTTAGATGGAATTTTGGCCCACTCCTCTTTGCAGATCATCTGTAAATCATTAAGATTTCGAGGCTGTCGCTTGGCAACTCGGATCTTCAGCTCCCTCCATAAGTTTTCGATGGGATTAAGGTCTGGAGACTGGCTAGGCCACTCCATGACCTTAATGTGCTTCTTTTTGAGCCACTCCTTTGTTGCCTTGGCTGTATGTTTCGGGTCATTGTCGTGCTGGAAGAACCAGCCACGAGCCATTTTTAATGTCCTGGTGGAGGGAAGGAGGTTGTCACTCAGGATTTGACGGTACATGGCTCCATCCATTCTCCCATTGATGCGGTGAAGTAGTCCTGTGCCCTTAGCAGAGAAACACCCCCAAAACATAATGTTTCCACCTCCATGCTTGACAGTGGGGACGGTGTTCTTTGGGTCAAAGGCAGCATTTCTCTTCCTCCAAACACGGCGAGTTGAGTTAATGCCAAAGAGCTCAATTTTATTCTCATCTGACCACAGCACCTTCTCCCAATCACTCTCAGAATCATCCAGATGTTCATTTGCAAACTTTAGACGGGCCTGTACATGTGCCTTCTTGAGCAGGGGGACCTTGCGGGCACTGCAGGATTTTAATCCGTTACGGCGTAATGTGTTACCAATGGTTTTCTTGGTGACTGTGGTCCCAGCTGCCTTGAGATCATTAACAAGTTCCCCCCGTGTAGTTTTCGGCTGAGCTCTCACCTTCCTCAGGATCAAGGATACCCCACGAGGTGAGATTTTGCATGGAGCCCCAGATCGATGTCGATTGACAGTCATTTTGTATGTCTTCCATTTTCTTACTATTGCACCAAGAGTTGTCTCCTTCTCACCCAGCGTCTTACTTATGGTTTTGTAGCCCATTCCAGCCTTGTGCAGGTCTATGATCTTGTCCCTGACATCCTTAGAAAGCTCTTTGTTCTTGCCCATGTTGTAGAGGTTAGAGTCAGACTGATTAATTGAGTCTGTGGACAGGAGTCTTTTATACAGGTGACCATTTAAGACAGCTGTCTTTAATGCAGGCACCAAGTTGATTTGGAGCGTGTAACTGGTCTGGAGGAGGCTGAACTCTTAATGGTTGGTAGGGGATCAAATACTTATTTCTATGTGCACAATGCAAATAAATATATCTAATTTTGACAATGTGATTTTCTGTTTTTTTTTTTTATATATAATCTATCTCTCACTGGTGAAATTAACCTAGCCTAAAAATTCTAGACTGTTCATGTCTTTGACAGTGGTCAAACTTACAAAATCAGCATGGGATCAAAAACGTATTTCCTTCACTGTATATGTACTTAGATTGGTTGTGCTGTATATATGTATTGAGCTTGTTTCTAGTTCTGTATATATCTACTGAGCTTTGTTCTGGTGCTGTATTTATGTACTGAGCTTTGTTCTGGTGCTGTATTTGTGTACTGAGCTTGTTTCTGGTGCCGTATTTATATACTAAGCTAGTTCTGGTGCTCTATTTATGTACTGAGTTTGGTTCTGGTGCTGTTTTTATTTACTTATATTGGCTCTGGTACTGTATATATGTATAAGCTTGTTCTGGTGCTGTATATATGTACTGAACTTGGTTCTGGTGGTGTATTTTTGTACTATGTTTGGTTTTGGTATTGTATTTGTGTGCTGAGCTTAGTTCTGGTGTCGTATTTATGTACTGAGCTTGGTTCTGGGGCAGTATTTGTGTACTGAGCCTGGTTTTGTGCTGTATTTATGTACTGAGCTTGGTTCTGGTGTTGTATTTATATATTCAGCTTGGTTCTGGTGCTGTATTTCTGAGATTGGTTCTGGCACTGTATCCATGCATTTAGCTAAACTCTGATACTGTATCTGTCCACTAAACTTTTGTATTTGGGGGTTGTGGAAAAAAGCCAGGAGATTTTCTGTGGCACGCTGTGCATGCCACACAGCTCTTTATCCTTCTCACAGTGTAAGTACATGTGCTGCAAACACCAATGGTACTCAATGTGCACATATTGCTCTATATATAATGGGTGAGTTTAATATAATGAGTGTGGGTGTCACGTTGGGTTCGTGGATCCACTGAGCCGTACCGCCTTGGCGGTATGGCAGCTGGCCAACAGGGTGCAGGTCACAGTCTATAGTTTGTATAGGGTACCTGTGGCAGCTCGGACAGAAGCAAGGCAGGCTCGACTGGGACTAGACAGCAGGCAGACGTCAGGCGTGGTGTAGCAGGACAGGCGTGGTATGCAGCACAGCATGACTACAGCTCAGCATGGCTCTTGACCAGGATAGCACGGAATACAGAATACAGGTACAGGAAACACTGGGAACTGGAAAACACTAGGAGACCATTTGCATAGACAAGCTTAGGGTATGACAACAACGCTCAGGCATGGGGGGAAGGGGCTGCGCCCTTCTTATAGTCCAGGGTGCTCATGGGCTGATTAAACATACGGGACCCGGCCGAGGTGAGCGGAAGTGAGCGCTGGCGTCTTCTGAAGAGAAGACTGGGGCCAGCGCTCGCAGAACCATGGCTGTGACCATCAGGAGGTGAGTGAGCCTGACTGCCCACGGCCATGGACATGACAGTATCCCCCCTCTTACGCCCCCTCTTCTTGGGAGCAGAGCGAGAGAGAAACTTCTTCAGAAGGATAAGAGCATTGAGGTTCTCCTCTGGCTCCCAGGACCTCTCTTCAGGACCAAACCCCCTCCAATCCACCAAATAAAAAGTCTTTCCTCTTACTTTCTTGGTGTCCAAGATCTCCTTAACCTCGAAGGTGTCTGAAGGACCGCTGGAGGCAACCGCAGGGCTAGGAGTCTTGGTAAAGCGGTTCAGAACCACCGGTTTCAGGAGGGAGACATGGAAGGAGTTGGGGATTTAGAGGGTAGGAGGCAGCCGAAGCTTGTAGGCGACAGGGTTGATCTGCTGTAGGATCTCGAAGGGTCAGAGGAACCTGTTAGCAAATTTGTATGATGGCACCCTCAGTCAAATATTCCTGGAGGACAGCCAGACCTTCGTGTCAGGGAGAAACTGAGGGGGTTCTCTTCTCCTAGTATATAGGGAATTGGTGAAAAACGGTTGGAGACGGCGCTCCTCCGAGATCTTAGTTGTTTTTTTGTTTTGTTTTTTCTTGAATCCGGCTGCCACCCACTGCGTTCCCTGGGAGGAATGATCCTCCTTTCAGGAACAGGTTTGTACGAAGGGAATATGTAAAAAAAATGCAGTAATTTACGGTATCGGCGCCAGGCAGAGAGGAAATGATGATGATGACAGACGGTATGATCGGTATGAAGGGACCGGTATGGTCCAGAAATGCGTCGTCCATTGAATAAAGAAAATAAGTCTTTTAAAGATCATACCATCTGTTATCATCATCATTTCCTCTCTGCCTGGCACCGATATCGTAAATTACTACATTTTTTTTACCTATACTCTTCTCCTAGTGTCCGCCTTCCATTTCATGCGGTCGACCGCCAGCAGGATGGATGATTGAGTCTGCTGCCAGATCTGCAGAAAGTCCCTAAAAGCAGCGTCAGCATCTGGTACCTCGGACGTATCAGGCATCGGGAGAGGAATTCGTGGGTGTTGGCCATACACAATAAAGAACGTTGCATTCCTTGTGGACTCGCTGGTGTGATTATTGTATGAGAATTCAGCCCACGGGAGCAACTTCACCCAGTCATCATGCTGCTTGGAGATGAAGTGGCGTAGGTAGTTCTCCAAGATCTGATTGATCCTCTCGACCTGACCATTGGACTGAGGATGGTAGGCTGAGGAAAAGTCCAACTTTACACCTAGGAGTCTGCAGAGGGCTCTCCAGAACTTCGAGCTGATCAGACACAATATGCTGTGGCAAGCCATGCAGGCGGAAGATGTGTTGGATGAAAAGCTTGACCAGTTGAGGAGCAGATGTAAGACCGGTCAGAGGAACGAAGTGGGCCATCTTCGAAAATCGATCCACCACCACCCAGACAGCACTGCATCCAGCAGAGAGAGGCAGGCCAGTGATAAAGTCCATAGCTATAAGCTGCCAGGGAGCATCGGGCTCAGGCAATGGCTGGAGCAGGCCATCAGGTCTGGAGTGAGCGACCTTGTTAGCTGCACACACTGAACAGGAAAAAACAAAGTCCATAATGTCTTTGGGCAGCGTGGGCCACCAGAAATGATGGGCAATCAGATCTTGGGTCTTACGGGTACCCGCGTGACCTGCCAGTCTAGAGGAGTGTCCCCAGTGGAGGTTTCTCCCTCTGTCAGCCAGGCGCACAAAAGTCCTCCCTGGAGGAATGTCCCCAACTTGCATGGGATTGACAGAGACAATGCAAGATGGATCAATAATGTTCTGTCTCCAAAGACCTGGACAAGGCATCGGCCCTCACATTTTTGTCAGCCAGGTGATAATGGAGCTCAAACTGGAACCTGGTAAAGAACAGCGACCACCTGGCCTGACGAGGATTCAGCCGTTGGGCCATCTGGAGATAGAAGAGATCCTTGTGGTCCGTAAAAATTAGGATAGGATGAGCTGTGCCCTCTAGTAGATGTCTCCACTCCTCCAGAGCCAATTTGGTGGCCAGTAACTCCCGATCCCCAATCGAGTAGTTGCGTTTTGCGGAAGAGAAAAGCTTAGAGAAATATCCACATACCATTGACTTGCCCTTGGAACCTCTCTGGAACAGGAGTGCACCAGCACTGACAGTGGAGGCGTCCACCTCCAACAAGAACTGTAGAGAAACATCTGGATGATGGAGGATAGAGGCTGGTGTGAAGGCACTCTTCAGGCTTGTGAATGCGATATTGAATAGATATTCATAGTGTCCATCACGGGTGTTAAATGCAATCTTCCATTCATCACCCCGGCGAATCCAGATTAGGTTGTAAGTCCCACGCAGGTCTAGTTTGGAAAAAATCTTGGCATCTCGTATACGATCAAACAGTTCTGAGATCAATGGCAACGGATACTTATTTTTCACTGTGATTTGGTTGAGACCCCAGTAGTCGATACAGGGACGCAGGGAACCATCCTTTTTCTTGTCGAAGAAGAACCCAGCTCCTACCAGGGAGGAAGATTTCCGTATGAAGCCCCGCTCCAAGTTCTCTTTAACTAGGTGGACATGGACAGGGTTTCTGGTAAGGAGAGAGGATATACCTACCACGAGGAAGGGTTGCCCCAGGAATCAGCTCCATAGGACAGCCATACGCCTGGTGTGGGGGCATCGTCTCCTCCTCCCTCTTGCTGAAGACGTCCGAAAATGCAGCATAATGACCAGGCAATCCTGCCAATGACTGAATCAGAGGAGGCTGAGCCGAACTAATCTGTTCCAGGCAACGGTTGTGACACTCGGGACCCCACTGGAGAACCTCTCCAGAGTTCCTGTCCAGGACTGGGGAATGTAATCGGAGCCAATGCAGGCCCAGCAGCACAGGGCTAATGGCCTTGGACAAGACAAAGAACCATAACAGCTCGGCGTGGAGAGCTCCCACTTGGAGCCTCAGCGGCTTGGTCACAGTTATAACTGGGTCTGGCAGAGATAGTCCATTTACCTATGCAACCGTCAACGACCTCTCCAGAGGGGTAGTGGGTAATTGAAGAAGATCCACCAGGTCTCTACAATTGAAATTAGCAGCGGATCCAGGGTCCAGATACGCAGAGACCCGATGCGTTTTCTCACCGGACACTATGGTCACGGGTATGGACAATTTGGACGGAAGTACTTTTTTACCCAAGGTTGTCTCTCCTAGCAACCCTAGGCTTTGGGACTTTTGGGGACACAAAAGCACAAGATGGCCTCCGAGGCCGCAATATAGACAGAGTCCCGATGTGCGTCTGCGTTGTTTCTCCTGGGTGGATAGCTTACACTGGTCCATCCTCACAGACTCCTTAGGAGGATAGGCACCTGAGGACAGCAGAGGCCTCCCTCCCGACGAGCTTCTTGGAGCCGTTCTCGGATCCTCATATCAATCCGGGCGGACAGAAGGATGTGGTCATCCAGGGTAGACGGTAGATCTCAAGCGGCAAGTTCTTTAATCTTAGGAGACAGTCCCTGCCAGAATGTAGCCACCAGAGCCTCTTTGTTCCACAACAGTTCTCCTGCCAGGGTGCGGAAGTGGATGGCGTACTCGCCCACGGATGTGTCTCCTTGGCGTAGGTTTAACAAGGAAGCCGCTGCAGATGAGACTTGTCCAGGCTCCTCAAACATGCGAAAAGTCCAGAGGAAGCCCTGGAAGTCACAGGTCTCTAGTCCTTGTCTCCCCCAGATAGGATTTGTCCATGCAAGAGCCTTGCCAGTGAGGAGAGAGATGATGAAAGCGACACTTGTGCCATCAGACGAAAATTCCCTTGCATACAGGCTGAAGTGGATCTGGCACTGGTTAAAAAAATGCACAACAGGTACCTGCGTCTCCATCATAGTGGTCAGTAAGTGGCAAAGAAAAATGGGGATCAACACTGCCAGGAGCTGTAGTCTAAGGTTCAACACTGCCAGGAGGTGTAGTAGGAGGAACGGCAGCTTGTGCCTCCTGCTGACATGCGAGAATGTTCAAGGCCTGGAGGAGTTGGTGCTGTCGATACCGGAGATCTAGCATATCCGCCCGCATCTCTTGTGACGTCATCTTGGTCTTGCATCGACCAGCAGGGTCCATGGCCTGAGCGTACTGTCATGTTGGGTTTTTGGACCCACTGGCCCGTACCGCCTTGTGGGTATGGCAGCTGGCCAACAGGGCGCAGGTCACAGTATATAGTTCGTATAGGGTACCTGTGGCAGCTCGGACAGAAGCAAGGCAGGCTCGACTGGGACTAGGCAGCAGGCAGACATCAGGTGTGGTGTAGCAGGACAGGCGTGGTATGCAGCACAGCATGACTACAGCTCAGAACGGCTCTTGACCAGGATAGCACGGGATACAGGATACAGGATACGGGAAACACTGGGAATTGGAAGACACTAGGAGACCATTTGCATAGACTAACTTAGGGTACTACAACAATGCTCAGGCATGGGAGGAAGGGGCTGGGCCCTTCTTATAGACCAGGGTGCTCATGGGCTAATTAAACATAAAAGTCTTGTGCGCGCGCTGACCCTTTAAGAGCGGGCACGAGCATGCGCACGCACCCTACGGGACCCGGCCGAGGTGAACGGAAGTGAGCGTTGGCGTCTCCTGAGGAGGAGACTGGGCCAGCGCTTGCAGAAGCATGGCTGCGGCCGTCAGGAGGTGAGTGAGCCTGATGGACATGATAGTGGGTAGGTATATGCAAAAAACGGAACCTCAAAAATAGCGCTGCTAACATCCAAAAAGGGGAATCCAATATTTCAAAATAAAACTACATTTATTTGAACAAGCATAAAACAGACTACGCGTTTCTACGCCGAACTGACGTGTTCATCCGGTAAAATTAGGTATTTGACAAGATGAAGACGCCAGTTCGGCGTAGAAACGCGTAGTCTATTTTATGTTTATGTCCGTAAATAGTGCGTGTGAACATACCCTTAAGGATAAGTTCACACTAGCGTTGTCTCCCGTTTAGGGTCTCTTCCGTCAAAGGAAACCACTAGGTTTCCGGTGGTTTTCAAGGCAGCAAAAGTGCTGCAGACTGTAGATTTGTAGGTGTAAGGTGGTAGTAGGTTTTCTCACCTTTTTGGATTGTTCTTGAGGTCACATCTTCCATATACGTATATATCTTTGTAGTTATTCCAACAGCTTGGCTGCCTCGATCAGCATCTGCTTGGGGCTGGTAACGACAAGAGTTTGCAGAGTAAAGAAGAATAAGGATTTTCATCGGCGCTGCCCGTAAAACCACAAGAGTTGTGAAGTTTTTAAAAAAACAAATATTTTTCACACAAAATATTTAAATTTTTATTAAAACTTTATAAGCCTTGTGGTTTATGGTCAGCGCCGTCAAAAACCCACATTCTTTTTTCCTGTGCTAACTTTCAACATTCGATGCTAACCTAGTATGGTCCTCACCAGTCCAATGCAGGCACCTCATTACCAGCTCCTTACAGTCGGTCTCTCGCAATGAAGCAGCTCTTACCACTTTCTCTCCTCTGCGTCCGCCATCACCCTGATACAGTACGGTATATGCAGCCTTAAAAATGACAGAGCTCTAAATTTATATGTAATCAAGCCAGGCACCGTGCCTTACCTGGTAAAAACAGTCAACAAACATAACAAGATGCAATATATACACAACGTCTTTGTTAACTAGATTGTTCACCCTCTTCTTCCATGCAGTATATCTTCTCCCATCATAGCCAGACCGTGGTCGGTTTTAACACTTCACAAGCGCCACCTAGTGGAGGGATAAAGAAGACAGCAGCAACAATACAACATAACAGTACTACAATATTTTGCTGGTGTTAAAATGACATTGTTACGATAGGCACAAAAATTAAAAAATACATTTTAACTTTGGGAATTCATTACCAGTATATTACATACTGTTTGTGGTTGGTGTTCCACTCTGGCCTGTTTATGAGGAAGAGAGCAGCTATCTCAATTTACTGTGAAGCCCAACATTAAAAAAAAAAATTCCCACAAAGAACATTTATCACTTATGACAGGGCTTTACAGTGTATAGTAAATAAGAATGACATTTATACAAAATATGGTACGTTTTTTCGAGCTATAGCAGAATACACATCATACAATAATACAATTCACCATCAGGTGAATGTTATACTTCTTTGCTTGGGTCACCTGACATTGAAATTATTATTCAAGGAGCACCTATTTGTTCTTCCCCTTATGCTTACGTCTTAGATTTTTGTCTTGCTGAAAAATAAATTGAATGCTGTATAACTTGTGACTGCTTTGTTCTTTTGTTTGAAGTTTTAAGGTGAGATCAGCATCTGCACTGCACCAAAACTGCTGTGAGAATCACAAGACTATGCAAGTTTAACCTTTCCCTAGCTTATCATCAAGCATCAAGTAAAATGTCACCTTTGCAGCCACCAACCTCTTATCACTCCATGAAGTACAGGATTAAGTTAGGGCTCCATGACATACATGTATGTCATGCTGATCGCGTGGGCGCAAAACCTGTGCCCGTGCGATCCACAGCAAAATCTCAGCGGTGATTGAAAACCGTGCTACTCCTTTAGATGCTAAGGTCAATAGACCGCTGCATCTAAAGTGTTTGATAGAGGGAGGGGCGTCTACCATTAGCATCTGCCTATTAGGTCATGCCTCCAATAGTTTATATCAATATAAGGAGACTACGGCATTCGATCCGTTGCAGGTAAAAAATTATTTTAATTTAAATTTTACATTTTCCATGTATTTTGAACAATTATTTCTCACATATACCTCAGTAAATCAGGTATGCCGGCATTTCAGTCCTACCAGGAACTAGTTCAAGCCAGTGACCTACAAAAATATATAGAGTATAGCATATCAGAATACATAATAAATCAAATTTACATCGCCTCTAAAAATATATATTTATCTATACAAGACATGGGCATATAATTAAGTACAAACCAACAAAAAAGAATGATATCCCAACCTCTAAATATCGCTTAACCTGTTCCCGCACCACGACGTAATAGCATGTCGTGGAGCAGGGGGTGATGTTTGCAGCGGGCTTACCCGCTGAGCCTGCTCCGCAGGCAGCGGATGTCAGCTGTGTATTACAGCTGACACCCATGACTAACAGCTAGGAACAGCGTTCTCGCTGTTCCTGGTCATCTAACCCCTTAACCCCTTAATGACCAGCCTATTTTAGACCTTAATGACCAAGCCATTTTTTACGTTTTTCCATCGTCACATTCAAAGAGCTATAACCTTTTTATTTTTGCGTCGACATAGCTGTATAAGGTCTTGTTTTTTGCGGGACAAGTTGTAATTTTTCATAGCACCATTTTGGGGTACATAGAATTTATTGATTAACTTTTATTAACTTTTTTTGGGGGGAATAGAAAAAAAAGTACAATTTCGTCACACCTTCTTGCGTCCTAAATTTACACCGCTTACCGGGTGGTATAAATAACACAATAACTTTATTCAGAGGGTTGTTACGATTGCAACGATACCAAATTTGTATAGTTTTTGTATGTTTTCCTACTTTTACACAGTGAAAACCCTTTTTTTTTTTTTAATTATTTGTTTTTGTGTCCCAATATTTGAAGAGCCGTAACGTTTTTATTTTTTCGCCGATGCAATTGTAGGAGGGCTTTTTTTTAGCGGGACAACTTGTAGTTTTTATCGGTACCATTTTAGGGTAGATGCGTCTTTTTTATCACTTTTTATCACATTTTTTTAAGGCTGAATTCAAAGAAAACAGCAATTTTTGATGGTTTTTTATTTTATTTTTTACGACGTTCACTGTGCGGGTTAAATTATGTAATAAGTTTATCGTTGGGGTCGTTACAGACGAAGCAATACTAAATATGTGTAACTTTTTAACTTTATTTTGTTTGTTAATAATAAAGCAGTTTGTAAAGGGGAAAAGTGGGTTTTTAAAAAAATGTTTCATTTTTTTTTTTTTCCGTTTTTTACTAGTCCCACTAGGAGACTTCACTATGCGATTATTCGATTGCACTTATAATACACTGCAATACTTTTGTATTGCAGTGTATTACTGCCTGTCCGTGTAAAACGGACAGGCATCTGCTAGGTCATGCCAGAGGCATGATCTAGCAGGCAGACCTGGGGGCCTTTATTAGACCCCCGAATGCCATCGGGGGTCTAATTACTTTTTGACCAAGTGGGTGTTGTGGAGAGTGTCATACACTTCTCCCCATTCATTTACTCAGCACATAGCGATATAGCTATGTGCAGCCACATAAACACACTATAACGTTACTGCAGTGTCCTGACAATGAATATACATTACCTCCAGCCAGGACGTCATCTCTATTCACAATCCTGACACTTCTGTAGCGTCTGTGTGAGATTTACAGCAAGGCAAGCGTAATCTCGCGAGATTGCGATGTAACCTGTCATTTAAAACGTGATTACGCTTGCCTTGCTGTAAATCTCACAGAGACGCTACAGAAGTGTCAGGATTGTGAATAGACATGACGTCTTGGCTGGAGGTAATGTATATTCATTGTCAGGACACTGCAGTAATGTTAGGGCGTGACCAGATGTGGCGTATTTTTTCCGCCACTGTCCGCATCAATGCCGCACATAATCTGCGTTGCAGATTCTGTTGCGGCTCTGCCTAAAATGGGCACTAAATTGATGCGTACTAGCCATTGCGTATTGAGGTGAAAGTACTTTCCCTTCTCTCTATCAGTGCAGGATAGAGAGAAGGGACAGCCCTTTCCCTAGTAAAAGTAAAAGAAATTCATACTTACCCGGCCGTTGCCTTGGTGACGCGTCCCTCTCTTGACATCCAGCCTGACCTCCCTGGATGATGCGGCAGTCCATGTGACCGCTGCAGCCTGTGATTGGCCTGTGATTGGCTGCAGCCGTCACTTGGACTGAAACGTCATCCCGGGAGGCCGGACTGGAGGAAGAAGATGGGAGTTCTCGGTAAGTATGAACTTCTATTTTTTTTACAGGTTGGTGTATATTGTGATCGGAAGTCACTGTCCAGGGTGCTGAAACAGTTACTGCTGATCGTTTAACTCTTTCAGCACCCTGGACAGTGACTATTTACTGACGTCGCCTAGCAACGCTCCCGTAATTACGGGTGCACACACGTAGTCACCCGTAATTACGGGAGCCCCATTGACTTCTATGGGCCTGCCCGTGCCGTAATAACGGCCCGTGATTACGCGCGTTATTACATTAGTGTGCATGAAGCTTCAGTCTGGCTGTAGACCTAGAAATACATAGGTCCAGCCAGAATGAAGAAAGATCATGTTCGTAAAACAAATACGCTATGCAGCACACATAACATCTGCAGACTTCATTGCAGAATTTTGACTCTCCATTGAAGTCAATGGAGAAATTCCGCAATGAGTCCGCAACAAGTCCGCTACACGTCCGCAACAACCAGTGTATGCTGCAGACACCAAATTCTGCACCGCAGCCTATGCTCCGCAGCGGAATTGTCCGCAACGTGTAAACAAACCTAACGAAAAAGGTGTGGAAAGCTATGGAGAAACGTGTCCGCAGCTGAATTCCAAAGCAATTCCGCCACGTCTGGTCATGCCCTTAGTGTTTGTGTATGTGGCTGCACATAGCGATATAGCTATATCACCATAGTTACATAGTTACATAGTTAGTACGGCTGAAAAAAGACACATGTTCATCAAGTTCAACCAAGGGAAGGGAAAAGGGAAGGAAGAATTTCTACACATAGGAGCTAATATTATTTTGTTCTAGGAAATTATCTAACCCTTTTTTAAAGCCATCTACTGTCCCTGCTGTGACCAGCTCCTGCGGTAGGCTATTCCATAGATTCACAGTTCTCACTGTAAAGAAGGCTTGTCGCCTCTGCAGCTTGAACCTTTTTTTCTCCAGACGGAGGGAGTGCCCCCTTGTTTTTTGAGGGGGTTTTACAAGGAACAGGATTTCACCATATTTTTTGTATGTGCCATTAATATATTTATATAAGTTAATCATGTCCCCCCTTAGTCGTCTTTTTTCAAGGCTAAATAGGTTTAATTCTTTCAATCTTTCCTCAGAACTTAAATTCTCCATGCCCCTAATTAGCTTCGTTGCTCTTCTTTGTATTTTTTCCAACTCCAGGGCATCCTTTCTATGAACTGGAGCCCAGAACTGAACTGCATATTCTAGATGAGGCCTCAGTAATGCTTTGTAAAGTGGTAATATTACATCCCTGTCCCGCGAGTCCATGCCTCTTTTAATACACGACAATATCCTGCTGGCCTTTGAAGCAGCTGATTGACACTGCATGCTGTTATTGAGTTTATGATTTACAAGTACACCCAGATCCTTCTCAACAAGTGAATCCGCCAGTGTAGCTCCCCCTAGGACATATGATGCATGCAGGTTGTTGGTACCCAGATGCATAACTTTACATTTATCTACATTAAACTTCATCTGCCAAGTGGACGCCCAAACACTTAGTTTGTTTAAATCTGCCTGCAATTCATGAACATCTTCCATAGACTGAACTATATTACATAGCTTGGTGTCATCTGCAAAAATAGAAATAGTGCTATTAATCCCATCCTCTATATCATTAATAAATAAGTTGAATAATAGTGGTCCCAGCACTGAACCCTGGGGTACACCACTTATAACCGGTGACCATTCAGAGAAGGAATCATTGACCACAACTCTCTGGATACGGTCCTTGAGCCAATTCTCAATCCAATTACAAACTATATTTTCTAAACCTATAGTCCTTAATTTACCCATTAGGCGTCTATGGGGGACAGTGTCAAATGCCTTTGCAAAGTCCAAAAACACTAAATCCACAGCGGCCCCTCTGTCTAGACTTCTGCTCCCCTCTTCATAAAAACAGATTAGGTTAGTTTGACAACTTCTGTCCTTAGTAAAACCGTGCTGGCTGTCACTTATAATGCTATTTATTGTCACATAATCCTGTATATAGTCTCTCAATAGCCCCTCAAACATTTTCCCCACGATGGATGTTAAGCTTACTGGTCTATAATTACCTGGGGAAGACCTAGAGCCCTTTTTGAAAATAGGCACCACATTTGCGCTGCGCCAGTCCCTTGGCACTATACCAGTCACTAGAGATTCTCTGAATATTATGAAAAGGGGGACAGAAATAACTGAACTAAGCTCTTTAAGAATTCTAGGGTGTAACCCATCTGGTCCCGGGGCCTTGTGCACATTTATTTTATTTAATTTAGCTTGGACCATCTCTACATTCATCCAATTCAGTATATCAACTGATATATTAACAGCACTGGCATCGGCTACATCAGCTGCTCTTTCTTCAGTTGTATATACAGAGCTAAAGAACCCATTTAGTAACTCTGCCTTCTCTTGATCCCCTGTGATCAACTCCCCATTACCATTATCTAGGGGTCCTACATGTTCAGACCTTGGCTTTTTAGCATTTATATACTTGAAGAATTTTTTGGGATTTGTTTTACTATCCTTGGCCACCTGCCTTTCATTTTGTATTTTTGCTAATTTTATTACATTTTTACAGATTTTATTAAGCTCTTTATATTTTACAAAGGCTACAGCTGTACCCTCAGATTTGTATTTTTTAAATGCCCTTTTTTTGTCATGTATTGCCCCTTTCACAGAAGGTGTAAGCCATGTGGGGTTTAATTTGAGTCGTTTATACTTGTTATCTATAGGAATAAATTTTGCACTATAATAACTCAAAGTAGATTTGAAAATCTCCCATTTATCATTTGTCCCATTATTTGACATTAGTTCTTCCCAGTCCATATCCTGAATTGCAGCCCTCATCCTGGGGAAATTGGCTTTCTTAAAATTAAATGTTTTTGCCCTCCCAGCCTGCGTTTGTTTTTTACAGTATAGGTAAAATGTAACTATATTATAATCACTGTTACCGAGGTTTTCACGAACATTGACATTCCCAACAAGATCTGCATTATTAGAAATGACCAGATCCAACAGAGCTTCACCTCTAGTCGGGTCTTCCACAAACTGGCCCATAAAATTTTCCTGCAACAGGTTGAGGAAATGTCTCCCCTTTGCAGTTGAAGCTGAACCATGACACCAATTAATATCCCGGAAATTAAAATCTCCCATTATCACTACAGTATCCGCCTGTGCAGCCCGCTCCATCTGTTTATATAGCTGAACATCCATCTCCTCAGTTATATTGGGGGGTCTATAGATTACACCAAAAGTAATTTTTTCAGTGTTTACCTCCCTTTCTAGTTCCACCCACAAGGTTTCAACCTCCTCACAGTATTCACCCACTATTGTCTCTTTCACACTCGCCTTCATATCATTTCTCACATACAGACATACACCACCACCTTTCCTATTTGTCCTGTCTTTCCGAAAAAGTGTAAAACCCTGTAGATTTACAGCCCAGTCATGTGAAGAGTCCAGCCATGTTTCAGCAACACCAACTATATCTATATTTTCTTCCAGTATCAAGGCCTCCAGCTCCCCCATTTTTCTTGCTAGACTTCTGGCATTTGTGAACATACACTTTAACTTGCCTGTCAGTTTTTCACTTTTATTATCAGAAATGTGATTTGACATTAATCGGGCCTTTTTATTTACACTGTTGTTTTGTAACGAAACGATCTCCTTATCATGTTGTCTAGTCCTCTCCCCACATTCTGTTTCTCCCCCCACCAATATAGTCTGACCCCTCTCTAACCTGGCTACCCCTTTTTTTTCTACATTGACCTCCCTCCTCAGCCCTAGTTTAAATACTCCGCCACCCCAGCTAGAATTCTCTCCCCCAGCACAGCGGACCCCCTTCCATTTAGGTGCAAATCATCTGCAGAATACAGTTTGTACCCCAATGAAAAGTCAGCCCAGTGCTCTAGGAACCCAAATCCTTCTTCTCTACACTAAGACTTCAGCCATGCATTTAACTCCCTGAGCTCCCGCTGTCTTTCCTGTGATGCGCATGGCACAGGCAGTATTCCTGAGAATACTACTTTGGAGGTCCTTCCCTTCAGCTTGTAGCCTAGTTCTTTAAAATTATTCTTAAGGCTCCTCCACCTACCATTTATTGTCGTTGGTACCCACATGGACCACGACAGCTGGATCATCACCAGCCCCTCCCAGCAATTTGTCCACCCGTTCCACCACATGCCGAACCCTGGCATAGAATCCCCTACGACTATCAATTGTCTTGGCTTACCTGCATTACCATCCCGCCGACTACTAGCTGGGCTGTTCTCCCGGCTGTTAGGGAGATCAGTATCCACTAGGGCTGCCATTTCTGAGACTGACACCCTCGCATCATCACCCAACTTGGCAATTTTGCCTGGAATGTCAGAAACCGGATCGGCCTTCCTTTTCTTTGACCCCTTTCTACTGCCCCTAACTACATTAACCCAGCTACTTACCTGATCCTGCTCACCCATGTCTTCACCCTCCAGTTCTAACCCACTAACTGCATGCTCCGTGAGCAGCAAGCTCAGCTCAAGATTGTCTATCCTCCTCAGTGTTGCATTCTGCTCCTCCAGATCTCTAATACGAGCTTCCAGGTGACCAACATGCTCACATCTGCCACAGAGATATTCACCCTGGAACTCCGGCTCCAGTCGTGCATACATATGGCAAACTGTGCACTGAAGAAAACCTCCAATCTTGCTATCCATTATCCAAGTTACAAAAAAAACAGCCAACAGGTGTTAATCAAAAAGAAAAAGAAGTAGAAGAGCACTTACTTGGGCTTTAACTCCTCTTTTCAACTCCGGTTTTTGGAACTCCACTTGATCTACAACCCACTTGTTTTTTCAAGCCACAGAACCATGTGCTGTGTAAATGAATGGGGAGAAGTGTATAATGCTGATTGGTCACTGATTGGTCAGCGTCATACACTTCTCTCCACAATGCCCACTTGGTCAAAAATTAGGATACGCCCAGTCGTCCATTAAGAAACTCATTAGCATAAAGCTAAAATAGGTCATAACTCCGTCAAAAATGATCGTTTTTCTAAATAAAAAAACACAGCTGTAATCTACATTACAGCGCCGATCATATTATGTACAATATAGGGCACTTATAATGTGGTGACAGAGCCTCTTTAACAGAAGTCTGTAAAACTGGCAATATACTGCAAAACATTAGTATTGCAGTTCATTATACCAGTGATCGTTAGATTCTGGTTCAAATTCCCTAGGAGGACTAATGAAATGTGTAAAAAAAAGTTAAATAATGATTTTAGTAAAAAAAAAATATATATATATATATATATATATATATATATATATATATATATATATATATATATACACAGTGGAGGAAATAAGTATTTGATCCCTTGCTGATTTTGTACATTTCTCCACTGTCAAAGTCATGAACAGTCTAGAATTTTTAGGCTAGGTTAATATTACCAGTGAGAGATAAATTATATTTAAAAAAAAAAACAGAAAATCACATTGTCAAAATTATATATATTTATTTGCATTGTGCACAGAGAATTAAGTATTTGATCCCCTACCAACCATTAAGCGTTCAGCCTCCTCCAGACCAGTTACACGCTCCAAATCAACTTGGTACCTGCATTAAAGACTGCTGTCTTAAATGGTCACCTGTATAAAAGACTCCTGTCCACAGACTCAATTAATCAGTCTGACTCTAACCTCTACAACATGGGCAAGACCAAAGAGCTTTCTAAGGATGCCAGGGACAAGATCATAGACCTGCACAAGGCTAGAATGGGCTACAAAACCATAAGTAAGACGCTGGGTGAGAAGGAGACAACTGTTGGTGCAATAGTAAGAAAATGGAAGACATACAAAATGACTGTCAATCGACATCGATCTGGGGCTCCATGCAAAATCTCACCTCGTGGGGTATCCTTGATTCTGAGGAAGGTGAGAGCTCAGCCGAAAACTACACGGGGGGAACTTGATAATGATCTCAAGGCAGCTGGGACCACAGTCACCAAGAAAACCATTGGTAACACATTACGCCGTAATGGATTAAAATCCTGCAGTGCCCGCAAGTTCCCCCTGCTCAAGAAGGCACATGTACAGGCCCATCTGAAGTTTGCAAATGAACATCTGGATGATTCTGAGAGTGATTGGGAGAAGGTGCTGTGGTCAGATGAGACTAATATTGAGCTCTTTGGCATTAACTTAACTCGCCGTGTTTGGAGGAAGAGAAATACTGCCTATAACCCAAAGAACACCGTCCCCACTGTCAAGCATGGAGGTGGAAACATTATGTTTTGGGGGTGTTTCTCTGCTAAGGGCACAGGATTACTTCTCCGCATCAATGGGAGAATGGATGAAGCCATGTACCGTCAAATCTTGAGTGACAACCTCCTTCCCTCCACCAGGACATTAAAAATGGCTCGTGGCTGGGTCTTCCAGCACGACAATGACCCGAAACATACAGCCAAGGCAACAAAGGAGTGGCTCAAAAAGAAGCACATTAAGGTCATGGAGTGGCCTAGCCAGTCTCCAGACCTTAATCCCATCGAAAACTTATGGAGCGAGCTGAAGATCCGAGTTGCCAAGCGACAGCCTCGAAATCTTAATGATTTACAGATGATCTGCAAAGAGGAGTGGGCCAAAATTCCATCTAACATGTGTGCAAACCTCATCATCAACTACAAAAAACGTCTGACTACTGTGCTTGCCAACAAGGCTTTTGCCACCAAGTATTAAATCTTGTTTGCCAAAGGGATCAAATACTTATTTCTCTGTGCACAATGCAAATAAATATATATAATTTCGACTATGTGATTTTCTGTTTTTTTTTAAATATAATCTATCTCTCACTGGTAAAATTAACCTAGCCTAAAAATTCTAGACTGTTCATGTCTTTGACAGTGGGCAAACTTACAAAATCATCAAGGGATCAAATACTTATTTCCTTCACTGTATATATATATATATACATATATATATATATATATATATATATATATATATATATATATATATATATATATATATATATATATATATAAGATAGATAGATATACATATATATATATATATATATATATATATTTAAAAAAATAAACCTTTTCCCATTTTTCCTCTAAAGTAATGTAAAAAATAAACAAAATTGGTATCGCCGTGTCCGTAAAAGTCCAAACTATCACAATATAACATTATTTAACCAGAATGGTGAATGCCGTAAAAAACAACAAATTAAAATGCCGGAATCACGTTGTTTTGGTCACTTCTTATCCCACAAAAAATAAAATAAAAAGTGATGAAAAAGTCTCATGCAGCCCAAAATTGTACCAATGGAAACTACAGCTTGCTCCGCAACAAATAAGCCCTCATGCCACACAATTGATGGAAAAATAAAAAAGTTAAGGCTCTCAGAATGTGGCAACACAACACAAATTTTATTTTTAACAATTAGTTTCTTCCTTGTATAAGTAGTAAAACATAAAAAAAGCCTATATAAATTTGGAGTCGCTGTAATCGTATTGACCGGTAGAATTAAGTTAACATGCAATTTTTACCGTACGGTGAAAGCTGTAAAACGAAAACTCACAAAAGATTGAGGAATCTCTGTTTGTTTCCTATTCCACCACACAAAGAATTTTTTTCCAGTTTCCCAATACATTATATGGTATATGATACAATAAACTGCAAATTATCCCGCAAAAAACAAGCCCTCATATTGCTTTATTGACGGAAAAATAAAAAAGTTATGGCTTTTGGAAGGTGGGGAGGAAAAACTGAAAACGAAAATCCAAAAAATGGCTGTGACGAAAAAGGGTTAAAATCGATATATCAAGAGATAAGTATTCCAAAAAAGTCATATTATAAATGTAGCCAACATTATGTAAGTTCTATAAATATGAGGCAAATTCTATTAGAGAACAGGAAATCAAAGGAAAAATATATATAAGACAAATAGAAAAAAATTAAATAGAAAAAATGAAAAAGAATAAGACAATGAAGAAGAATCCTTCAATATCATACTGCACAAATATTACTCGCCGTAAGTAGTATATATAATTAAGAATCACCAGAGAGCAAGGATCATTAAAGAAATTGTACAATTGTATCTCATTTACATATGCAAAGCAAAAATAGGCATTGAAATCCTTGCAGCAAAACAGATTGTAGTTTGCTGCAAGCATTATCTCATAGTTTACCTATCAGTGTATCACGTACAGACAATAATGCTGCCTAAGCGCAGATGAAAATTCAGTCATCATACTACCAAGCGTTCATCTGCGTTTGCGCATGTCCTGGAAACTAGCGCAAGCGCAGTCTGTTTTCTCCGAGGCTGCTGGTGGATTTGTCATGTCACATCACCCTACCTAGGTCTCTTGTTTGCGCAAAGGGTGCAATTATTCCTTGTAGTTTCTGAAGGAAAGAATCACTATGAGGCCTCGTTTACACGAGCGTGATATACGTGCGTGCGACGCGCGTGCTTTTCACACGTGTCGTACGCACCTATATTAGTCTATGGGGGCATGCAGACAGTCCGTGAGTTTTGCTCAGCGTGAGTCCGCTGAAAAAAACTCACGACATGTCCTTTCTTTGTTCGCGCATCACGCACCCATTGAAGTCAATGGGCGCGTGAAAACCACGCATGCCGCACGGAAGCACTTCCGTGCGAACTGCGTGATTCGCGCAACAGCTGTCAAACTCTGAATGTAAACAGAAAAGCACCACGTGCTTTTCTGTTTACAAACATCCAAACGGAGAGTCATAATGATGACGGCTGCGCAATAATCGCGCAGCCGTGCATCATACACTGATGACACACGGAGCTGTAAATAAGGCCTATAGGTGAGAGATTCTAACAATAGCTACAAGATTTTGGGTAACAAAATCATTATTACCAGACTATGTATGGGCGAGTAGAGTCCCCCGAGAGACTGTAGTTCTCAGTGGGGCATAGTCTGGGATGGAGTGAAGGCATGAGGCAGAAGATATAAGGGGCGGTTCCCCACGATCAGTTAACAGTATGTCAATGCAGTACATGGAATTTTGAGATGCGGAGAAACATGAGTATGCCCTGGTATTTGGATGCAGGTATCTCCAAGCATCTTCCAAGCCTAGACAATCTGCAAAAACTCGAAGGGAAGTAGACGAGGAGGCAGATGCAGAAGATACATTGGACATTCGATCAGCTATTCTGTATTGAGTTTTATTAAAGTCCACCAGCCACACAATCGATGTACCCTGACATCATAACATTGAATACAGGTTGTAGGATATCACATTAAAAGGGTGAAAGTACATATATACATGCCAAAATTAGCACTGCAGCGAAAAATAGTGCATTAATGAAGATATAGTGGTGCAGAAGACCCCTTGTCCTGCACTTAAAGAACAAAATTTGTCTTGTATATGTTTAATTGTAAGTCGCTACTATCATACAATATCAAATTGGACTTTATTGCTTACTAGAGTGAGTCAAGATCTGACTACACTGGTATGTTATGTGCACTACGTGTTTCAGCACTGGCTGTCAGTCTCTGAACATTGTATCTACTGTTCTGTGTACACTGATCGTTGCAATGTTTCTATTAGTAAATAGACATTGTATCAATTCCTTGGTTCTATGCTATGCACTGTTTGTGTCAATGTTGGCTAGCTAGTTCATAGAAATGTAAGGTTATTTAAATGCTCGTATTTACTGAAAAAATCAGCACTTGCTGCTAGTTGATATTCTCAAGATTGAATTACTGTTGGAGTATCGTGCTAGATTTTATAAAGTGTCTATTTTACAATTGTTATGTTAATATAACAGTCCACATTTGTTTGTTATGCCACGCTGGTCATTTCTACCAGAAATAGCAGTGATGCGGTAACCTGTGTGAATGAGCACTACAGGGAGTGCTCTGTTTCTTAATTGCTCAATGTCAGTTCCCACCCTGCGTTTGTGAGAAGTTGTGAATAGCAAGACTCTAAATGACGGCACTTTATAATGTTAGAATGAATGAAAGGTTTTGTGTTCCACTTTTGCAAGTGACATGCACCTACGATCCTCGTATTAGGGAACAGCAGCTAGATTTTATAAAGTGTCTGTTTTACAATTTTTATATTAATATAACAGTCCACATTTATTTGTTTTGCCACACTGGTCACTTCTACCAGATATAGCAGTGATGCGGTAACCTGTGTGAATGAGCACTACAGGGCGTGCTCTAATTCTTAGTTGCTCAATGTCAGTTCCCACCATGCGTTTGTGAGAAGCTGTGAGTAGCAAAACTCTAAATGACGGCACTTTATAGTGTTAGAATGAATAAAAGGCTATGTGTTCCACTTTTGCAAGTGACATGCACCTACGATCCTCGTATTAGGGAATAGCAGCAATGCAGTGATCTAGCTAGGTAGCCTTTACGTAGGTGAACTTAGTGAGTGCTATAAAATTAATTAGAAATGCACTTGCTGATGTGCTCTATTAGTTATCTGCTCTCTGTTTATTATCACCGTGTTCACGGAGAGGCAGTGAATAGCAGCACAATGTTAAATTAGCTGGCCTCTATACGTCAGCTGGCTTAGTTAGTGCTGTCAGGGATTTTACCCTGCAGCGTCTTTCAGGATACTCGCACCACTCTCCTATAAGGAGCAGCGCTTTTGCTTTTAAGTCGTTGCCGACTATTGATTGATATTTGTAGGTAGCATTCGATTAAGCTAGGACCTTCAACATTGAATTAGTTAATATATCTGGACACCCGACGCGCGTTTCGCCGGCATTCCGGCTTCCTCTTGGGGTGTAACCCGCCGGTTCTGGCGCCCTTATATATCAGAAATGCTGAGTGACAGCTAAGGGGGCCAATAGGATTGTTTTGATTGTAACAATGTGTAAGTGACAGGTAGATCAATTCAGAAGTCTGTCACAAGGCTCAATATTATGTCTTGACAGAAAAATCAATTTTGAATGATATTTTATTTAGATATTGATTATTATTCTTAGTTTCCTATATTTATTAAAGTTATGAGTTGCTAATATATATATGGATGGCAGTTATATTTCAAATTACTTTATATCAAGTTTTTACATATATATATATATATATATATATATATATATAAACATCTAGTTTAATCAGATATGCCAAGGGTGAATTCTTTAGTGTTATAGAGGTTGCTATGCTCAAATATTAGATGTTTGTTTTAATGTCCATATTTTTATCATCTGATTCTTGTTCTTTCATATATATAGGGAAAGAGAAAGGGGGACACAGAACGCCCATCGTGACGAACTCCCACAGCATCTCTCTCATGGTAAGTTTATGATAATGGTTTATTAATTATTTTAAGTTTTGTATCAAAATATTTATTTGTTTTTATAGATTTAAAAGGGATTTTTAGGGGATTTTTATATACACATATATATATATAATATATATATACATATATATACATGTCTCACAGAAAGCAACCAAAATTAAAGCTCTCATTTAGGCCATTTGGATTAACAGAATTCATCTGAAAAATCCACTGACTTTCTCTTTTTAGAAGGGCTTCATCCAAATTACCTCCTCTTATGCCCATTTTTAGCTGGCATATCGCCCATCCTTTGAGGTTTGTCCAATCTAAATTATGATGTTGTTTATAATGTCTAGCAATTGGGGTCGGGGTAAAGGGTTTATTTTGTGCCTGACTATCCTGTTTATTTTTCTCATAATTTAGGATTGAACCAATGTGTTCTCTGATTCTAACCCTCAATTCTCTTTTAGTCTTGCCTACATATCTGAGGCCACAAGGGCACTCGAGGCAGTAAATGACACCTGTTGATGAACATCTTATGTGTTCCCTTATTGTGTAAAAATTACCTGATCCATCCAGGAAGGTTTTTGTACTTCTTAAAATTTTGCACGCCCTACATAACTTGCAAGGATGGAATCCTGGTGCTAAGATTTTTGGTTGATTATTTGTTCGGGAGAAATGACTTGAAACCAAAATGTCTGAGATGCTTTTACTTTTTCGATAGCCTGTTGGAATTCTTTCTCCCAAAATTTGTTTCAGATCTATATCAGTTTTTAGGACATGCCAGTGTTTGTTTAAAATATCAAGCATTTTATTCCAGTCTTCATGATAGTCAGTGATAAATCTCGGTTGGCGTGGAAATTCAGAATCTTTTTTCTTTGGAGTTAAGAGATCAGTTCTATTAGTTCGTAATGCTATATTATAGCCTTCTTTTATGCTTCTATTGGAATAATTCCTAATCTGTAGTCTTGATTTTAATTCTGCAGCTCTTTCCTTGAAAATCCCAAATGTTGAACAGTTGCGTCTCAGACGCAGAAATTCTCCTTTGGGAATTCCCCTGATAGTGCTAGGAGAGTGTGCACTCTCAGCATCTAACAGACTGTTGGTGGCAGTTTCTTTCCTATATAAATCAGTATGTAACTCTCCATTATCATCTTTGTATATTTTAATGTCCAAAAATGGTATTGAGCTATAACTGAAATCCAGGGTTAATTTAAGATTTAGGTCATTATCATTGAGTTGGTGTATAAATTCATGAAGGTTGGAGACAGTATCACTCCAAACCACCAAAATATCGTCTATAAAACGCCGCCATAGACTGACATGGTTTGTGAAATACCTAATTTTGTCATCAAAGACGATCATTTCTTCCCACCAACCTAAATAAATATTAGCAAAGGTAGGAGCAACTGCCGCTCCCATTGCAGTTCCGCGAGTTTGTAAGTAGAAACGACCATCAAATAAAAAGTAGTTCCGAGTGAGAATGAATTTGAGGGCCCGCAGGACAAAGTTTTTCCGTATGGGGTTATAATCGGTGTCTTTTGATAGAAAGAATTCTACAGCTCTACATCCTCTGGAGTGGTCAATACTTGTGTAGAGACTCTCCACATCACAAGTCACTAGTATCTCATCTGGGTTTAGATTTATCCCTTCTATCTCTTTTAAAATCTGCATTGTGTCTCTGGTGTAGGAAGGAAGCTGGTAGACTATATCTCTAAGTTCGTGATCCAACCAGATACTACATTTTTCGGTTAAATTTCCCACACCAGAGACTATGGGTCTTCCTGGGGGATTCTCCTTGTTTTTGTGTATTTTCGGAAGCAGATATAGAGTAGATACTCTAGGATCTTTGACAGATAAATATTTTTTCTCATTGAGGGATATGGCTCCCAGGCCATAGCCCTCTTCTATCATGATTTTATATTCTTCTACGAATTGTGATGTGGGGTCACCCCATAATGGTTTGTAACAATTTCTATCTAGTAGTTGACGTTTTGCCTCATGTATATATTTATCCTTAGGCCAGATGACAATATTACCACCCTTATCGGATCGTTTGTAGACTACATCATCCCATAATTTAAGTTCATTTATCGCTTTTTGTTCTTCCCGCGAGATGTTATCATTTTTTATATGGGCCGGGAGTGACAAAATGTCCCTACTTACTAAATCCACAAAAACTTTTATAGCTGGGCATGTATCCATTGGTGGCATCGTGGTAGATTTTGGTTTGAGATGTTTTTTGGTTCCAAAAATTGGATTATTAGTTTCTTCTTGATTAAGGTTTTCCAAGAGAAGTTCTTCCAGATCCCTAATAGTTTCCATTTCTTGCTCAAGCAGTATGTCATCTGGAAATATCAAGTTTTGGTTTTCCAGCAAGGTATTTTGCTCATGTTTGGAGAAAATCTTTTTATAAGTGAGTTTACGTCCAAAAAGATGTAGATCTTTAATAATAGAGAATTTGTTTAATTTGGTTGTCAGGCAAAAATTTAGACCTCTTTTTAAAATCCTAGCTTGTGCTCCTGTCAGAGAGTGTTTAGAGAGATTTATGACTTGTAGTGAATCCAAAGGTACAGTTTTTGTATTATTTTGAGTTACATCCTTTGATCAAATCAATCCTATTGGCCCCCTTAGCTGTCACTCAGCATTTCTGATATATAAGGGCGCCAGAACCGGCGGGTTACACCCCAAGAGGAAGCCGGAATGCCAGCGAAACGCGCGTCGGGTGTCCAGATATATTAACTAATTCAATGTTGAAGGTCCTAGCTTAATCGAATGCTACCTACAAATATCAATCAATAGTCGGCAACGACTTAAAAGCAAAAGCGCTGCTCCTTATAGGAGAGTGGTGCGAGTATCCTGAAAGACGCTGCAGGGTAAAATCTCTGACAGCACTAACTAAGCCAGCTGACGTATAGAGGCCAGCTAATTTAACATTGTGCTGCTATTCACTGCCTCTCCGTGAACACGGTGATAATAAACAGAGAGCAGATAACTAATAGAGCACATCATTCACACAGGTTACCGCATCACTGCTATATCTGGTAGAAGTGACCAGTGTGGCAAAACAAATAAATGTGGACTGTTATATTAATATAAAAATTGTAAAACAGACACTTTATAAAATCTAGCTGCTGTTCCCTAATACGAGGATCGTAGGTGCATGTCACTTGCAAAAGTGGAACACAAAACCTTTCATTCATTCTAACATTATAAAGTGCCGTCATTTAGAGTCTTGCTATTCACAACTTCTCACAAACGCAGGGTGGGAACTGACATTGAGCAATTAAGAAACAGAGCACTCCCTGTAGTGCTCATTCACACAGGTTACCGCATCACTGCTATTTCTGGTAGAAATGACCAGCGTGGCATAACAAACAAATGTGGACTGTTATATTAACATAACAATTGTAAAATAGACACTTTATAAAATCTAGCACGATACTCCAACAGTAATTCAATCTTGAGAATATCAACTAGCAGCAAGTGCTGATTTTTTCAGTAAATACGAGCATTTAAATAACCTTACATTTCTATGAACTAGCTAGCCAACATTGACACAAACAGTGCATAGCATAGAACCAAGGAATTGATACAATGTCTATTTACTAATAGAAACATTGCAACGATCAGTGTACACAGAACAGTAGATACAATGTTCAGAGACTGACAGCCAGTGCTGAAACACGTAGTGCACATAACATACCAGTGTAGTCAGATCTTGACTCACTCTAGTAAGCAATAAAGTCCAATTTGATATTGTATGATAGTAGCAACTTACAATTAAACATATACAAGACAAATTTTGTTCTTTAAGTGCAGGACAAGGGGTCTTCTGCACTGCTAATTATTTTTGACCTACATTGATAAAGATAGAATTATTTTAACATAAATATATTAGTAAAGTTTATTATTTTTATTTCCTACTAGAACCACAGTTCTTTTCCTCTCTTCCTTTTTCCCAAATAATTTAATAAGCAATTATTGGTGGTATACACCTTTGTGGTTCTCTCTAACTCACTTTGTATATAATAAATAAGTGAGGGTATCAGCAAAATCCCTGTTTTTGAAGATATAGTGGCCATCTTAGTCAGTAGACAACTCTAAACATTTAAAAGCTACTGATAAAACTCTTCTAGTATTAGCAGTGATGGTGAAATAGTATTCCCACCAAATCTACAGTCTATGTAACCATCAAAGCCTCCACCCTTCCATATTCTTGAATACACATGACATCAAACATATGGAACTTAGGCCCCATGCACACGACCGTGCCTGTAATTACAACTCATAATTACGGGCAGGGCCGGACGCTGACAGTCGTCTGCATTTACAGGCCATGCTCCCATTATAAAGTATGGGAGCATGGTCCGTAAAATAAAAAAATAGGACCTGTCCTATTTTTTACGGACAGTTTCTACGACACGGACACCTTCCCATAAAAACTTGTAGTAAAGATCACCCCTTCGATATCCACTAGAAGAAAATAGACTATCGATATCTACACCGTGTTCCAAATTATTATGCACATTGGATTTAAGTGTCATAAACATTTCATTATTCATTTTTCAATTAAACTCATGGATGGTATTGTGTCTTAGGGCTCTTTGGATCATTGTAATCAATCTCAGACACCTGTGATAATTAGTTTGCCAGGTGTGCCCAATCAAAGGAAAACTACTTAAGAAGGACGTTCCACATTATTAAGCAGGCCACAGGTTTCAAGCAATATGGGAAAGAAAAAGGATCTCTCTGCTGCCGAAAAGCGTGAAATAGTGCAATACGTTGGACAAGGTATGAAAACATTGGATATTTCAAGAAAACTTAAGCGTGATCATCGTACTGTGAAAAGATTTGTGGCTGATTCAGAACACAGACGGGTTCGTTCAGATAAAGGCATAATGAGGAAGGTTTCTGCCAGACAAATTAATAGGATTAGGAGAGCAGCTGCTAAAATGCCATTGCAAAGCAGCAAACAGGTATTTGAAGCCGCTGGTGCCTCTGGAGTCCCGCAAACCTCAAGGTGTAGGATCCTCCAGAGGTTTGCAAGTGTGCATAAAGCTATTATTCGGCCACCCCTAAACAATGCTCACAAGCAGAAACGGTTGCAATGGGCTCAGAAATACATGAAGACTAATTTTCAAACGGTGTTATTTACTGATGAGTGCCATGCAACCCTGGATGGTCCAGATGGATGGAGTAGTGGATGGTTGGTGAATGGCCACCATGTCCCAACAAGGCTGGGACGTCAGCAAGGAGGTGGCAGAGTCCTGTTTTGTGCTGGAATCATGGGGAGAGAGCTGGTAGGCCCCTTTAGGGTCCCTGATGGTGTGAAAATGACCTCTGCAAAGTATGTAGAGTTTATGACTGACCACTTTCTTCCGTGGTACAAAAAGAAGAACCGTGCCTTCCGTAGCAAAATTATCTTCATGCATGACAATGCACCATCTCATTCTGAAAAGAATACCTCTGTGTCATTGGCTGCTATGGGCATAAAAGGAGAGAAACTCATGGTGTGGCCCCCATGTTCCCCTGACCTCAATCCTATTGAGAACCTTTGGAGCATCCTCAAGCAAAATATCTATGAGGGTGGGAGGCAGTTCACATCAAAACAGAAGCTCTCGGAGGCTATTCTGACATCCTTCAAAGATATTCAAGCAGAAACTGTCCAAATACTCACAAATTCAATGGATGCAAGAATTGTGAAGGTGATATCAAAGAAGGGGTCCTATGTTAACATGTAACTTGGCCTGCTAAGTTTTTTTTGATTGAAAGAGTTTTTGATTTCTGTAAATATGACCTCCTGATGCTGCAAATTCAACAAATTACCATTTTAGTTCTCTTTACAACCTTTAAAATATTTTGATCTCTGTTGTGCATAATAATTTGAAACAGTGCATTTTGAGTTTTTTACTTCTGCAAAAAAATCTGTTATCATTAGGAGATTTGTTCAATAAAATTTGCATTATACTCCAACGGTTGATGGCTTGAAGATTATACTGACTGTCATTTGCATAGACTATTTAGGAAAATCAGCGAAAAATAACATTTGCATAATCATTTGGAATGCGGTGTAGAGATCCGCAGTGAGAATGTGCGCGTGTTATTTGCAGAAGGATCTGGCCGTGATTTGATGTGTTTATGCCGGATATTGGGCGTGGTTAGGGGGCGTGGCTTAAAATTTCCCCCTTTTCCGAATTCAAAAGTTGGGAGGTATGGCACTAGGGGTTAAATTACTGGAATCTGAGTTTTCTCTGATACTGTGGTTGTCAATCACAGCCACAATTCTGCAGGTGATTGCACGTGCACATCTGTAGTGATCACAATAAAATACTTGCACGGTATCATGCAGGAACTACATTCTGAAGATGATGTACAGTACATTTATGTAATTTTTAAGGAAGGGGTTGAACAACGATCAGCTGCTTGGAGGCACTGGCTGAGCCTGCTCCATGCTTAGTGGCTGTCGGCATCTAAGCTGTTAGAAAGAGGGAGGGGGCCCGACCTTCATCCCATCAGCTAGGATCCCTAATGAAGGCCCCCAGGTCTGCCATCTTGGTCTTCTCATTAAAGAGGCTCTGTCACCAGATTTTGCAGCCCCTATCTGCTATTGCAGCAGATAGGCGCTGCAATGTAGATTACAGTAACGTTTTTATTTTTAAAAAACGAGCATTTTTGGCCAAGTTATGACCATTTTCGTATTTATGCAAATGAGGCTTGCAAAAGTACAACTGGGCGTGTTGAAAAGTAAAAGTACAACTGGGCGTGTATTATGTGCGTACATCGGGGCGTGTTTACTACTATTACTAGCTGGGCGTTGTGTATAGAAGTGTCATCCACTTCTCTTCACAACGCCCAGCTTCTGGCAGTGCAGCACTGTGACGTCACTCACAGGTCCTGCATCGTGTCGGCACCAGAGGCTACAGTTGATTCTGCAGCAGCATCAGCATTTGCAGGTAAGTAGCTACATCGACTTACCTGCAAACGCCGATGCTGCTGCAGAATCATCTGTAGCCTCTGGTGCCGACACGATGCAGGACCTGTGAGTGACGTCACAGTGCTGCACTGCCAGAAGCTGGGCGTTGTGAAGAGAAGTGGATGACACTTCTATACACAACGCCCAGCTAGTAAAAGTAGTAAACACGCCCCGATGTACGCACATAATACACGCCCAGTTGTACTTTTACTTTTCAACACGCCCAGTTGTACTTTTGCAAGCCTCATTTGCATAAATACGAAAATGGTGATAACTTGGCCAAAAATGCTCGTTTTTTAAAAATAAAAACGTTACTGTAATCTACATTGCAGCGCCTATCTGCTGCAATAGCAGATAGGGGTTGCAAAATCTGGTGACAGAGCCGCCATAATGGAGATAGATAAAAGTATAATAAACTGCAATGCACAAGTGGTACTAAAAAAAAAACCCCACATATGTGGGACTAAAAAACAATGTCCTTTTACTAATATAGAAAAAAAATATTAAAAGGTTAAAAGATAACCCCTTTTTCTATTTTTCCCTAATGTTTTGTAAAAGATAAAAAAGAAACATAATTGGTATTGCCGCATCAGTAATTATTTATCCAGAACAGTAAACGCTGTAAAAAAAAACCAAAAGAAATATCCGCCAGAATGGCTATTTTATTAGCTAATCCCCCCAAAAAATTCAATAAAAAGGCTCACAATCTAAATTCCCTATTGGTATGTTTTTGGGGTGTGGGAGGAAACCAGAGTACCCAGAGGAAACCCACACAAACACAGGGAGAACATACAAACTCCATACAGATGTTGTCGTTGGTTGGATTTGAACCCAGGACCTCAGCGCTGCAAGGCAATAGTGTGAACTACTGAGCCACCGTGCTGCCTGAAGATAAAATTCTCATGGTGCCACACACCATACCCCTAAATATAATAGCAGAATACACTTTGTCCCTTATTATAATAGCACCATACACTGTGTCCCTGATTATAATAGCACAATACACTGTTACAATGTGTCCCTGATTATAATAGCAAAATACACTGTGTCCCTGATTATAATAGCACAATACACTGTTACACTGTGTCCCTGATTATAATAGCACCATACAGTGTGTCCCACACAACACAGTGCTCCCTGTAGTTAGTGACCCATAGATCCTCCTGTATATAGTACCCACATACAGCCCCCTATAGATAGTGCTTCACATATAGCCCCCATGTAGATAGTGCCCCACATATAGCCCCCTATAGGTAGTGCTCTACATATAGCCCCTCCTGCAGATAGCGCTCTACAAATAGCCCCCCTGTAGATAGTACCTCACATATAGCCCCCCTGTAGATCATGCCCTACATATAGCCCCCCTGTAGATCATGCCACTCACACATTTAAGTGAAACAACAACAACTTTACATACTCACATTGATCCCATCCCCACGCCGTCCTGTGTCAATGCAGCCCTGCTCTCTTCTGAGCAGGTCGGCTGGGGCAGAACGACGCTTGCGTCGTTGCAGGTCGCTAATTGGCAGGGCAGAATGACTTGCCCCGTCAATCAGCTCCTTTCAACAATGGAAGCGGCGCAATGACGTCATCGCGTCGTTGAAAGGCGCTGATTGGCTGGACAGAATGACTTGCCCCGCCAATCAGCACCTTTCAACAACGGAAGCGCTAGCCATTTAGCACTTATGCATGTAATTGTATCTGCGTCCTATAGAAGCAGGTACAATTAGTGCAGGAGGGGAGGTGGCGGCTGGTTTCAGTTGGGGTGACTGGTCGCAGACCCCACCATCTCAGTGGGCCCCCCCCCCGCTAGCTACGCTACTGACTAATCAGGTGTCGTGTTTCTAAGACCTGCTCGAAAGTCCACTTCCTGGCACTTCCCTTTCTAGACAGAGCTCTTACGTCTGGCACTGTGCTAATTGCTGTCAGAAATGGACATTAACTTTTAAATTTCATGTAGTCTGTCCTTGTTGCAAATTGAATAAAGACTTTTTTATTTTTACTCTTTAATAATGGTTGGAAAACAGGGCTTATTTCTGCCGGCAGGCAGCCTTTTTTGAATTTAACTGTTGCACGCCCACCAACTATTGAGGTCCGCTCCATTGTATTTTTGCTAGATCAGGTTATGGCTTTAGCGGTACGACTTGACCGACGTCTCAGGGAACGACGACTTGAACGTGTTTGTGTATTCTCCTCTGACTTCCCCATGATGCCTCCCGAGGTTCCGTTGCTTCGTTCTTCCACGGAAGACTCGGAGGTACCTATGCAACTCGGGGCCTCCGTGTCCCCCCAACAGCGTAGAGAGTTCCGCAGGAAGAATGGTCTCTGCTTCTACTGTGGGGATGACAAGCATCAAGTGAACAACTGTCCTAGGCGTAAGAATAAGCAGCCGGAAGAACTTCCGCGCCTAAGTGACCATCGGGGAGGTCACTTGGGCGCACAGGTATTTCCCGTAAATATGAAACGTATTAAAATCTTGCTTCCCTTTCAGCTCTCTTTTGGTGGTAGGTCTGCTACCGGCAGTGCCTTCATGGATTCAGGGTCTTCTGCTAATATTATGTCTGTGGAATTTGCTATGTCTCTAGCTATGCCATTGATTGATTTGCCTAAACCTGTCCCGGTAGTGGGTATCGACTCCACTCCTCTTGCTAATGGTTATTTTACACAGCATACCCCTGTTTTTTAACTCCTTGTGGGCTCCATGCATTTGGAGCAGTGCTCTGTACTGGTGATGGAGGGATTATCGTCCGATTTGGTTCTAGGCCTTCCCTGGTCGCAGTTGCATAATCCCACTTTTGACTGGAATACAGGGGATCTTACCAAATGGGGTAATGAATGCATGACGTCATGTTTTTCTGTTAATTCTATTTCTCTCCCTGAGGAGGTGAACACTCTACCTGAGTTTGTTCAGGACTTCGCTGATGTTTTCTCTAAAGAGGCCTCCGAAGTGTTACCACCTCATAGAGAATATGATTGCGCAATTGAATTGGTACCAGGAGCTAAGCTCCCTAAGGGTAGGTTATTTAATCTCTCTTGTCCCGAACGTGAAGCCATGAGAGAGTATATCCAGGAATGCCTGGCCAATGGTTACATTCGCCCTTCTACTTCTCCAGTAGGTGCTGGCTTCTTCTTCGTAGGGAAGAAGGATGGTGGTCTTAGGCCATGCATTGACTACCGAAACTTGAATAAGGTCACTGTAAGGAACCAGTATCCCCTTCCTTTGATTCCTGATCTCTTCAATCAGGTTCAGGGGGCCCAATAGTTCTCTAAGTTTGATCTACGGGGGGCTTATAACCTTATCCGCATCAAAGAGGAAGATGAGTGGAAGACTGCGTTTAACACGCCCGAAGGTCATTTCGAATACCTCGTCATGCCCTTTGGGTTGTGTAATGCTCCCGCGGTCTTCCAGAATTTCATAAATGAGGTTTTAAGAGACTACCTGGGGGTATTTCTTGTAGTGTACCTTGATGACATACTTGTGTTTTCCAAGGACTGGTCCTCCCACATTGAACATGTCAGGAAGGTGCTCCAGGCCCTTCGGGAAAACAAACTGTTTGCTAAGACCGAAAAATGTGTGTTTGGGGTGCAGGAGATACCGTTTTTGGGTCAAATCCTCACTCCTCATGAATTCCGCATGGACCCTGCCAAGGTCCAGGCTGTGGCGGAATGGGTCCAACCGGCCTCCCTGAAGGCGTTACAGTGCTTCCTGGGGTTAGCTAATTATTACAGGAGATTTATAGCTAACTTCTCGGTCATCGCTAAGCCTCTTACGGATCTCACTCGCAAAGGTGCTGATCTCCTCCACTGGCCTCCTGAGGCTGTCCAGGCTTTTGAGGTCCTTAAGAAGTGCTTTATCTCGGCCCCAGTGCTGGTTCAGCCCAACCAAATGGAGCCATTTATCGTGGAGGCTGACGCGTCCGAGGTGGGAGTGGGGGCTGTCTTGTCCCAGGGTACCAGGTCCCTCACCCATCTCCGCCCCTGTGCCTACTTCTCCAGGAAGTTTTCGCCCACTGAGAGTAACTATGATATTGGCAACCGCAAACTCTTAGCCATTAAATGGGCATTTGAAGAGTGGCGCCACTTCCTGGAGGGGGCTAGGCACCAGGTTACGGTCCTTACCGACCACAAGAATCTGGTTTTCCTAGAATCTGCCCGGAGGCTAAACCCGAGACAAGCTCGATGGGCGTTATTTTTTACCAGATTCAACTTTTTGGTCACCTATAGGGCTGGGTCTAAAAATATTAAGGCTGATGCACTGTCGCGTAGCTTCATGGCCAGCCCTCCTTCGGAGGAAGATCCTGCTTGTGTTTTGCCTCCAGGTATAATCATTTCCTCTATTGATTCTGATTTAGTCTCAGAAATTTCGGCTGATCAAGGTTCAGCTCCCGGGAACCTTCCTGAGAACAAGCTGTTTGTTCCCCTGCAATTCCGGCTAAGGGTACTTAGGGAAAATCATGACTCTGCACTATCTGGCCATCCAGGCATCCTGGGTACCAAGCACCTCATTGCCAGAAACTATTGGTGGCCTGGGTTGCTCAAAGACGTTAAGGCCTACGTCGCCGCTTGTGAAGTTTGTGCTAGGTCCAAGACTCCCAGGTCCCGACCAGCGGGCTTACTATGTTCTTTGCCCGTTCCCCAGAGACCTTGGACCCATATCTCCATGGATTTCATCACCGATTTGCCTCCATCTCAAGGCAAGTCGGTGGTGTGGGTTGTAGTAGACCGCTTCAGTAAGATGTGCCACTTTGTGCCCCTCAAGAAACTACCCAATGCTAAGACGTTAGCTACCTTGTTTGTCAAACACATCCTGCGTCTCCATGGGGTCCCTGTCAATATTGTTTCTGACAGAGGGGTACAATTTGTTTCATTGTTTTGGAGAGCCTTCTGTAAAAAGTTGGAGATTGATCTGTCCTTCTCCTCTGCCTTCCATCCTGAAACTAATGGCCAAACTGAGAGGACTAATCAGTCTCTAGAACAATATTTAAGGTGTTTTATCTCTGACTGTCAATATGATTGGGTCTCCTTCATTCCCCTCGCCGAATTTTCCCTTAATAACCGGGTCAGTAACTCGTCAGGAGTCTCCCCCTTTTTCTGTAATTTTGGGTTTAATCCACGGTTCTCCTCCATTTCACCTAGTAGTTCCAACAATCCCGAGGTAGATGTCGTTCATCGGGAACTGTGCACAGTCTGGGCCCAGGTTCAGAAGAATCTAGAGGAGTCCCAGAGCATACAAAAAACTCAGTCAGATAGAAGACGTTCTGCTAACCCCGTTCTGCTAACCCCTTGTTTATGGTCGGGGATCTGGTGTGGCTATCGTCAAAGAATTTGCGCCTTAAAGTCCCGTCCAAGAAGTTTGCTCCCCAGTTTATAGGGCCATACAAGGTCATTGAAGTCCTTAACCCTGTCTCCTTCCGACTGGAGTTGCCCCCGTCTTTTCGAGTACACGACGTGTTTCATGCCTCCCTCCTTAAACGCTGCTCCCCGTCCTTGGCTCCCTCGAGGAAACCTCCGGTCCCTGTTCTCACCCCTGAGGGGGTAGAATTCGAGGTGGCCAAGATTGTGGACAGCAGGATGGTCCAAGGCTCCCTCCAGTACCTGGTCCATTGGAGGGGATACGGGCCTGAGGAGAGGACTTGTGTACCTGCCCGTGATGTTCACGCTGGGGTATTGCTCAGGAGGTTCCACCTTCGTTTCCCCAATAAACCAGGTCCACCTAGAAAGGGTCCGGTGGCCCCTCATAAAAGGGGGGGTTACTGTAAAGGATCTGCCAGACACAACTTCTGTGTAGACGCCCATAGGTAATCAGTCTGCACATGCTTCTATGTCTGTGAGACTGACTCCATCTTCCACCACCCAGGATGGCAGGCTTAGGAGTGGGAGAGCCTATCACAGCCTGGCCAGATGGAGCTAGCTCCCGCCCTCTGTCTATTTATACCTGCCTTTCCTGTTCCTCCTTTGCTTCTGATTCTTCTCTGTTTGTTTCCTGGCCCTGCTGCAGTTTCTTGAACTACTGATCCTCTGCTTGTGATTGACCTTGGCTTTTCTGACCACTCTTCTGCTCTGCGTTTTTGTACCTGGTTTGACTCGGCTCGTTCACCTCGCTTGTTGCTCACGGTGTTCCCGTGGGCAACTTCCCCATTTCCCTGGCTTCTTTGTACCCTTGTCTGTTTGTCTGTCGTGCACCTATTGAGTGTAGGGACCGTCGCCCAGTTGTACCCCGTCGCCTAGGGCAGGTCGTTGCAAGTAGGCAGGGACTGAGTGGCGGGTAGATTAGGGCTCACTTGTCTGTTTCCCTACCCCAACATTACAGCACTTGAGTAGGAAGGAGAGGGATATCCCCATGGATTGAATAACAGGGATACTCCTGAAAGTCCTAATAAGGCATGGGTACACATCTCAGCAAAAAAAACTGTAAACCATGGGAAAATATGAGTGACTTTGGAGGGGGAAGAGAGAAAAAAACGTGGAGGGGAAAGGGGGGGGTACAGCAGGTGTAATCCTTACATGTCAAACAGAAATACTCCACCTTAGTAGTCTAAGTTCTTAGTACTACAAACCTTGAGTAGTCGCTCAATGGTGTGAGAAATCAAGAGGTTGGAAATATTTTCCTGTTTAAGAGATAAAACCTGAATAACTGCAAAAACTTGAAATGTTAAAGTCATAGTATGACCCGCTATATTCTATGCAGACTCAAGGCAGTCAGGTGTTATGACGAAGGGTGTTGCATTTTTCTCCGGGTTTCTCCCATAAGGCAGATAGGTGAGAGTTCGCAGATGGAGACTGTGAGGCAGGGGTACCATCCCTGGAGATGATCTTGAACGGTAGTGAATTTGTGGCTGTGGTTTTGTTATGAAAAGATTAAGTGGATAGGAAATTCACAGCGATATCTAATATCATGGAGGCCTATAACTTGTAGCAATTGTTTGAGGGCCCACCTCAGTAGAATAGTGAACGGAGTGATGTCCGTGAAAATTTGGATTTCACGCTTTACAATTTTGAGGACGTCCTTGGATCTGGCTGCTTTCATAAGATTTTCCTTGGTTTGACAATAATATGTCTGGGTAAACCGTTTTGGCAGGGCCCCATTAGGGCTTGTATACACATAACAAAATTGTTCCAGAAAATTTCTGCAGCAATTCTGCAGAAACTAGCAGACATTCCACTGCGGAAAAACCGCACCATTTCCTGCGTTTTTTACTAGAGAAAATGGTGTGGAGTTTGCTACGTTTTTCTCAATGCTAGGAGATGGTGACATCTCCTCTGAATAACGCAGCAATTCAGTCCACTTTCTGCAGCAGGAATGGACGTGCTGCAGTACAAAAAATACTAGGCGCAGGTGAATTTCTGCTCAGAAATTTTACACACCCTCTTTGCTGCTACTGTATTCTGCTGCATATTTTCTGCCCGCATTTCTGGACGGAAAATACGCAGCAATTCCATTACATGTGCACAAGCCCTTAAGGCTCTATGGGATTATGGTTGGACTCAAATACGATTATTTTTTTTCCCCCAAATCTTCTATTTTGCTGTTGGCCATTTCTAGTAGAACACTAGTTAAAGTCAGAGATACTGTCTGGATTTTTATTAAATTTTGCCACTGTGGTATCCAGTTTACACTCTATTGGGTCTAAGTGTTGGCACAGGTCTTTAAATTCTATTTTCATCTATGAAGTTAATCTGCTGTAGACCTTCTCTAGTTTCTTTTGTAAGAGTTGGGAAAAGCGAGCATTAAGGACTTTGTCCCCCTAGTATCCTGACACTTGTGGTTTGGCTATTTCCCCTGCGTTTGAGGACTGAGAGATCATGTCTGCCATGGCTTGGTCCATTGAAAGCGGAGCAGATGCTGTTGGTACAAATAAATCTGACTGTGGGCTTTGAGCGGCTAGAAGTGGGCTAACTGCAAGTCTTTCAGAGTGTTGATTTACGGCAAAAATAGGTCCGTCTGAGAGTCAGTAGGGCCCTGTGGTTGATTTAATGCCATTGCTGATGTCAGAACTTGATCTGTAGTTTAAGATGTGGACCGGCCAGTGGGCATCTTTGCAGGGCTTTTCGCCATTCAGAAGAGCAGAAAAGAGATTCAGGTACTAGTAAGGATAATTCTGAAGGGTAGAAGAATGAGTAACTTGCTAATGATAGCATTAATATTGCTGAGGCGGCACAGGGCTCCATTATCACGTCTGTTATGGAGCTCTGGTTACTCCGCTCCCACAGTTCAAATCTATTTAGCGCAGCTTTAGCTTTTCAGAATTGTGGAGGTTTAATATATCTTTACAGATCCAATGTTTGGCTGCAGCTATGGAGATTCAGAAGCTGAACAATTAAACTCAGCTATAATGTCCCAGTATGTTACAGGAGCAAAGCTTGAATATTTTGTGTTGTTGAAGCTGAAGTTTTCCAAGTCTGTAGTGTTATATGAGGCTCTCACTGTGCTCACTATGTGATATGAGACCCAATATGGCCCTTATAGGAGACACTGACCTTTCCAGAAGTATTTTTGGGCAGGAGGGCCCTATACAGGGTTTGTAGTTTCTAAAGGCAGGCTACACTGCTTTGGGCTTTTTAAAAATCCATGCCGCGTAATTCAGCGTCTGTGGTAGTCTACAGATTTCCAGCTATGCTGCAGTCTGTGAGGCAGTGTAGGCCAGTCCTCAGTCCACTCTGACGAAAGATGAAAGTCTGGAACAGCGGCTGGGAGAGGCTGTATGGGCTTTGTGTTGGCAGGATTGCTCCAGATTGTCTTCTGAACCAACAGAACTCCACTAAACACGTCCGCCTCATTTTTTGTGGAGCCATGGTCCCCTGGACATTAATTTTAATAAAATATAACAGTATATTAAGTGGAGCTCTCAATGGGGCACAGTGACTTTTTTGTGTACGCCCTGGGTGACAGTTGTTTCATAGGCCAAGATGTTTGTTGGCCAATCATAGGGATCAGATTGTCAACCGGTCTAACCCCAATTTTCTGAATCTTCCAATCATTCATTGTTTATGGCATCCAATCCAGGTAGTAAAAAAACTAAATCATGATGTGTATGTGGTATTTGATTCACTCCTAAACATTGTCTTTAAAGGCTAACAATTGAAGAAAAGGCTGCATTCATCTCCTTATCGCAGAGTTGACCATTTTAATTTTCTTTCTAGAGACTTAATCCTGATTAGCAGCAAAGGTGATGAGGTTGATATTCCCACATAATTAAAGAACATTGCTTATTACCAGATAGTGATAGTAATGAGTATATCTTAATGCAATATCACATTATCTCCAGCAATCTCTTTATTATTTCTTCTTTTCTGAATGATAATTAATTTATTTCCCTCAAGGATAACAGGCTGAACCTTGTAAGCCCATGCTATTTTGGTTCTGGATCAATCATGATTAAGGTGTAGATGGTGTTTGGATACAAAGTTTTTAATTTGTATGAATGTTCTATGAAAGGAAACCATTTGCGATTACAAAAATACTCAGGGTAATAGCCAGTAAAACATTCAATAATTGTCCTACCTTCAAGGAGAGGTGTGGATCTCGGAACAAAAAGAGGTATTAGTAGTTAAATTATTACAACCTCTAAAATACAGATTATGGAGTTCAATTTAGAAAGATCTGTTCTATTTTTGGACGTCGTCTGTGTTAATCTTGCTTAGTTTCATAGGCGTCTTTATTATCTAGACCGGGTCTAAGGAAAAATGTGTTGTCTTTGTGGGGGTCTTTAATAAAAACACATAGTGACTCTTTTTCACATATCCAAAAGTAGAGAGTTACCACAGCACTGAACAGCCAGAACGGTGCACGCCTCTTCAGAACCCGGTCCAAGGTCCTCAGTATCAGGCAAAAATTAGACAAGGAGACAGCACTTCCAAAAATGTAGAAAACCTTTAATCACCCATGCAACGTTCCAATCCCTCAGGACCTTTCTCAAGAATGAGAAAGGTCCTGAGGGATTGAAACATTGCATTGGTGATTAAAGGTTTTCTACATTTTTGGAAGTGCTGTCTCCTTGTCTATTTTTTGTCTTTTTCACATATGAGATCCAGGAACAGGTTATTACATTTTTACACTTATCCATCCAGTTGTCAGAAAATGGGCACCTGCATACCAATATCTTCAGGAAACTTATGGGAACAAATAGCTTTTTAAGATGGGATAGTTGGCACTCACAAACCCTGTGCAAAGAGATCCATCCCTAAAGGACAATATTTGAAGGCCCGCAGGAATTGCTCAACCATCTCAGATTTAAAGATCTCTGCTGGGGAACTTAGAAATAGATTCCATAGGAGGGAATACCCAGATGGGATACTAAAGACAGCCTACCAACATTCCTTACAGACGAATAGAAAATAAACGTTAAACCCTAAAAGTAGATCAGAGGAGGGAACCTCTAGCCGGTTCACAGGAACCTATGATTCTGCGCATGCAGAGGCGCTAGAGATACTCCAAACATACTGAGATATTGGAGAAACAGTAAGCGGCAATCCGGTCATCGCCTATAGAAGGGGCCGTAATATTAGAGATAGACTGGTACACAGTCACATGAAACCTGTAGAAATCTCTCAAACCTAGTAAGGGAAGAAGACGGCCGGTACCTTTAGGTGTGGAGCATGTTCTGTTTTGATAGGCAAACTTGGTCCAACAATATTAAGTGTCCCTAAACTCCCTCTGTATGTTAGGCTTAAAGGGAATCTGGTGGAAGTGGGTGAAAAATCATTTTTATGTTACCTATAATTATCTTCTAAGTAGCTCTTAACTTTAGTATTCAGTTTTTTTGTGTTTCTGCATTGTATGCTAATGAGCATAAAAGAGTCATATCTTCGTTTGAAAAGAGTAATATCTTCATTCCTCAAGCCTTTCCAAGTTAATCCCGCCTCCCTACTTTTGATTGACAGGTTACTTTTGATTGACAGCATTCAGGGTAGGCCAGTTTTCACCAGTGAGTGGGCATAAGAAGAGAAACAAACTAGACTGCCGTATTATTACCATAAAAGGCGCAAAATGTTTGCAGACCATTATTTACGGTCGGAGGAGAAGTTTAGGAGAGGGGATAGCTCCAATGAACTTCTGACATCAGCGGCCAGCGAGGGGTGAGCAGCATTCAATAGGTGAAATGCTGGCGATAGGTTCCCTTTAAGTGCTCTGTTATATCAATATAAAACAATATATTCTGACGGTTAAATAATATTTAATGTCATGATCTTGTTTATTATTTTTTAGTTGCAGATGAGAGGAACATTAATGGAAACAAAATTAACCCTCCCCTTCTGCCTACCAATGTAAAGCAACTGACAGAAATCAATTTTCTAAGCATATGAAAACACTAAAAATTACAAGTGTGTCTGAATGCATACGAGTTAATGCCACCATAGCTCAGAAGTAGTTATTTTTCATTTTCATTATGTTGCTCGGTTATTTGCAGCTGTGTTTAGATAATACTAGGCCTTTCGGTGTGTGGGATTACCATGTAAAGGACTACAGCTCCCATGATTCCTCTCCCCTCTCACAGACATTGCCTATATTTAGAGCTGCCGGCGTGCCCCTCTATTACAAGTTGCAATGTAGTGCTGTAGTTACTCCCTGTCTACTGAGACACAGCTCTGCACGATCTACTGCCCAGCATGTGAAACATAATCCCTCCAGAGTCCAGAAGGGAGGTGGGAGAACAGGAAGTAGTAGAGACAAGAGGAATGTTATGCGTGACACCCAGTACGACAGGGAGGGGAGCTAACCATGTGTTCAGTGTAAAGCCACACAAGTAGTAAACACCAGGAGCGTGGTCATGTGTCTGCATGTGAGACTGACTTAGAGATTTTAGCTACAGACCGTATATTAGTAAGTGACTAATCTTACTGCAGTCAAACTATTTGATCGCTTCTATAATGCTTTGGTATACCCAGTACACCAAAGCATTATTGCCTGTCGCTGTAAAACTGACAGGCAATTTATCAGGCTGTGTCTTTGGTATGGCCTAATAGGCATATAGCCATGGCAGACCTGAGAGCCTTTGTGACAACCCATCGGCACCCTGTGATCGTGTTGCAGGGCACTGATGGCGTGACAAAGGGAGCCCCCTTTCTCTGTAGCCACTTAGATGCCGCAGCATCTGAGTGGTTAGATGGCCAGGATCAGAGGGTACACCGTGCCATACACTGAGCCTACCATTTCGTCCTATTGTGGTCAAAAGATAATGGTATGCCCATTTGCAGGAAGGGGTTAAAAAAAACTATTGCATTAACTGTTTAGGAATTACAGCCATTTTTTACATAGTCCCTCCATTTTCACAGGCTCAAGTAATTGGACAAACTAACATAATTATAGATATAAGCATTGATTTTAATACTTGGATGCAACTCCTTTGCAGTCAATGACAGCCTGAAGTCTGGAAACCATGGACATCAACAAATGCTGAAATTCCTCCCTTGAGATACTTTGCCAGGTCTTTACTGCAGCTGCCTTCAGTTGCGGTTTGTTTTCAGGTCTTTCAGTCTTCAGATTTGCCCTCAGTAATTGAAAAGCTCAATTAGGTTGAGGGCAGGTGACTGACCCAGATATGAAAGAATATTTAATTTCTTTGCCTTTTAAAGTTCTTGGGCTGCTTTCGTGGTATGTTTTGGGTCATTACACATCTGTACTGTGAAGTGCCGTCCTATCAATTGTGCAGTGAGTGTTTGACTGAATCTGAACTATCTCGCTCTATACACTTCAGAATTCATCCTGCTACTTCTAGCTGCAGTTCCATCAATAAATATCAGTGACCCAGTTCCATGAGCAGCCATAAATACCCATGGTATAACACTGCCTCCATGTTTGACAGATGATGTCCAGATATGCCTCAGATCAGGAGCTCTTCCTTTCCTTTCCCATACTGTTCTCTTCCCACCCTTCTGGTACAAGTTAATCTTGGTTTCATCTGTCCAAGTAACTTGTTCCAGAACTGGGCGGCTTTTTTAGATGTTTTGTAGCGGAGTGTAATTTCACCTTTCTGTTCTTCCATGTTGCCAGTAGTGTGCATCTTGAGATAAATCCTCTATATCTACATTCATGAAGGCACCTCCTGAATGTAGACTTTGACCTCCTTCTTGGCTTGACTAGATGATGTGAAGATGTGAAGGGGTATTAATATACCAAGGTAAACAATTCTGCGATCATCCACTTTAGTATCCACTTTATATCAAGTCTAGAGTCAACGCAGCCGTCTACCAGGAAATTTTAGAGCACTTCATGCTTCCCTCTGATGACAAGCTTTATGGAGATGCTGATTTCATTTTCCAGCAGGACTTGGCACCTGCCCACACTGCCAAAAATACCAATACCTGGTCTAATAACCACAGTATCACTGTGCTTGATTGGCCAGCAAACTCGCATGACCTAAACCCAATAGAGAATCTATGGGGTATTGTCAAGAGGAAGATGAGACACCAGACCCAACAATGCAGACAAGCTGAAGGCCGCTATCAAAGCAACCTGGGCTTCCATAACACCTCAGCAGTGCCACAGGCTGATCGCCTCCATGCCACGCCGCATTGATAACACCTCAGCAGTGCCACAGGCTGATCGCCTCCATGCCACGCCGCATTGATGCAGTAATTCATGCCAAAGAAGCCCCGACCAAGTATTGAGTGCATATACTGTACATACTTTTCAGTAGGCCAACATTTCAGTGTTAAAAATCATTTTTGGAAATGGGCTTATATAATATTCTAATTTTCTGAGACACTAAATTTTGGGTTTTCATTAACTGTTAGCCATAATCATCAACATTAAAAGAAAAAATGCTGGATATGGATCACTCTGTGTGTAATGAATCTATAGAATATAGGAGTTTCACTTTTTGAATTAAATTACTGCAATAAATTAACTTTTTGATGATATTCTAATTCATTGAAAAGGACTAGTATATACACACACACACACACACACACACACACACATATATATATATATATATACATACACACACACACACACACACACACACACACACACATACATATATATATATACACACACACACACACACACACATACCACACACATACACTACCGTTCAAAAGTTTGGGGTCACCCAGACAATTTTGTGTTTTCCATGAAAACTCACACTTATATTTATCAAATGAGTTGCAAAATGACTAGAAAATATAGTCAAGACATTGACAAGGTTAGAAATAATGATTTTTATTTAAAATAATAATTTTCTCCTTCAAACTTTGCTTTCATCAAAGAATGCTCCATTTGCAGCAATTACAGCATTGCAGACCTTTGGCATTCTAGCTGTTAATTTGCTGAGGTAATCGGGAGAAATTTCACCCCATGCTTCCAGAAGCCCCTCCCACAAGTTGGATTGGCTTGATGGGCACTTCTTGCGTACCCTACGGTCAAGCTGCTCCCACAACAGCTCTATGGGGTTGAGATCTGGTGACTGCACTGGCCACTCCATTACAGATAGAATACCAGCTGCCTGCTTCTTCCCTAAATAATTCTTGCATAATTTGGAGGTGTGCTTTGGGTCATTGTCTTGTTGTAGGATAAAATTGGCTCCAATCAAGCGCTGTCCACAGGGTATGGCATGGCGTTGCAAAATGGAGTGATAGCCTTCCTTATTCAAAATCCCTTTTACCTTGTACAAATCTACCACTTTACCAGCACCAAAGCAACCCCAGACCATCACAATACCTCCACCATGCTTGACAGATGGCGTCAGGCACTCTTCCAGCATCTTTTCAGTTGTTCTGCGTCTCACAAATGTTCTTCTGTGTGATCCAAACACCTCAAACTTCGATTCGTCTGTCCATAACACTTTTTTCCAATCTTCCTCTGTCCAATGTCTGTGTGCTTTTGCCCATATTAATCTTTTCCTTTTATTAGCCAGTCTCAGATATGGCTTTTTCTTTGCCACTCTGCCCTGAAGGCCAGCATCCCGGAGTCGCCTCTTGACTGTAGACGTTGACACTGGCGCTTTGCGGGTACTATTTAATGAAGCTGCCAGTTGAGGACCTGTTAGGCGTCTATTTCTCAAATTAGAGACTCTAATGTACTTGTCTTGTTGCTCAGTTGTGCAGCGGGGCCTCCCACTTCTCTTTCTACTCTGGTTAGAGCCTGTTTGTGCTGTCCTCTGAAGGGAGTAGTATACACTGTTGTAGGAAATCTTCAGTTTCTTGGCAATTTCTCGCATGGAATAGCCTTCATTTCTAAGAACAAGAATAGACTCTCTTTTTCTAGCCATTTTGAGAGTTTAATCGAACCCACAAATGTAATGCTCCAGATTCTCAACTAGCTCACAGGAAGGTCAGTTTTATAGCTTCTCTAAACAGCAAAACTGTTTACAGCGGTGCTAACATAATTGCACAAGGGTTTTCAAGTGTTTTCTAATCATTCATTAGCCTTCTAACACAGTTAGCAAACACAATGTACCATTAGAACACTGGAGTGATGGTTGCTGGAAATGGGCCTCTATACACCTATGTAGATATTGCATTAAAAACCAGACGTTTGCAGCTAGAATAGTCATTTAGCACATTAACAATGTATAGAGTGTATTTCTGATTAATTTAATGTTATCTTCATTGAAAAAAACGGTGCTTTTCTTGCAAAAATAAGGAAATTTCTAAGTGACCCTAAACTTTTGAACGGTAGTGTGTATATATATATATATATATATATATATACACATACATATATACATATATATGTATACACACACACACACACACACACACACACACACACACACACACACACACACACACACACACTGTTCTGTTCCACTCCATAGGCCATTGTTAGGGTATGTTCACACGCTGAGTCAAAAACTTCTGAAAATACAGAGCTGTTTTCAAGGGAAAACAGCTCCTGATTTTCATAAGTTTTTTAAGCCACTCGCGACTTTCGCTGTGTTTTTTTACGGCCGTTTTTGGAGTTGTTTTCTATAGAGTCTATGAAAAACGGCTCCAAAAACGTCCCAAGAAGTGACTTGCACTTCCTTTTCATGGCCATTTTTCAAAACGGTCCATCGGAACAGAACGCCGTTTTTCCCATTGAAAGCAATGGGCAGATGTTTGTAGGCGTTCTGCTTCCGATTTTTCGGGTGTTTACGGCCGTGTGAACATACCCTCACTGTTGCTTCTTGTTACCCAGTAGCAACTAAAGTTCTCCTTCAAAATTTGTCTTTTAATTTATGCAAGAACTGTTTCCTGATTCTGCTCCTAATTTCATTACTCAAGCCAGTGTCTCAGTAATTAATACAAGAAATAATTAAACATGAGTAGCTATTTCTGTCTGTGTATTTGTAAAGGTTATCTGTTTATAGAAATTGAACAGTTTACAGATTCCTAATATGCATCTTGCCAGTTTCCCTTGTACATTCAGAGGGTACTAAAGGAATAAATCATTTTAATTTCTTAATGTGTAATCAACTGTTTTTAATTTTCTTCATTACAGCTATTAACCAAGGTTATGATAAGCATGATTTTAGCACTTCTTGCACGTGTTATTTTTACTGCTGCACGTCACAGCTTCATTACTCTTTAAGGAGAATCTGTCACTATTCAGAAACGGTAATGAAAATGTCAAAAATGTACTATGGGGCCAGAACTTAGTTCTCTAATTTCAAATTAAGACACTAACTTTCTAAAACATTGAGGTGCAAAAGTCATATTGTAGGATATACAGAAGATCATGATGTAACTTGCGTGAAAAGTTGTGTAGCATGTCTGACTTCAGGTTATTATATCTCGATTCCCAAGCTTTAAATTATAGCAAATAATGCACACTATGCATTACAGAGGTGGTCTAGTTTAGAAAACCTTTTGCATTCACGCTATTAGAGAATGTTGAGTGAAGAGTGCCTAAAAAGAGTGTCTCTTGCTCTGGACTACCTGTCCTGAACTGCATTACACAGAGAACCCATTGATTTGAATGGGCACTGTATAACACCTTTCCCCATGGTAGCCCTATAGGGAAATTGAAGTCTTACTGCCGGGTTTCCTGTATGGATTACAGCTGATTGCTGGGGTTCCCAGCAGGGGGAAACTTTTCTATCTGCTTTTTGTTAATATTATTATTATTTTTAAAATGCTAAAACATCTGGTATATTTTACACATTCAGATGAGGTATCCTTTGAGCTATTACAGTGCATGACTGAGTAAACTAGATTAGTAAAGTGTAGTGTAATAGTTCAAGAAATTCGCATTTCCGACCAACTAACTCTTGACCTTGAGAAGACTTGGCAGGAAGGTTAAGATGTTGGTTAGGGTTTATGTGGGCAGTAATATCTGAGATGGCCTATACTCAGAATGTCATCCTGTTTCTAAGGGCTTGTTTACACGAACGTGATATATGTCTGTGCAACGCGCGTGATTTTCACATGCGTCGCACGGATCTATATTAGTCTATGGGGCCGTGCAGACAGTTGCGTGATTTTTACTCAGCGTCAGTCCGCTGAAAAAAACTCACGACATGTCCTAGATTTGTGCGTTGTTCGCGCATCACACACCCATTGAAGTCAATGGGTGCGTGAAAATCACGCATGCCACACGAGCACTTCCGTGGGACGAGTGTGATTCGCGCAACAGCAGTGAAAAGGATGAATGAAAACAGAAAAGCACCACGTGCTTTTCTGTTTACAAACATCCAAACGGAGTGTCATAATAATGGCGGCTGCACGAAAATTACCCAGCCGCGCATCATACGGGGCTGACACACGGAGCTGTTAAGTGCCTTTTGCGCACGCAAAATGCCGCGTTTTTGCGTGCGCAAAACTCACGCGCTCGTGTAAACCCGGCCTAAGGCTGGGTTCACACGACCATGTTACGTCCGTAATGTACGGAACGTATTTCGGCCGGAAGACCCGGACCGAACACAGTGCAGGGAGCCGGGCTCTTAGCATCATAGTGATGTACGATGCTAGGAGTCCCTGCCTCTGCGTGGAACTACTGTCCCGTACTGTAATCATGATTACAGTACGGGACAGTTGTCCTGCAGCGAGGCAGGGACTGCTAGCATCGTACATCACTATGATGCTAGGAGCCCGGCTCCCTGCACTGTGTTCGGTCCGGGTCTTCCGGCTGAAATACGTTCCGTACATTACGGACGTAACATGGTCGTGTGAACCCAGCCTTAGTGTGATAGTTGCTTGGCCATTTTGAAAGTTCAGATGTCTTAAAAAAAACACTAAACCTATGAAAAAAGTCAACAGGAGATAATCTTGCCAACACTGTTTACCAGTCTGCAGGATCTTCTGCATGTTCCTGAAACAGTCTTGTAGAAAACCTGCAGAGAACGCAGGGGTTATTGTCCTACTGGTTTGTTCCATTTTTGGCTGGTGAACGACTGAGGGGGCAGGGAGGCATAGAAAAAGAGGGCAGGGTTTAACAATCCTTGTGTCCTACTGCAGACAGGGCAGAGGGGGTAGGCTCCTGCTGTAGCCAGTTGTCTTACAGCAAGACACTTTATAGTGAGGAGGAGGTAGAATTGGCTGATCTCCTGAGACATCTTTATAAAGGACAACTTTATAAAAGTGTCAGTATTAATTGCAATGAGACAGAATAGGGTCAAATGAAAGCAGGAGATATTAGAGAAGAAATCTGAAGTAAAATGAGAATCTATTCTCTAACATTTTCAGAAAGTCTCTTTCTTTTTGAACTGTTGCATCAGCAGGTAAAAACTTGCCTTTTAAATCTTTTTTGTGGTCATAAATGATAACATTTTGAGATATTTAACTTGAGCATCTCTGCATTTTGTTGTATAACAATACAGCAGGTTTTTCGGGTCAGGGAGCTGCAGCCGTTCCAGTGAGCACTACCCCCCCCCCCCCACCCCACCAAACAATTCCTTATATCTGCTTACTGCACTCCTCTGTATAGGACATGGTGCAGGTGATTACTGGGGTTATCTGTAGTCACACTTGAAGTTCTAGGTTTTGAATAGGGCATTAAAGTCTTCAAGCAGTGGGCCCTATGTGTGGCCATTACATAGAGCCTCAAACTAAATCCATTTAAAATGTACAGCTAGGTAACACAGCATGAGGGTAGCCCTGACTGTCTGTAGTTCTTACAGGGTTCATGTAATGGGTTTATTTATTTTACTCTGGTCCCTCAAATTCAAGTTTCCAAGGTGCTCTGCACACTGTAGGTTCTTAACACCACAGGAGAAAACAAAATGGCTGCATGTTACAGGGCTGTACAGAAGAACTTGCCAAAATGATGCCCCTTCTCAGACATCACTTGGCTCTGCGGCTATTGCTGAAGCTTCATCTCACAGATGTACTGTTCTGCCCGCCCCATACATGAACTCTGAACATAATACTGAGAGCTCTCTGCTTCATATTATCTGCTTACTTGCATTTGTAAAGCTGAGAGAATATCTGGACTGCAGCAGAGGGCTCTCAGTATTACCAGCATTATGTACAGAGTGCATGCAGGGTGCGGGCAGAGTGGGATGTCTGAGGTAAAGCCGCAGAGCAGAGTGATGGTACAGGAATGTTGTTTGAACAACTTCTCTTGCACAGTCCAGTAACATGAAGCCATTTTGTTAACTATGTGGTTAAGGACGTACAATGTACAGAGCACCTTCGAAAGTTGCATTTGAGGGAACAGTGTAAAATGCAAATGTATGTTACATGACCTTAGCTTTCCGTTAACATTACCATTGATTTTAATTGTTTTGGCAGAATTACGCAATAGACTGCGCTATTGTTTCCGCAAAAAAAAAAAGACGGGAACCTTGTGGAACGGAGGCAAACCGATGCCATTAGCAACTGAAATCAATGGTAATGCTAACGGAGAGCTATGGCTTCCGTTTGCCTTTCCGTTGATGGGTTCCCCTGACGGAAAGGTCTGACTGAACCCATCAACGGAACCTAACGCTGATGTGAATAGGGCCTAAGTAGGTCAATTTTCCTAATCATGGAAATTTGCATAGAGTTAATGTTTTTGCCAATGCCGTTTTGCCAACAACCACAAACCGACATGACAGTGTACATTTTAAGGGTATGTTCTCACGGCCTATTTTCAGACGTAATTCTGGCATTTTACGCCTCGAATTATGCCTGAAAAAACGCCCCTAATACACCTACAAACATCTGCCCATTGATTTCAATGGGAATTACGATGTTCTGTTCCCACGAGAATTTATTTTACGCGTTGCTGTCAAAATACGGCGCGTAAAATGACGGCTCGTCAAAAGAAGTGCAGGACACTACTTGGGACGTTTTTGGAGGCGTTTTTCATTGACTCCATTGAAAAACCGCTCCAAAAACGGCCGTGAAAAACGCGAGTTGTTAAAAAAAACGTCTGAAAATCAGGAGCTGTTTTCGCTTGAAAACAGCTCCGTATTTTCAGACGTTTTTGCTCACTGCGTGTGAACATACCCTAAAGGTCCCTGTTCATAGTGCATCTCTCCATTGATAAGAGCACTTTAATGAGAAAACTGAAAATTTTAAGTCATTCAGCACAAAATTGGTGAAGTGTAACAGCAAATATAAACATCATTTAGCTTTAAGGGCCAAAATTCTGCAGTTATTGAATATCTTTATAGAAGTTGGAGCAATATTTTTTCTCAGAGCTCTAAATCACCTGCTTCCGTTCACACAGCCATAGAATTCAGGCCTCATTTACACGAGCGTGGGCGTTTTGCGCGCGCAAAAAACGCCGCATTTTGCGCGCGTTGGCATTGCGTTTTGACTGCGTATTCGCAGCGTTGTTGCGTTTTAAACGCGCGCACGACTAGCGTTTGCAACGCGCGTCAAAAATGCAGAGGAGAATCATGGCAAGCCTGCCTACAAATCTGCCAGCTAGCCCAACCCCTGCTTGCTTGTAGAAGCAGGTTTATCACCTTAATCTCCGCCTCTGCCGAGCTCGTCCATGTGTGGAATGTGCCTTTGGCATTATGTCCAGCAGGTGGCGTGTCTTTCTGACGCCAATGCAATTGTCCATGCAGAATGTGACACGCGTTATAGAAATGTGTGTCGGTCTGCATAACTTCTGCTGCATTCATGATGCTACCTTTGATGCACAATATATCCTTACACATGCAGGCAGCAGCCTCACTGTCCCGGTTACTCCTCTCGGCCGATCTCTCTCATCCTGCCCTCGCGTGTGGGATACTTTGGCGGCATATTTTGAGTGTCGATCTTGACCCGCACCGTGGGTGCGTGATGAACTTTGAAGGGTTCTCTGTTGTTTGTCTGCTTCCCTCCACACGTCACATGTGGCGTGTGGTTTTTTTGTTTTTCGTGGTTGGTGTTGGGTTAGGGACTTGCAAAACAAGAGGAGTCTTGACGCGGGTTGCGAGCTTACATCTTTCGGGGTTTGAGCAGGGCTTTAGAAAGTTGGCAACCCTCTTTCTGGAGATAGAATCTTGTGTGGGATAAAGTTTTGAAAGTCCAATTGCTAGTGGACATAGTTTGCCTCGGGGCCCATGACAGCACCTAAACATCCGCACCTCTTGCAAACCATATCACACCCCGAGTGTTTAACTCAAACCTCATATCACGTGTGTATGCATTGGACCCAAAGCCCAGAATTGTGCGAGAGTATAGGCAAAGGAAATGTGGCCCAAACATTGTGTTGTGTGGTATCAATGAATAACAACACGAAATCCAACCATTAAACATGCAATTTTTTACTACTGTGTTTTGCAAAAACACCCAGATTTAGCTTCCAAACAAAAACACCAACATGGTGTATAATAATAAACATCAAACCCAAAAAAGAACGGCGACTCGGCATCCCTGCACCACAACCAACTGTGGCGTCCAAAAATCAGGCCACCAACACACTCAAAGGTGTTGGTACTGGTGGCCCGGGGACGAATACGCATGCATTTCAGCACCACTATGCTGGACCTGGAGCTGTGTAGGTTGTTCCTCGCCAGCATAGTGGTGCTGATGTTGTCCCTGGTATGTTGGGCCAGGGAAGTGGGGAGCCATAGGGCGCATATACGGATGCGGCCGTTGCATCTGGGGGGCTGGGTGGAATGGGCCAGGCACCTGGGGCGTGGTGGCCGGCATGGCTGAACTGCGCCACTGTTCAATGGCCGTGAAGTACACGTTCGGATTGTGGGGCGGCCTGGAAGCGTCGATCAATGTTACGATCGACGCTTGCAGAAGTCCCATACGGTCCATGGGGACCAGCCGGAGGAGGGGAACGATGCTTTGGCCAAAGGCGTCGTTCCCGTCCTCATCAGCGGCTCGCCTTAGATACTCCAGGACACGGGTATCTACCTGGCCAGCTATGGAGGCCTGTTGAGCACGGGCACGGCGAGTGCGGGCACGCACGGGGCGCTCCTCTGCCGGCGAGGCGACGGCCCGTGCAGACTGCCCAGGGGCGGGCTCCAGGGGTGTCGGCTCTGGGCTGGGGGGCAGGACATGGGCTGCAGGAGGTTCTGGCAGAGACTCGCCAACGTCTGTCTCCTCGGCGGTGTCCTCCAAATTGTCGGTGGTTCTAGAAGGAGAAAATAACGTTAGAACAGAATATTGAACAATGCCCACAACAACACGATGGCAAACAGGACATGGGCGAACACACATTAGACACATGCAAAGGCAGAAACTCTTACGTGCGCATCTCCATGATGTCCTTCAAGAACATCAGTTGCTTGGTGTACATATAGGGTCGCTTGCGAGATGCGCCATCCCCGCTGCGTCCCCTTTCACCCATTTCACGCCGGAATTGGTCACGGCAGCTCCGCCACCGTGTTTTGATATCTTGGACTGTTGGATTAAAAAACACATATCACGCCATCAGAACTATCACCTCTCACTTCTAAATGATGGGCCCTGCACTGCCAATGACGTGGTACACGGTGATGCGCCTGCTCCACCAAAGTTCCTCGTGCTAATGCGCAGAAGACACATACAGGGCCCCAGGTCTTCAATAGGGATGACATGCATTGCCAGAAAATGCCTGGTACTCACCCAACCGACTGCGGTCCCGGGTTCGGCCACTCTCCCACTCCTGCTCGAAAAGGTCCTTGGCGACCACCTCCCAGGCGTCCTCCTTGACCGTCCGGTTGTGGTACGCCTCCAAGCGCGTGTTCCAGATCGCAGGATGTTCCTGGACAAGGACGATGAGGCGCTCCACGTCCATCCCACGCGGCATGGCAGCAGATGATTCACAGAGGAAGATACCTTCAACAGTCTCCAGTCACTTACTAGCCTTGCCCACTCGCAGTGGAAACGCAGCACTTCATGGTTTTTGTTTGCTTTGTCCAGCTTTATAGACTGTTTTTCATGGACATAACAACTCATGCGTGATTTTCGCGCATGCAACGCAGGAGCGTCCGTGTGTCATGCGTTGTTTTCACGCACCCATTGACTTCAATGGGTGCGTGATGCGCGAAAAACGCAAGATTTTAGAACATGTCGTGAGTTTTACGCAACGCACTCGCACTGCGCAAAATTCACGCATCGTCTGCACTGCCCCATAGAGTGAAAAGCACGCGCGTCGCACGCGCGTATATTACGCTCGTGTAAATGAGGCCTAAAGGCTACGTACACCTTTGAAATTGTAAAAAAAAATTTTATAACGTTTTTTCCAGTGTGATTGGTGCAACTTTCAAAATACTTATTATTAAAAATTATTTTAACTTTTTGAAACACAGCTGCTTTGTATTCTGTATACAGGGCAGCTATATCTAGCGCTGAAACCTGTATCCGTCAGATTTAAGATTTAATATATAAAGTAATACCTTTACCTAGTAGTTAGCTTGTTAGGTCCACTGGACACGGCCGAAGCCATAATCATTATCTGTGATTAAGGCCTCATTTACACGAGCGTGTGCGTTTTGCGCGCGAAAAACACACTGCGTATTGCATGCGTTGCCATTGCGTTTTCTATGTGTATACGCAGCGTTGTTGCGTTTTTAACGCGCGCACGACCAGCGTTTAAAACGCGCGTAAAAAACGCAGAGATCGTTAATGCGAGGCCAGCCTACAAATAGGCCTGCTGGCCCAACCCCTGCTTGCTGTGAAAACAGGTTTTGCGCCTTAATTGCAGCCCCTGCGGAAACCCCAGTGTGTGTTTCACCATTTGAGAAGTTTTTTGAGTTGCAAGGCACAGTTATGCCTTCTCAGTCGCTGGCACGTGTGCTTCTTACGTAGATGACCTCGCGTAGTTTTGGGGAACGGCGACCCATGCTGCAGCACCAGACGCGTGGAAGAAGTTGCATTTGGGTTCATCCACTTGTGGCCCAAAGAACCTCCAAAGGGCATTTTCATACTCTGTATGAGGACTTACGTCGGCACCCCGAAAAATTTAGAGCGTTCTGCCGCATGTCTGTGGCCACATTTGATCTTCTGCTTGAGCAGATTCGCCCTGGCATCACCTACCAGAATACCAACATGCGGCGCTGCATTTCCCCCGAGGAACGTCTGCTTGTGACCTTGAGGTATGTGTGCACTTGCAATTACTTGTTCAATGACGCTGTCTGTTTTCCAAGTCCCCACTAACATGTGTTGTTGCTCGCTTTTGCTTTCTCTTGGATTTTTAGATTTCTGGCCACAGGCAGTAGTTACCATTCGTTACATTTCTAATTTCTTTTGGGAGTGACCACCATTTCCTTCATTGTGACATCCACCGGTGTTGTGCTGTGGCAGAGCTTAAAGACCACGGTCATGCCTCAGCCCACGACAGAACAGTGGCTACGAATTTCGGAGAGATTTCTTCAAGCAACTCAATTTCCTAACTGTACTGGTGCCCTAGACGGCAAACACATTCGGGTGAAGAAGCCCCCACGCAGTGGCTCGCGATACTATAAATACAAACAGTTTTTTTCTATGGTATTGTTGGCCTTGGCGGACACAAATTATTGTTTCACTATTGTTGACATCGGCTCGTATGGAAGCCCTGCAGATGCCCGCATATTCCGTTCATCAAGAATGGGGAAGCGACTTTTGAATAATCGACTGGCGGTGCCGGAACCTTCCATCCTCCCTGGCTCCAGCGGACCCCCAATCCCATATGTCATCGTTGCGGATGAGGGGTTTGCCCTGACAAGGCAAGTCATGCGGCCTTTTGCAAGAAGGGGCTTGGATGACCGTCGCCGCATGTTCAATCTCCACCTAGGCCGAGCTTGCAGATGTGTAGAATGTGCCTTTGGCATTATGTCAAACAGATGGTGGCAATGCAATTGTCCATGCAGAACGTGACACGTGTCATACAAGCGTGTGTAGTTCTACATAACTTCTGCCGCATTCATGATGCTACCTTTGATGCACAATATATCCTAACACATGCAGCCACCAGCGACACTGTCCCGGCTATTCCTCTCGGGGGATCTCTCACATCCGGACTTAGTGCGGGATACTTTGGCGGCATATTTTGAGAGCCCATCAGGAGCCGCACCATAGGGGCGTGATGACATTTGAAGGGTTGGCTATTTTTTGGAGGTTTCAGGACACAGGTCCCAAGTGGCCAGTGTTTGTTATTTTAGGTTATGTTCGTGTAGGGTTAGGGACTCGCAATACATGAGGACCCTTGATGTGGGTTGCGAGCTTACATCTGTTGGGGTTTGATCAGGACATTTGCCATTCGGGAACATGTTTTCAAGAGATTGAATGATGGTCGGCCAATAGTTAGGCGACTCCAATTGCGACTGTCCTTAGTGTGCCTAGAGTCACATGACAGCACCCAAACTTTCTCATCTCTTGCAAACAATGGCAAACCCCTATAGATGAACTAATACCTCATAACACGTGTGCATGAATTTGTGCCCAAGCCCAGCAGTGTGAGTGTATAGTCAAAATACATTTGTGGCAAGCATTGTGTGGAGGGGTGTGAAATAAAAACACCACGCAATTGAAACAGTGAACAACCTGGTTTATGTTTTCTCTTCACAGTATAAACACGGACTGCAAAGAAACACAAGTAGTCATCAAACTAGAAACACCATGGTGGAAAAACGGCAGAGGGCAGAGTTTACAGCCCTTCAAAACTCTGGCTTGAAACGGCCAGCACACCAACACGTTCACAGGTGCTGGTAGTGGTGGCCCGGGGAGGAGTAAGCGTGCATTTCAGCACCACTATGCTGGCCATGGAGCTGCTGAGGATGTTCCTCTCCACCATAGTGGTGCTGATGATGCCCCTAGTAACTTGGGGCAGGGAAAGGGGGAGCCATGGGTCTCATATAGGGGTGAGGGCGTGCGCTAGGGGTGGGTGGGTGGTATGGGGCGGGCAAATTAGCAATGGTGACTGCCAGGGCAAATCCGCGCCACTGCTCGATGGCAGTGAAGCAGTGGTGCGGATTATGGGGGGGTGTGGACGAGTCGATCAAGGTTATGATGGCTGCGTGTAGGCGGGCCATCCGATCCTCGGGGACCCTCCTTAGCAGAGGAACAATTCCCCGGGCGAAAAAGTCCTGGCCGTCCTCGTCCGCCGCTCGCCTAATGTACTCCAGTACCCGCGTATCCACCTGTCCCGCGGCGGATGGCTGCTGAGCTCGTCGGCGTCGTGTTGTGGGTCGCGGGGGGCGCTCCTTAGGTGGAGAGGCGACGGCACGGCAGACTCTACAGGGGCGGGGTCCAGGGGTGTAGGCTCCGGGCTAAGGGGCAGCTCTTGACCCGCGGGAGGTTGCAGCTGTGACTCTGGCAGGTCAGTATCCTCTGTGCTGTCTTCCAAATTGTCGGTGGTTCTGGAATTTGAAAACATCATGAGAACACAATAGAGATCATTGCCCCAAACAACACGATGGCAAACATGACCTGGTCAAGAAAACATTTTACACATGCAAAAGCACTATTTCTTACGGGCACATCTCCATGATGTCCTTCAAAAACATGAGCTGCTTCAGATATATGTAGGGGCGCTTTCTCGAAACACCATCTCCACTTCTCCCTCGGTCCCCCATTTCTCTCCGGAACTGGTCTCTGCAGCTCCACCATATCGTTTTGATATCCTGGACTGTTGGAGGACAAACAAATACATGGTCACACATTGCGACAATGCCCGAACAACTCAGCCCTAAAATAAATGAGGGGCCCTACCCTGCAAATGACATGCTACACGGTGATGCGGCAGCAACAGAAAAGGTCAGTTGGCCATTTAGCTAAAGACACATACAGGGCCACAGTACTTCAATAGGGATGACATTGCATCGCTTCTAAACACATTGTACTCACCCATCCTACTGCGGTCCCGGGTTCTGCTGCTCTCCCATTCGGCCCCAACAAGTGCCTGGCCTATCTCCTCCCAGGCGTCCTCCTTGGCCGTGCAGTCGTGGTACGACTCCGCGCGGGTGTCCCATATTGCAGCTTTGGCCTGTACCAGACTGATGAGCCTCTCGACTTCCAGCCCATGCCTGCAGTTCTCTTCTCTGTGCACTTTCTCCAGACTGGCCCACTCGCAGAGGAAACGCAAGCACTTCCTGGTTTGTGCTTGTTTGGACCGGCTTTATAAACTCTTTCTCATGGACATAACAAGTGATGCGTGAAAAACGCGCATGCAACGCAGGAGCTTCCGTGTGTCATGCGTGTTTTTCACGCACCCATTGGTTTCAATGGGTGCATGATGCGCGAAAAACGCACGATTATAGAACATGTCGTGAGTTTTACGCAACGCACTTGCGCTGCGCAAAATTCACGCATTGTCTGCACTGCCCCATAGAGTAATATAGGTGCGTACGATACGCGTGAAAAGCACGCGCGTATTTTACGCTCGTGTAAATGAGGCCTAAGACTACAGCCGGCCGCAAACAGTCGTCTGCATTTGAAGGCCATGCTCCCATTATAAAGTATGGGGAGAATGGTCCATGTCCTATTTTTTACGGAAGCTTTGTACAGCTCGGACACCTTGCTATAAATATACGGGAACGTGTCCGTCGGCCATAGAAATGAATAGGTCCGTAATTACGGATGAAATCTACGGTCGTGTGCATTGGGCCTTAGTCAGCAGATCTGTAAGAAATCGTTCACATCTGTGTTGGAGACTCCATTAGGGGCCTCCGTCACAGGTCCAGCCAAAAATACCGGAAACCATAGTACAGCATGTTGTGCTATTGTTTCCAGTAAATTGACAGAACTGTTAAGGTCAATGGGTTCCGTCAAGCGCCAATGTTAGTCGTGCAATTAAAATGGCGCTTCCAGTACTTTCAATTTTCTGCTCCTCTGAAAGAGCAGAACTACGGGAACACTAACGCAAATGTGAATGAGGCCTAAGGCAGGAATGCTCAAGCAGAGAACATTTTTTTTTTGAGGGGTTTTAATTCAAATACAATAATTATGAGCACTGTCCCTGCTCTCTGTAATTTATGTTTCAATGGAAGTCAGATTTCCTATTTATGGCCAATGATACTCCATATTAAATCTAAATTAAAACAGCTTCTTGACGATAAAGAGAACTATATTTACATTCTTATAAGAATCTAACATGCTGTTCAGCCTGTTTTTACAAGAAATTACTTCACATTGTGCATTTGTTTAGCGTTAATAGTGTCACAACAGGGAGGATACATTTAAAACATTTTATTTTTTATACCACAGCGAAAGCAGAATGGGAGTTTATTACTATACATAATTTGAAAAACATTAACTTTTTACTGTATACACACACACACACACACACGGGCTGATGAACCGATGGTGGGATTTGGCAAGATGTATAAAATGTAGAAGATTAAGTAATTTAAAATAAATGATAAAAATATGTTAAAACAGACAAGCTGTATAATTTGATTTAGTTAAGTGGAAAACAGACATAAAACTCAGCATAAGAACGACCTACAAATAATATACAAGGTCAAATGACTAACAAAATTATACACGTATACAAAATAGTGCTGGATGAGCAGAAAATTCCTTATGGTAGGTTATTTTCATGGTCGAGACAGCTGAAGAGCCACAAGTTGGGAACCACAGGTGTAGAAAAAAATTAAAATGTGTAGGAGCAGCTATTCACACTAAATGTTGTCCTCCGTAAATATTGCAATTGAACAAATTTACTGGAAATCTCCAATACGAGCGGCTGCTTTTTCACTTCGCATAACTTCACTTAGACTATACATATTTTTATTTTCTGCCGTTGAATCCCCTAAAGACATAAGCAGACAGCGGGAAATAAAGTACTGATGGTCACCAGTCATGTGAAAATGAAAGTATCATAGGATCATAGTTTGTAAAGGTCCAAAAAAGACAACCGTTCATCCAGTTCCACCCATTATTCTCCTTCAATTGTCAATTAGGTTTTTATTTAACCAGGGCCTTTTCATACCAACAAGAAAATACATCAGCTATAACCTCAGAGAAGCAATTGATGCGGTTCCTCAATCTGGGTAGGGTTATAAGGACATCTCCAAGCAATTTGAAATTCACCATTTTAGTGAGAGGAGTGGTTTAGAGGGAAAAAAAAAAAAAAAAACACCTACAAAAACAGTTGCCAATCTTAACAGGAGTCGGTGTCTTAAAATTCAGTCCAAGGTCAGACCAGTTAATGATCAGAGATACAAAGAAAGACCCACGCTACATCACATGACCTCTTGTACAAGCCTGTGCAAGCACAGTAAAGTTTTATGTTCATAACTGCACAATTAGGAAAAGTATGGCTTTCATAGACGGGTGGCTAACAAAAAGCCCCTTCTCTCCAAAAAGAATATGGCAGCACTACTGAACAAACTCTGAATCTTCTGGAACAATACCCTTTGAACTTTTGAGCCCAAGGTGGGAATGTTTGGTCAACATAAACAGTAAGATGTTTCGCGAAAACCAAAATAGAATATCACCACAAATACCCGAAACCAACTATCAAGCACAGGACCGGGATACTTGCAGTCATCTAGATAATGAAATCCACTTTATACCAGAATATTCTTGAGACGCATATAAGGCCATCTGTCTAGAATCTGGGTTGATATTGGTTCATCCAAAAGGGCAACGAGCCCAAGCACACCAGAAAATCGACATTTGATGGACTAAAAAAAATAATCAATCAAGGTGTTGGAAAGGCAAAGTCTAAGTCTAGACCTCAACCCTATTGAGATTCTGTGGCAGGATCTCAAGAGTTACAACAAAGGCCCCCAGGTCTCCCTTCAGTGAATGCCTATTAGGTGCTACCTTACACTTCGGGTCACGCTACTACTTTTTTAAGCATGGGTAAGTGCACTAGTTAGGCTCTGTCAGGTTTTATATGTATATCCAATGCACCAGCCACTTTAAGCATGTGTAAGCTCTCATACTGAGCTTCTTACTCTTCCTCTGCGTTATCCTGACCGATGCCTATTTGTGTAGATATATCCCAGATTGGAGTTAATATCAATTTGACCTCTCATGCTATACATATTGTGTGTACAAATCTTTGATTAATGTACATGTATATTGGTGATCCAGATACAGACTTGTTTTAGATTCTGTTTTTTGTTATTAATAAAGATTTTCTATTTTTCATACTTGATAATTATGGACTCTGTTGTTCTCTAGTTCGTATATTCCATTGTTAGAGTCCTTATCTCTAATAACCTTAGTGGGTGGTTGAGACTTTTGCTTTACACCCAGATATTTATGTGTCCTGTGAGACTTTCTGTCTAAATAAATGGCCTAATAGATGCCTGTCAGTTTCACACTAATAGGCATTACACACTGCAATACAGAAGTATTGCAGTGTATTATAAACGCAAACTATATATTGCACAGTAAAGTCCTCCAGTGGGACTAAAAAAAAAATAAATTTACAAAGTTGAATAAAGTTTATAATAAATAAAAATCCCAAGTAATGAAAAACCCACTTTTTCCCCCTCACAAAATGCTTTCTGAGAAAAATAAAAATAAAATTATATATATATATATATATATATATATATATATATATTTTTTTTTTTAAAAGCTACACATATTTGGTATTGCAGCGTCCATAACGACCCCAAATCTAAGACGATTGTTATTTACCCTGCACGGTGAATGTCATAAAAACTAAATCATGGTAGAACTGCTGTTTTCTGTTCATCCTGCCTTCCAAAAAATGTGATAAAAAAAAGTAGGCTGTACCCCAAAATGGTACCAATAAAAACTACAAGTTGCCCTACAAAAAAATAAGTCCTCGTACTGCTACAGAAAAGTTATGTTAGAACTGTGCCCGACAGACCCCATTGAATTATAATGGTTTCCGTTGCGGTGTCAATCATCTTAGCAGAAAAAAAAATATCGCTGCATGCTATAACATTTCTTCCGTCAAATACGATAGATTTTTCACAGCTGGTGCTAGAGACGCCCAAAAACCTCTGGCTAAAACAACTTTTTTTTTTAAATTGGATTCTTGAATGTCAACCTGAATGCAAGGAGGGTGTGTGTGTGTGTGTGTGTGTGTGTGTGTGTGTGTGTGTGTGTGTGTGTGTGTGTGTGTGTGTAATAGTCTCAATATGCCGTATTGTGGCATCATTTTTTATTTTAAAATGATTTCCATCAAATGTTAGTGTTTAGAGGTGATAAATTAAACAGAAAGGGAAGAGCTTTTACCCCGATTGAACATAAGATCTTTGCACTTTGTCTTATCTTTTCAAGATTACCGTGATTTACCATGTTTCCAAAACATTATTTCAATTTAAAGGGGATAGAGATATATATATCTCACACTCACACACACTTTATTTTTCAAACCTGCAGGGATTTTAGGTGTTCAGTGTTCGTGGCATAGACCCGCAAATTCTGAGCTGCTTGTTACTGTGAAGGGTCGACAAAAGCTCTGGGGGCAAGAAGTTCTCTACTCCTCTTGGTGTGTCTATGAAGGGCTAGCCGTCTGACTCATTCTGTCAGCGAAGCCAGCCCCATCACACTGGGTCAATTTAAAGTAGCATAGATTGGCAAAACATCCTCATTCTTCACATATAGCTCCGTCACAATGCAATGAAATGCTGGTACAATATACGACAGGAGTTTATTAAAGTGCAATGAATTACAGTGTATGATTAGGTTACTTTAATGCTCTGGTGTTATTACAAATTAAAAAAAAGACATATTTATGACATATCACAATTTGGACCGTGGAGGTATTTGGTATTGTGTATTTTTCCATTGCAGGAAGATAGGCACGTATCACTGATAAAGGGGTCAAGGAGTCTTCTTCTACCTATTGAATAAAATAACCGCATGATTCATTTGACTTCCCTTCTTCCACACAAACAAGTCACGATTCATTTTTAACTCATCCCTTGGTATAGCATTTACTGCCAAGGCATGATAAGGATTCCACACTGCAGAATAGCTTTTCCACACCAATAAAAAGATTGTTCATCACAACAGTGCTTTCCTAATTAATATACCGATTATCCTCCACAACAATACTTCTGCGTGGAATAGTGTCCATTTCTACAACTACATACTGAAATTCATACTTCTTGCTTTGTGGGTTCTGCAAAATAAAAGGGAGAGAAGGTCTATATTGGTAAAAAGAGCATGGATTTCATGGGGCTGGGCATAAATAATACAGAAAATAGAATATACCTCTTTCAAATCCACATGCACAACACCTTGCAATCTTGGCTCTGAACCGGAAATGTAAAACTTCAACCGCATATACGTCACGCCATCTTTTAAGTACTCAGTGGAGCTAAAAACAACAAAACAAAATCAAACACAACACAGGATGAGACATAGGACAGTAAACTTACAAATGCTTCCATCATTAAATTAGCATAGTAACAGCTCATCAGACTCTGGTATTTTCACCGGCAACATACACACAATACATACGCTATATGGCTAAAAGTATGTGAACACCTGGCCATTACATCCTATATTAGCTTGATGGACATCCTATTCCAAAACCATGGGTGTCCATATGGAGATGGGCCCCCTTGTGTGGTTATAACAGCCTTCACTCTTCTAGGAAGGTTTTTCACAAGATTTTGGCGTGACTGTGGGAATTTGTGCACATTTATTCAAAATAGCAGTTGTAAAGTTAGACATTGATGTTACACGGAAGGTGTGGCTAGCGATTGGCGTTTCTATTCATCCTAAAAGTGTTTGATGAGGTTGAGGTCAGGGCTGTCTGCAGGCCACTCGAGCTCCTCCACACTAAACTCTTTTTGTGCACAGTCTTAGGCCTCATGCACATGATCGTAGCCATGTACACGTCCGTGATTTTTGGGTCGGCCGGCAGCGTCACCTGCAAGCCGCCCGCAAATCGAGGGCTGTGCACATGGCCACGTCCATTATTTCCTACAAGCCTGGACCGCAGAACACGGCCGTAATAAGATGCCTGTTCTTTCTGCGGTCCGGGCTCCTGGGCCATGCACGGACTGTGGAAACCACAGTCGTGTGCATGGCCTCATAGGAATGAATGGGGTCGCAATTTTCCCGTGGATTTTCGGGGGAATTGTGGCCGCAAAAGCACGTTCGTGTGCATGGCGCATTACTGGAACAGGGAAAGACTTTGCCAAACTGTTGCTACGAAGTCGGCAGCATACATATGTGTAAAATGTCTTTGTATGCTATAGTATTAAGATTACCCTTCACTTGAAATAAGGGCCGAGTCTAAACCAGGAATAACATCCACATACCATTATTCCCTCCTTCCCATATTTTACAGTAGGGACTATGCATTCCGGTAGGTATCCGCCATACCTAGATTCATTCATCAGACTGTCAGATAGTTTAATGCGATTCATTACTCCGGAAAACATGCTCCAAAGTCCAGTGGTGGCGTGCTTTACACCACTCCAGCTTGCGCTTGGCATTGTGCATGGTCAGCTTAGGCTTGTGTGCAGCTGCTCGATTATGGAAACCCATTTAATGAAGCTCCGAACGCACCGTTCTTATGCTGATATCACTTCCAGAGGAAGTTCTGATCTCTGTATCGAGCGATGCAATAGACAATTTTTACACAGCAAGCACTTTAGCACTCGGCAGCCCTGTTTTGGGAGTTTGCATAGTCTACCACTTCATGGCGGAGTTATTTCTGGACACTTCCACTTCAAAATAATAGCACTTTACCCGGGCAGATCAGAAATGTCACAATCTGACTTGAGGGAAAGGTGTCATCCTAGGACAGTCCCATGTTTAAAGTCACGGAGCTCTTCAGTCCGACCTATACTACTAATGTTTAGTCTATGGAGATTGGATGTTTGCAATGTGTGTGGATGAAACACCTGAACTATGGAAAAACTGTGCGCTGCACTTAGTCAGCTACAGACATTGAATGGAGCGACAACGGACATGTGCGACCGCCACTCAATTTAAAATCCTCCTGTGGATAGGTGATAAATGTTAGGGCCCATTCACACGAACGTGAATCTCATTCGTGTGCTGCGAGTGATTTGCGCATCAATTCCATTAAAGAAAAAAAAAAAAAGTGCCTTGCGAGTGCGTGAAAAACATGCCACTCGCAAAGCACAGATGCAATAACGCGCGTAAGTCTGTCACGCTTGTGTGAACGTAGCCTTAATTGTGGGAAATATGAGCGTAAAAGATCTTGTCAGGCGCTGCTCATCCAAAGATGGACACATTGAATGTCTTTTTTAATGAACCTGATTTTATATAGATCTGAGAGCATTTGGTTACAGTTAATGTCAAGTAATGATAAAAAAAAAAAAATATTACATACAGATTTTCCAGTGTAAAAAGTTTGAGAAACGTTGCTTACATTGATATTAGTGTGCCGTATTTAAAGAATTTTAAGAAAATTATCCCTTTTAAGGGGTTTACTTTGAATCTCATACTTACTATTTCAAATCTACGTAAATGTTCAATACCCTACATTAATACATACGCAACATGCTGTCGTCTTCCACGCCTCGTGGCCTCTCCGAATGCCTTGATAGGCTCACCAAAAGCTCCAATAACCTGTGCATATATAAATAAGAAAACAACAACATGAAAAACTGTGATTAAAATGAATTTTTCCCACAATATAGAGAATAACGTAAACCGCAGGGCCACAGAATTTCTGACGTTCTATTTTACTGGTGAGCCAAATTGTATTGCTTTGTTCTTAACCCCTTCACAACCGGGAGAATGTTCACGCTTAAAACCTGCATTATAAAATAAAAAAAAAACATTATACCCCCCCATACCAATATATTTTTATGAAGGAAGACCCCTGGCACAATTTCAAAATGCCACCCAGCACGTAACACCTATGGAGCGCCTTCATGCAATTTTGTAGTGTAACTTTTGTAAAAAAAAAAAAAAATCTCTGCAGAAAAATGTATGCTTGCAGCTAAAAAGTATGACCCAAGTAGAGCCGGAGACACAACACCTCCTAAAAATAAATGTTCAAGATCTACAGAGTTCATACATGCCATTTTTGCAAATATCTTCACAAAATCACCATAAATGGAGACCAAGACGATCAGCAATCCAGATGACGGAAAATTTGCATGGATAATATATTTTTTCTTAAAGAAAATTTATTGCAAAGTTGCTAGAAACCAGGTATAGTATTAGATCAGCATAAGTTGTATGAAAAGTTTATGTCCATTGAACTAAGCGTTGTGCTTACCTCGGGGTGTTTCCGGCACTTCTCAAATGCTATTCCATATAATTTACTGGGACTTGAAGAGGAGAACAGTTCTGTGAACACCACATATAAGAGTCCCCCTGCACAGTAACAGAAGTAATGTTAATGCAAATATACACACAACTATTGCTGCAGTGACCAGCCGAAAAAAAGATTCTACCTACCGGTAACCCCAGCTCCAATAATGGCTACAATCAGATAGGTAAAGTCGGCTCCCGCTCGCTTCACTGCAAAACAGGACAGCAATGGATGTAACAAGCACTGGCGTTGTGTCCTCATTTCCCATTCCCTGGCCGTAGTGTCACATTTTAGGTAACAGCACAAAGATTCGGACGATCTCTAGGTATTGTGAAGAAGTAGTTGGTGGCTTTCTGCTATGTGGGTTCTCTGATATATGGCGCTATTATCTACATACCTTTGATGTTTCAGTTTCCGGTCACTAGGCAGTGGGGCCCATCACACTTTACTATGGGGCCTATGAATTCTGTTTCCGGTCTGCTTACTGACATATTTTAGTAAATGTGCTGCTTTATCACTACTGTAAAATATATATATACCAACTATGTGTGTGCGAAAATGACCAATTCTAACAGTGATACCAGTGAGAGACCGCAGTGCCCCATGATAAAAGTGAAAACCGAGTCTCTCTTTCATTCTTTGTGCTTGGGCAGATAACTCGGCATATAGGAGTGCTCATGCCCGGTCGTTACCCTAAGGAAGGCAGCTTATGAGTGCCATGTGGATTTGCCTACCCCTTGGGCATCATGGAGTTCAGCCAATAGCGTTTAGCATGCCCTACTCCTGTATGAACCTTTGTAAGCATGTTGTGAAGTGTGCGAACCAGACATGCTACTCTTTATATAAAGTGTATATGTTTATGTAGAATTCCTTAAAAAAAAATTACGGTGACAACTCTCAGAAAAATGCAACATTGCAAAATGCAGGTACCTTTCTGGGCTGCAGTTAATGGAGGGGCCCCTTCAGCCCTGGCCTGCAGAGAAGTGCGCTTGTTCTGCTCCCGAACCTGCGACAAGCACCTGCCTGTGAAGATGGGCTGCACCCAGCAGCGGCCAGTAGAGGGAGCTCTCCAACCGTGGGGCAGTAAGAATAGGCTGCTATTGGCGGACCTGTAACTGTATTCCAGAGAATCCGGTGAGCAGTAAAGGAGCGGCCGCCTTCTCACCGCAGCTCTCCACAGAAATTGGCACAGACTCATGACTACCACCAGTTATGTTATCAACGCTCAGTTGCATGCCTGTCACTGAATGAACTTCATGTGTCCTGCCTGCCGCTAATACAGGCCCCACTACTGACCTCTGCACAGCCTTGTGGGAGTTGTAGTTCTAAATGACTCGTCTCCTCGTGCGAATACTCAGAACAGGACTACATATCCCGGCGTACACCGGATGATGACCCCCAGTGGCCGGCGCGTCACGTTAACCCTCTTTACAGTACCTGTATGATAGGCAGCAGTATGACGGAGTGTTTAGAACGTGTCACTGCATCCCTCCGTATAAATATATTGTCCTTGCTGTGCACAGGAGGATTCTGAGAATCGGTGGACAGCTGCTCCTGGCATCGCCAGTTGTGCATATTGTAGCATCGCCTGGTAGCACACAGCATGTACTGTGGGGTGTAGGAGTAGCCTCCCTCGCCTTGGATCACATCGTGTCTCTCATCCTCACTATAGCACATTCTTAGCACTCCAGCCTACACAGTCGAGCTCATTCTGCCACATGGACCATAATAAATGATACGTTTATGTTTTATTCCACAAGACATTATGATGAGATTTTATTTATATATATATATATATATATATATATATATATATATATATATGTATGTGTATGTTTATATTTAGCTATATAGACCACGGCGCACAGCTATCACTGCACAATGCAAGCGGCAATAATGATACGCGGTGTTCTGCTGGTAATTCCCGTGTATGGTCTGTAGGGGGCAGTGCAGAGTCCGCACACATAGGACCGCCTCCGTCTGTAGATGCTGCATGTCTCCAGTGGTTACCGGCGCACGGAAGCGTACACATTCAGGTGAGGGGAGCGTTGCTGCTCTATGATGATACTGCTCAGTGGATTAGAAACTCATGAAATCTTTCTGGTCTGTTCACTTTATATAGCTTTCAGCTGTTGCCGGACTAACGAGCTGAATGACCAATGTCCACTCCACATAATAGCCCGTATGTGTATAAACTAATAAATGGAATAGGTGCCCGTAGCATCCCATCAAGTGTTTTCTTCTATTTTCTGACTAAACATTAATGGGAAATGCGGTGGGCAGCTGGCTCTCTTGCCTGCATTAGTTGTTCTGTGGTATAAATATATGAGGGAAAGGGGGTTCAAAGGCCAAATTAAGGCCTTCAGTAATACCTTTGGATGGGAACACCCACCCACCGCCAGTTTATAAGAACATTTCTGTGCCCAGATATAGGGCTTCATTTATATAAACTAGTGCAGATAAAAACTATCAAGAGCAACCAATAAAATAATTTCTTTTATTTTTAAACCTGACCTATTGAAATGAAAGATTCAACCTGATTGGTTGCTATGGGCAGCATCCCCTTAGTGCTGGAGACTTGGATAAGGTGCTCGGCTTATATAGCGCTGATCACCAATGCTGGTTTAGGTTCGTTTTCTCTAATCTAATTCTCTGTTCACGTTTGCCCAGTACGTTTCGTGTCTACACCACTATAGACTTATTTTCTGAGAGGAGAAGACGATACTTTTTAGTATAACAAGATAACACCATTTTTTTTATTTCTAACGTTTTAGCCCTATATATAACGTATGCGCCGGGAAGCTCGCAACATATACTAAGGCCTCATGCACACAACCGTAGCTATGTGCACGGCCATGATTTCTGGGTCGGCCGGCCACGGAGTGACAGCCGCGAGCCGCCCGGAAGTCGCGGGCTGTGCACATGGCCGCCGCGACTATTTTCAATGAGGCCGGACCACGGTCGTGTGCATGGCCCCATAGGAATTAATGGGGCCGCAATTCTCCAGTGGATTTTCGGGGGAATAGCGGCCGCAAAAGCACGTTCGTGTGCATGGGGCCTTAAACGTCTGTTAAACGACTGTTGACACAACGGCCGGCACACGGACCTTTATAATTCAATGTGGCCATTCACCCCGCCATTGTTTCAACATGTCCTATTTTTCACGCATCCCTCCATAGACTCTAGTCTATGGGGCATGCGTGATATCGCATCCCGCAGCGCAGAGCACGGATGCACTTCAGACGTGAAAAACTGCAGTTTTTCACGTCCGAGATGTGCAACGCCCATGTGAATCCAGCCTTAGGCTATGTTCACACGGAGTATTTTGGGGGAGGAATATCTGCCTCAAAGCTCCAAACGGAATTTTGAGGCAGATATTCCTCCCCCAAAATACTCCGTGTGAATAGCAATGATCGCGCCGTTTTTCGCCCGCGGCCATTGAGCGCCGCGGGCAGAAAACACGCTTTCTCCTGCCTCCCATTGAAGTCAATGGGAGGTCGGAGGCGGAAGCGCCCGAAGATAGGGCATGTCGCTTCTTTTTCCCGCGAGGCAGTTTTACTGCTCGCGGGAAAAAGACGCCGACGCCTCCCATTGAAATCAATGGGAGGCGTTCTCGGGCCGTTTCTGCCGAGTTTTGCGACGCGGTTTCCGCGTCAAAAAACTCGGCAAAAGACACAGAGTTTTTTTTTGCAGGAGGAAAAAATCTGCCTCAAATTTCCTTCAGATTTTGACCTGTCTGCAGTTTCTTGCCACGTTATTTTTGTGGCACTTTTTTGGCCGTGGACATTAAGCACCGCAGGCGAAAACCTCTTGCTCTGCCTCCCATTGATGTCAATGGGAGGTCGAAGATGGAAACGTGGGAAGAGCATCGGGATACATACACACGTTGCATATTTTGCTGCAGAAAATATACAACAAAACCGCAGCAATACACAGGAAATTCGCAGGTATAAACCGCACCTAATAATGCATTTTTCGATTTGTTACAAATTCGTTTTTAGATGCGTTTTTTACGGTTTAATGCGTTTTTCGGCGCATTTTCACGCGGCAGGTTTTGGTGTGATTCTCCACAGCACTAGGCCGATACCATTCGCAAGCGGAAATGCAAGATAAATTGACATTCTGTGAGATCTAAAATACGCACCGCAGATCAATTTCTATCCCGAAAAATACCACAGAGCGTACATGAGATTTTCACACATCAGGGTATGTTCACACGATGAGAGGCATTTACGTGTGAAAAGACAGACTGTTTACAGGAGAAAACAGCTGCCTCGTTTCACACGTAAATGCTCCTCCTCGTAATTTACGAGGCGTCTGAGACCCTCTGAGACGCTCGTAAATCTTGAGCTGTGCTTCATTGAGTTCAATGAAGAACAGCTCAAATTACGTGGCAAAGAAGTGCCCTGCACTTCTTTGCCGAGGCAGTCCATTTACGCGTCGTCGTTTGACAGCTGTCAAACGACGACGCGTAAATTACAGGTTGTCTGCACAGTACGTCGGCAAACCCATTCAAATGAATGGGCAGATGTTTGCCGACGTATTGTAGCCTTATTTTCTGTCGTAAAACGAGGCATAATACGCCTTGTTTACGCCTGAAAATAGGTCGTGTGAACCCAGCCTCATACACAAGTCACACTTTGCGTAAATACTGTGGATTTTCCGCAACAGAATTAGTTTGCGGAAAATCTGCATCAAATTTAGTAGCAGCAAAGTGGATGAGATATAACAAATATCATCCACACGCTGTGTAAATAATGAGCGGAAAAAACGCTCAGAAATTGACCTGCGGTGTGGAATTGTATTCCGCATCATGTCAATTGTTTTGCGTAAACGCTGCTTATTTTGGTAAATGTTATGTAGAGTGAATGTATATGTATCCAAAAATTATTATTATTTTTTTTACATAAAACGCTAAGGGCCTGTTCACATCACCGTTCGCTATCCGTTCAGGGGTTCCGTCTGAGTTTTCCGTCGGGTAAACCCCGCAACGAAAAGTGAAACTGAAACCACAGCTTCCGTTTCAGTCACCATTGATATCAATGGTGACAGAAACATCGCTAATGGTTTCCGTTCGTCACCATTCCAGCAGGTTTCTGTTTTTCCGACGGAATCAATAGCACAGTCGACTCCGCTATTAATTCCGTCGATAAACCGGAAACCTGCCGGAATGGTGGCGAACGGAAACCATTAGCGATGTTTCCGTCACCATTGATGTCAATGGTGACTGAAACGGAAGCTGTGGTTTCAGTTTCACTTTCCGACGGAAACCTCAGACGGAACACCGGAATGGAAAGCCAACGCTGATGTGAACAGGCCCTAAATACTAACGTACACTAATCTTCCTTTTTTTTTAAATTTTACGACACTAAAACTGACTAAACTGCACTGACAAAAAGATGATGACTGACAATCGGACGCTGATTGTCTGACCCTGACTAACAGATGATCTGACGCTGATTAACCCCTTAACGACGCAGCCTTGTTATGGCCTTAAGGGGGGATTCACACGAGCGTGTATTCGGTCCGTGCGGGCCGCGTGGTTTTCACGCGGCACGCATGGACCAATACAAGTCTATGGGGCAGTACAGACAGTCCGTGCTTTTTGCGCAGCGTTTGTCTGCTGCGCAAAAAGCGCGACAGGTTCAATAACTCTGCGTATTTCGCGCATCACGCACCCATTGAAGTCAATGGGTGCGTGAAAATCACGCGCACCACACGGAAGCACTTCCGTGGGACGAGCGTGATTCGCGCAACAGCAGTGAAAAGGATGAATGAAAACCGAAAAGCACCACGTGCTTTTCTGTTTCCGAACATCCAAACGGAGTGTCTTTGCGATGAGCGAAGCCGGACAAGCGTACCGAACTTCACCGGGTTCGGCCAAACTCGTTTTGGCCGATCCCGGCAAAAAAATTATCGGTACGCGACGTCGGGAGAGATTCACTGTGCATGGTGCTGAAAGAGTTAAACTGTTTCAGCACCATGGACAGTGACTTGCGATCCCAAAATACATGAACCTGTAAAAAAAACCGAAGTTCTAACTTACCGATTACTCCTGTCTCCTTCCTGCAGTCCGACCTCCCGGGATGACACTTCAGTTCAAGTGACAGCTCCAGCCAATCACAGGCCAAGCACAGGCTGCAGCCAATCACAGGCTGCAGCGGTCACTTGGACTGCCGCATCATCCAGGGAGGTGGGGCCCGATGTCAAGAGAGGCGCGTCACCAAGGACGCGTCACCAAGGACGCGTCACCAAGGCAACGGCCGGGAAGTTCTCGGTAAGTAGGAACTTTATCTTTTTTTTTTACAGGTTTTTCGCTGTTGTGTTCGGCATTCACTGTCGAGGGTGCTGAAAGAGTTAGCTCTTTCAGCACCTTGGACAGTGACGGGCGTCGACAAGCCTCATCTCTATGATGCCGGCTGAGCGAAAATCACGCAGCCGCGCATCAGACACGCATGACACACGCAGCTGTCAAATGTTTTTTGCGCTCGCAAAACGCCGCGTTGTTTGCGCGCGCAAAAACGCAACGCTCGTGTGAATCTCCCCTAAGTCTCAGAGCCCATTTTTCAAATCTGACATATTTCACTTTATGTGGTAATAACGTCGGAATGCTTAAACCTACCCAAGCGATTCTGAGATTGTTTTCTCGTGACACATTGGACTTCATGTTCGTGGTAAAATTTGGTCGATATATTCAGTGTTTATTGGTGAAAAATTGCAAAATTTAGAGACAATTTTGAAAAAATAGCATTTTTCAGAATTTAAATGCATCTGCTTGTAAAATAGACGGTTATACCACCCAAAATAGTTACTAGTTCACATTTCCCATATGTCTACTTTGGATTGGCATCGTTTTTTGAACATTTATTTTATTTTTCTTGGACGTTACAAGGCTTAGAACATAAACAGCAATTTCTCATATTTTTAAGAAAATTTCAAAAGCCTTTTTTTTAAGGTACCTCTTCAGTTCTGAAGTGGCTTTGAGGGGCCTATGTATTTGAAACCCTGATAAAACACCCCATTTTAAAAACTAGACCCCTCAAAGTATTCAAAACAGCATTTAGAAAGTTTTTTAACCCTTCAGGCATTTCACAGGAATTAAAGCAAAGTGGAGGTGAAATTTGCAAATTTCATGTTTCTTGCTGAATTTCAATTTTATTCAATTTTTTTTCTGTAACACAGAAGGTTTTATCAGAGAAACACTACTAAATATGTATTGTCCAGATTCTGCAGTTTTTAGAAATGTCCCACATGTGGCTCTATTGCGCTCGTGGAATAAAACACAAGCCCTAGAAGCAAAGAAGTACCTAGTGCATTTTGAGTCCTCTTTTTTATTAGAATATATTTTAGGCAGCATGCCAGGTTTGAAGAGGTGTTGAGGTGCCAAAACAGTAGGAATCCCCCAATAGTGACCCCATTTTGGAAACTACACCCCTCAAGAAATTCATTTATGGGTAATGTGACCATTTAGACCCCGTAGTTTCTTCACAGAACTTATTTGAATTGGGCTGGGAATTAAAAGAAAATTATTTTTTCCAATAATATGTCGTTTTAGCTAAAAAATTCTTATTTTCACAAGAAATAAAATACTCCATTTTGTTGCCCAATTTGTCCTGAGTGCGGCAATACCCCATTTGTGGTGAAAAACTGCCGTTTGGGCCCATGGGAGGGCTCAGAAGGATTAGGAGCGCTATTTGTTCTTTGGAGTCCAGATTTTGCTGGATTGGTTTTCGGGTGCCATGTCGCATTTGCAGAGCCCCAGAGGTATCAAAGCAATAGAAACCAACCACAAATGACCCCATTTTGGAAACTACACCCCTCAAGGAATTCATTTATGGGTGTTGTGACCATTTTGACCCCATAGTTTTTTCACAGAACTTATTTGAATTGGGCTGGGAATTAAAACAAAAATTTTTTTTTCAAATAATATGTAGTTTTGGCTGAAAATGTCTTATTTCCACAAGAAACAAAATACCCCATTCTGTTGCGCAATTTGTTCTGAGTGTCGCAATACCCCATTTGTGGTGAAAAACTGCCGTTTGGGCCCATGGGAGGGCTCAGAAAGAAAGGACCACCATTTGGCCTACTGGGGATTTTCTAGTGCGAAGTCATGTATGCAGAAGCCCCTGAGGTACCAGTACAGTTGAAACCCGCAAGAAGTGACACCGTTTTAAAAACTACACCCTTAAGGCATTCATCTAGAGGTGTAGTGAGCATTTTGACCGGAGACCTACACCCCATAAACTGTAATGTGGGTTCTCCCGGGTATGGCAATACCCTACATGTGGCTGTTATCAGCTGCCTGGACACACAGCAGGGCCCAGAGGGGAAAGATGAGGGGGGATAAGCTGCGCGGAGTGCATCAGGGTAAGCAAAGATGGAGTAAATTATAAAGCAAGGGATGTATGATAAATTTTAAAACACTCTTTCATACAGAGCTCTGGTTTTTCGTGACACGTGTCACATTGATATATTGTGTCATCCCTTATCGCCCTCTTATAGCAGACTTTGCACCTCTTTTGACTTTTTCCCTTCTTGCCAGTTTGGGGAACTTCTCCTGGAAAGTGCTGCCGCCCTGGTACGATGCGTGTGGCCCCGCTTCCAGAAGTACTGGGTGCCCGCCCCCCCCTTCTTGGTCTCTAAAGATTAGGTTCTTGATAATCACCTCTTGAAATTCCAGGAAAGTTCCCCTCTGGCCTGTACATCGATGTAGCACGTACACATTGTACAATGCCATCCGTATGATGTGCCCGGCCAGCTTCTTATACCACACCGCATGGCGCTGTAGGGCTTCAGGATTTGATCTTACAAGTCCATCCCTCCCATGTACCTATTGTAGTCCAGGATGCAGTCTGGTTTGGGGGTGGCCTTTCCTTCATATATCCTAAACCTGTAGGTATACCCTGATGCGCTCTCGCACAGCTTATACATCTTCACGCCATACCTTGCCCTCTTACCCGGCAGGTACTCGCGAATTGAACCCTCCCTTTAAAATGTATCAGGGACTCATCAATAGAAATACACTCTCAGGGGTGTATGCTTGGGAAAACCGGGTACTGAAACGGTCTAATAGGGGTCTCCGTTTATACAAACGGTCAAAACTGGGGTCATCTCGGGGTGGGCACGGCTCATTATCAGTATAATGAAAGAAGCGAAGTATTGCCTCATTTATTTATTTTTTTAGGTTCCAGTTCAGTTCTGAAGTTGCTTTGAGGGGCCCATATATTAGAAACCCCTATCAAACACCACATTTTAGAAACTAGACCCCTCAAAGTATTCACAACAGCATTTAGAAAGTTTATGAACCCTTTAGGTGTTTCACAGAAATTTAGAGCAAAGTAGAGGTGAAATTAAAAAATTGTTTTTTTTGTCAGAAAATCCTCTTTATACAATTTTTTTTATAACACAAAAGGATTTATCAGTGAAACGCAACTTAATACTTATTGCCCAGATTCTGCAGTTTTGAGAAATATCCCACATGTGGCCCTAGTGCGGTAATGGACTGAAGCACCGGCCTCCGAAGCAAAGGAGCACCTAGTGGATTTTGAGCCCTCTTTTTTATTAGGCACCATGTCCGGTTTGAAGAGGTCTTGTGGTGCCAAAACATTGGAAACCCCCCAAAAGTGACCCCAATTTGGAAACTAAACCCCTTGAGGAATCCATTGCAGTTTTCTTGGGGTGCATGCAGCTTTTTGATCAGTTTTTATTCTATTTTTAGGTGGCGTGGTGACTAAAAAACAGCAATTCTACTATTGTTTTTTTATTCTATTTTTTTTACAGCGTTCACCGTGCGCTATAAATGACACATTCACGTTATTCTGCGGGGCGATACGATTACGGCGATACCAGATGTTTATAGGTTTTTTTTATGTCTTATGGCGTTTGCACAATAAAATAAGTTTTGTAAAAAATCATTCACTTTTTGTGTTACCTTATTCTAAGCGCCAGAACTTTTTTATTTTTCCATCAATAAAGCCGTGCGAGGACTTATTTTTTGCGTAACGAACTGTAGTTTCAATCAGTACCATTTTCCATTTTTCGGTACATGCGACTTTTTGATCTCTTTTTATTCCATTTTTTGGGAGGTGAAGTGACCAAACAATTGTGATTGTGGTACAGTTTATTATTATTTTCTTTTACGGAGTTCACCGTGCGGGATAAATAACGAAATAATTTTGTAGTTCAGGCTGTTACGGACGCGGCAATACCAATTATGTATAGTTTATTTGTTTGTTTATATATTTTTATTAATAATAAAGGACTGATAAGGTAAAAAGGGGGATTTTTACTTTTAATACTTTTAAAACTTTTATTTTCTTATTTGTACACATCTTTTTTTTTTTTACTTTATTACTTTGTCCCACTAGGGGACTTGAGGGCAGGAGGCCCTGATCGCTATTCTAATACACTGCACTACATGCGTAGTGCAGTGTATTAGAACTGTCAGCTACTCACTGACAGCAAGCATAGTGGGTCCTGACGTTGTCAGGACCCACTAGGCTTCCGTCTATGGCATAGCCGGACGCCATTGTTTGGTGTCCGGTTGCCATAGTCACCATCGCCGGCCGCTATCGTGTAGCAGGCCGGTGATGGCAGCTTAACCCCTAAAAAGCCGCAATCTCTATAGAACGCGGCTTTTAAGGGGTTAATCAGCGGGGACACAGCGATCGGTCCCCGCTGTAGGAGCTGTGACAGCTGCTGTACGAGACAGCAGCTGCCGCAGCTCCTGTGTGTGTCGGGAGGACGGCCGAAACGACCGTTACTCCCGAGACGTACTATTCGGTCATGGAGCGCGAACGATACAGCTACCAATGGTACGTCCAGGAGCGGGAAGGGGTTGAGGCCTGATTCACATGAACATGTGGGACGGCCGTTTAAACAGCGGCCATTCCACGGACCTAAGTAATTCAATATGGCCGTTCACACAGCCGTTGTTTCAACGGACTGTGTGAAAATAGGACATGTCCTATCTTTTCACGCATCACGCATTACGCATCCCTCCATAGACTCTCAACTATGGGGGATGTGTGACATCACGTCCCGCAGCGCTGAGCACGGATGCACCTCGGACGTGAAAATTGGCGGTTGTACACGTCCGAGATGCGCAGCGCTCGTGTGAATCAGGCCTGACAGACGGTCTGAAAGTAAGTGACACTGTCTAACACTGACTAAATTGACGCTGACTAACTAAACTACACTGACAAAAAGACGATCGCTGACTGATTGACAAACAGACGGTCTGAAACAAAGGCTGGGTTCACACAACCTATTTTCAGACGTAAACGAGGCGTATTATGCCTCGTTTTGCGTCTGAAAATAGGGCTACAATACGTCGGCAAACATCTACCCATTCATTTGAATGGGTTTGCCGACGTACTGTGCAGACGACCTGTTATTGACTTCTCGTGTGCACATACCCTAAGGGTATGTGCACACGATGAGAGGCTTTTACGTCTGAAAAGACAGACTGTTTTGAGGAGAAAACAGCTGCCTCGTTTCAGACGTAAAAGCTCCTCCTCGCATTATGCGAGGCGTCTTTGACACCCGTAAATCTTGAGCTGCTCTTAATTGACTTCAATGAAGAACGGCTCAAATTACGTTGCAAAGAAGTGCCCTGCACTTCTTTGCCGAGGCAGTCAACGTACGCGTCGTCTGCACAGTACTTCGGCAAACCCATTCAAATGAATGGGCAGATGTTTGCCGACGTATTGTAGCCCTATTTTCAGGCGTAAATCGAGGCATAATATGCCTCGTTTACTCCTGAAAATAGGTTGTGTGAACCCAGCCTAAGTGACGCTGACACTGACTTACACTAAATAAATTGACGCAGACAAACACCGACTAAATGGACTCGGACTAACACTGACTTTTTTTTTAGAGTTTTATGAAATTTTAAAAGAAAAAAGAAGTTCCCTTATAGACTGGGAGAGGAAGGGGGGGGGGGGCTGATCACAGTTAGGCTGGGTTCACACGACCATGTTACGTCCGTAATGGACGGAACGTATTTCTGCCGCAAGTCCCGGACCGAGCACACTGCAGGGAGCCGGGCTCCTAGTATCATAGTTATGTACGATGCTAGGAGTCCCTGCCTCGCTGCCGGACAACTGTCCCGTACTGAAAATATGATTACAGTATGGGACAGTTGTCCGGCAGGGACTCCGAGCATCGTACATAACTATGATCAAGACTGTGATCAAGGGGATAATGGGGATATTACAGAGAAGCTGGTTTGTAGGGAGATAGCAGGCACCATTAAAAAAAGTTATTCCATTTTTTGATGTGAGGCGCGTGGTGTGATGATGTATTTAACCTCCACGTGCCTTACATTAATAGCAATTAATCCAATCATGTTTCTCAGTCATAATGGGTTAATGTGTAAGGTACATGATGGGGTTAAGTACTATTAATGTGAGGCACATGGAGGTTAAATTCATCACACCTCGTGCCCCACAATAATAAGTGATAGAAAGCAGTATTTATTTTCTTTTTTTACAGCGTACACATCATAAATGATGCAAGAAAATAGTTGTGCAGGTTATTACGGCAGCGCCAATACTGAATGTGTGTATATTTTATGTATTGAGACTTATTTTAATGTTTATTGTAAAAAAGATGTATGTGTATTTTTTTAAATTTAACATTACTTTATGTTTTTACTTTATTTATTAAACTTGAATGTACTGGCATATATCAGATATATGCCAGTACATTAGCCTGTGTACAGATAGTACACAGGCAGTTGTTAGGACACACCTAAGTATGCCCTAACAGGAAATATGGTAAGACAGCCCTGGGGTCCGTCAATAGACCCTGGGCTGTCTGCCCATATATGGTATGTCCGTCAATCGCGTCACAGGAATTCCCTGTGACGCGATCCAAGGGGCATCCCCCTTCTCATTTTCCCCTGAATGCTGTAGTCCGCTGTGATCGCAGCATTCAGAGGAATAGCGGCGGAGATGAGAGGTTTCTTTGATCTCCGCCAGCGGGACTGCGGCTGTGTAATACAGCCATTGCCCTTCTCCTGACAGGAAGTGCGCACGCGGTCAGCATGAGGAGATGCGGCCGGCGCTACACTAATGAGCGGCGGTTCAGGCACTGCAGACAGAAGATGGGGGTGTTTTGCAGTGCGCCCGCCATGTTCTGTCTTCAGTGCCGCCGCTCATTAGTGCAGCGCCGGTCGCATCTCATCATGCTGACCCCGCTCACCTGTTATCAGGACTCAGGAGCGGGGCAATGATTGTATAACACAGCCGCAGCCCCGCTCTCATACATTCATGTGTTACTATACTGAGCTGTGCGGCCGCACAGCTAAGTATTGAAATACATGAAATAACGGTATCGAACCGTTTGGAGATGCAGAATATCGAAACCGTATCGAAGTTTCGATGCATCGTGCATCCCTAATGTGCACACGGCTGAAAAATCGGAAGCGGAACGCCTACACACATCTGCCCATTGATTTTACTGTAAACTTTTATTCTGAGGCTCAATATGATAAGTTGTCGTTTTTACCAGCCTTAAAAACGAAACCCAAAAAACAATGGAGGAATCGCAGTTTTTTTCCAATTGCAGGCCGCAAATAAGAAAAAAACTTTTTTTTTTTTCATTTTCCCAGTGCATAATATTGTACTTTAAATGGTGCAAATAGAAACTGCAACTCCTCCCGCAAAAGATAAGCCCTCACACCACTGTATTGACGGAAAAATAAGAGTTATGGCTCTTGGAAGGAGGGGAGTGAAAAACCAAAACTAAAAATAAAAAAATGGCCTGGTCCTGAAGGGGTTAACCCCTTCCCGCACCTTGGTGTAAATGAACGCCCAGATGAGAAGTACATTCGCGCATCTGGGCGTGCAGTTACGTCCGCGTTTTAACAGTTAACCGCCGCTCGGAGCTACACCGGTTCAGGGTGGATTCACACAAACGTGTATTGCGTCCATGCGGGCCGCGTGGTTTTCACGCGCCACGCACAGACCAATACAAGTCTATGGGGCAGTACAGACAGTCCGTGCTTTTTGCGCAGCGTTTGTCTGCTGCGCAAAAAGCGCGACATGGTCAATATCTCCGCGTATTTCGTGCATCACGCACCCATTGAAGTCAATGGGTGCATGAAAACCACGCAGGTCGCACGGAAGCACTTCCGTGCGAACTGCCTGTTTCGCGCACAAGCTGTCAAAAGGATGAATGTAAACAGAAAAGTACCACGTGCTTTTCTGTTTACAAACATCCGAATAGCGTGTCATAATGATGGCGGCTGCGCGAAAAGCACGCAGCCGCGCATCATATGATGCTGCCTCACGGAGCAGGCAAGTGGCTTTTGCGCAGGCAAAACGCTGCGTGTTTTGCGTGCGCAAAAACGCCACGCACGTCTGAATCAGCCCTTACTGTGTGGCTGCCCTGCTCTCCCCGTTGCCTATCATCGGCCTGTCGCCGCTGAAATTGGCAATTAACCCCTTCGATGCGGTGGTTGATTGCGATCGCCGCATTGAAGAGGTTTAGAGCAGATCAGCAGCCCCCCACATGCATTTGCGGGGGGCTGACTATCCTTATCACGGCAACCAGAGGCCAGACAATGGTCTCCGTGCTTGCCATGTGTAATGGAAGCCTCAGAGGATCAGCCTCTGGCCGGTTCTCCGAGGCTTCCTGTCAGTTTGACTGTCACTTCACAATGACAGTTAGGTAGTGTAATGTGTTCTAGCAGCGATCAGAGCTGCAAGTCTAAGTGTCCCCTAGTGGGACAAGTTAAAAAAAGATAATAAAAATGTTTTTAAAAAGTGTAAAAATAAACGTTCTAAGTGACATAAACAAAAAATGCTTTTTTTCCTATAATAAGTCTTTTATTATAGGAAAAAAATTAACACATTAAAAAAAGTACATATATTTAGTATCGCCGCGTTCGTAATGACCCCAACTATAAAACTGTAATATTATTTTTTTCCCGCACGGTGAACACCGCAAAAAAATAAGTAAAAAAACAATGCCAGAATTACTATTTTTTGGTCACCACCCCTCCCAAAATATACAATAAAAAGTGATCAAAAAGCCGCATGTACGCCAATATGGTACCAATACAAACTACAACCCGTCCCGCAAATAACAAGCCCTTACACAGCTTTTTTGACTGAAAAATGAAAAAGTTATCGCTCTCAGAATATGGTGACACAAAAAATAATTTATTTTATAAATAAGTGATTTTATTGCACAAACGATGCAAAACATAAAAAAAACTATATACATATGGTATCGCCGTAATCTTATCGACCCACAGAATAATGTAAAAAAGTCATTTATAGCCCAGGGGAAACGGCATAAAAAAAAGAATAAAAACTTTGTCAGAATTGATGGTTTTTGGTCACCTTGCTTGCCAAAAAATGGAATAAAAAGTGATTAAAAAAAAAAATGCATGTACCAATGAAAACTACAGATTGTCCCGCAAAGACTAAGCCCTCAAACTGCTCCGGTGGAGAAAAAATAAAAAAGTTCTGGCTCTCAGAATATGGCGATGCAAAATGTGCAGAGTGTTCCAAAAGCGGATAAGATTGGGCGCAATTTATCAGTGCGTCACCAGCCACACATCTGCGGATTATTATTTATTTACCCCATTATTATACCCTCTTATTTTCCCTGATGTTCTCTCCGCAGATAACATATGCCCCCACATTATAAACTGAAATGCCAGCAAAACCCAAAACAGAACTAACAAGCTAAATCTGTGCGCCAAATGCCGCTCCCTCCCTTCTGAGCCCTACATCATGCCCAAGCAGCAGTTTACGTCCACTGACATGGCATCACCAGACCCGGGAGAACCCGGTTCATATTTTATGAGGTATTTGTCTTCAGTGGCACAAACTGGGCATAACATGTAGTGCACTAAAATGACATATCAGTGGAAAATTGAAAATTTTCACTCTGTACCATCCGCTGCACATTAACCCCTTCACGCACCACGACATAGCATGTCGTAGTGTGGGTGGTGAGGTATGGAGCGGGCTCACGTGAAAAATAAAGAATTTAAAATGTCAAAATCGCTCTACCAAACAATTTAATAAAAAGTGCTCAAAAAGTTGTATGTACCAAAAAATGGTACCAATAAAAATGACCGCTCGTCCCTCAAAAGAAAAAGCCCTCATACCGCTCTATTGATGGAAAAATAAAGAAGTTATGGCTCTTGGAAAGCGGGGAGGGAAAAACTAAAAAGGAAAATAAAAAAATGGTTCAGTCCGGAAACTTTCTAATGAAAAACCATTTATGACCACATGTGGAATATTGACGTACTCGGGAGAAATTGCTTTACAAATGTTGGGCAGCATTTTCTCCTTTATCCTTTGTGAAATTGAAAAAAATTCTGCATTTTAGTGGAAGAAATGTTGATATTCATTTTCACGGCCTAATTCTAATAAATCGTGCAAAAGACTTGTGGGGTCTAAATGCCCACAATACCCCTAGATAGATTCTTTTAAGTTGTGTAATTTCCAAAATGTGGGTCACTTTTGGGGGGTTTCCACTGTTTTGGCCTCTTATGGGCTTTGCAAATGCGACATGGCACCCAAAAATCATTTCAGCTAAATTTTAACTCCAAAAGCCAAATAGCGCTCCTTCCCTTCTAAGCCCCTCTGTGGGTCCAAACAGCAGTTTATTACCACATATGGCATATTTCCGTAATCGGGAGAAATTGTTTTACAAATTTTGGGGTACTTTTTCTCCTTTATTCCTTGTAAAAATTAAAAATGGCTACCTTTTTTCAGAAAAAAAGTTGATTTTTACCTTTCCAATGATTTTTACCATTTTTACCGTATAGACTATTTACGGCGGCACTTCAGAGACTGTGCACGCGCGATCGCGTGCACCCAGCTCTATGCCCTGGCTGTTGCTAACAGCCATGGGCACTGGGCAGAATGTCAGGGGCCAATCTTTTGGCCCCTGAACATGTGATCGCTGTGACAACCAATCACAGCGATCACATGCATTTCTGCATATAAAACAGTGTGCACGCGATCGCGTGCACACAGCCCTGTGCCCTAACTGTTACCAACAGCTCTGGGCACTGGGCAGAGTATCAGGGACCAATCTGATGGTCCCTGAACATGTGGTCGCTGTGAAAACCTTTCACAGCGACCACATTTGTTTTATTTTGACTTTTCTGGCAGTAAATCTCCTGCCTCTTTTCTTCTCCTCAAACATTGTTTCAGTTTGAGGAGAAGAAGAGACTCGAGAGAATTGCTGCCAGAAGATTACAGTGAAAAAAAATACAGTTACACTATAAAACATTCTCTGTATAGATAGATTTCTATCCATCTATCTTTTTTTCTATCTATCTATCTATCTATCTATCTATCTATCTATCTATCTATCTATCTATCTATCTATCTATCTATCTATCTATCTATCTATCTATCTATCTATCTATCTATCTATCTATCTATCTACCTTTCTTTCTTTTATTCTATTAGAATAGGCAGGTAGGGAGTATATAATTATATATATATATATATATATCCACTTATATATAATATATATAGCAATAGCGGTTTATTTTTTTCTTAGCGGTAGTGTAGACATATATACCAGTTTGTGCGTTTTATAAAAAAAATTAAAACATTTTTTAGTTAGTGTTCGTGTTAGTTACGTTATGGCGAGGAAGTTGTTTAGCGCCGAGGAGGCATACGCCATGCTGTGGTCTGAGTCGGAGACCGCATCAGAGATGGCGTCAGAGATGGAACCTGTTTTAGGTAGTGACGATGACCGCGTCACTTCAGGTTCATCTTCAGGGGACGTTGTCCCTGATGCAGTTGAAACTGCAGAGCATGAAAGCGCAGGGCCAAGTAGCGCTGTAGCACGGGACAGCCTGGTCCCTCCAGTCCAGGCTCTTGTATGGGCACCTGCCCCATCTTTTGGGCCTAGAATCCACGGATTTACTGCCACTCCTGGCATAACCGTGGACAATACAAATTTTGTCCAAATGGATTACTTCCATTTATTTATAACGGACGACATCCTAAATCAGATTGTCCACGAAACAAATATATAAGGCAGAAACCTTCATCCACCCATGCCAGAGATTGGACGCCCACCAATTTGCAGGAATGAAATTTTTTTTTGGGGCTCACCCTAAATATGGGTATTGTCAAAAAGCCCTCCATTAGGTCTTACTGGTCAACAAGACCCGCCCAAGCCACCCCAGTATATTCTGCAGTAATGCCCAGGTCTCGTTATGAGACAATAATGAGGTTCCTCCACTTCAATGACAACGCACAGGCCCCCCTGTGTTCAAAATAAGACCACTGATAAATTCCCTGAATAATTTATTTCTGCAACTCTACACCCCTGAGCAGAATGTAAGTGTGGACGAATCCCTCCTCAACTTTCATGGCAGACTTAGCTTTCGCCAATATCTACCTTCAAAAAGGGCAAGATATGGCGTTAAGCTCTACAAATTGTGTGAAAGCGGGTCAGGATATACCACCGCCTTCAGGATTTATGAAGGGCGGGACCGCACAATAAATGTTCCTGGATGCCCCCCTGATCTTTCCACCAGCAGTAAGATCGTGTGGGAGATAATGCAGCCTCTGCTTCACAAGGGGTACCACTTGTACTGCGACAATTTTTATTCCAGTGTGCCCCTGTTTAGGCATTTGCATGCTGCAAGGACTGGGGCATGTGGTACCATGCGCAAAAACAGAATTGGTTTTCCACAGCAATTAGTGGGGAAGCGCATGGTAAAGGGGGACTCCTGTGCTTATGCATCTGAAGAATTGCTGGCGGTCAAGTTCAGGGATCGCAAAGACGTGTATGTGCTAAGCACGATTCATACCGCAGGAACAGTGGCAGTGAGGGAAAGGGGGGCAACATCGGACAAGCACAAACCAGTGAGCGTGTCCGAATAGAACAAGTACATGGGGGGGGGGGGTGGATTTAAGCGACCAGGTTTTACAGCCCTATTTAGTAAAACGCAAAACTAAAGCCTGGTACAAAAAAAGTGGCCATTTATTTGTTACAGGTGGCAATCCACAACTCATTTGTGCTCTACAAAAAAAACAGAGGCAGAGACACATATCTGGATTTCCAGGAAAAAATTATTGAAGGGCTCATTTTTGATGTTCAGGACACCCGAGAATGCCCCCAGTCTGAGGATGTCACGCGACTGACTGAAAGACACTTCATCAGTCGGATTCCCCCAACACCAACCAGAAGCAACCCCCAGAAAAAGTGCCGCGTCTGCAGAAAAGACGGGCACCGCAAAGATTCCCGATATTTCTGTCCCTCATGTCCCTCGCAACCAGGCCTGTGCATTGAGCCATGTTTTAAAAAATACCACACTGTTCTGAATTATTAGATTTTAGTTAATTTGTTGAAAATATATTTGCCCTACATTACTTTTTTATTTTTCCCCTGATTTCACTCCAAGGGTGAGGGAGGGAATGGGTGGGGGGTGGATGTCATGTTTGATGTTTTCCAAAGTTCATCTGCTGGAGAGCTCCATTTGCATAAACCTGCAATTTCTTATTTTAGAAAACCCCAAAAAATAAATTCCCATTATACCCCTAGATGAATATTTTGGGACCTCTGCTTCAAGAGCAGATATTTTGGAAGTGTTCTAGAAACTCTGTTGAGTTTTGTAAAACCAGCTTTGAAAAAAAGCGATTTGTGAAATAATCTTCTTCTATCGTCCGCCCTCCTACATCTCTATGTGATAAATAAGGCCACATATTTGGTATCCCCATGCACAGGAGAAGTGGCAGAATGTAAAAGGAGATTAATTTTGTCCGTGGTCTATGCCGTGTGTGAAAAATGCTGGTATAAACCGACGCATTTGCTAAAAAATTGCTAATTTTATTTTAATCCATCTTATTCAAGAAACTTTCAGAAGAAAACGGGACTGTCTAAAAATATGATAAACCCCTTGAAGAAAACCTTGTGGGGTCTACTTGTGTGAATGAAGTCATTTATGGGGTGTTTCTAATGTTTCAGCAGCATTACGCCCCCAGAAAACAGTATGCGGCTATAAAATCAAATGCAGAATTCCTGGACCGAAAAGCCTCCTTTTATGCCAAGCCCTGGCACATGCCCGTCAATAAAGCACACATATTTGGTATCCCCATGCACGGGAGAAGTGGAAGAATGTGAAATGCGATGAATTTTGTCCGTGGTCCATTCTATGTGTGAAAAAGACTAGCATAAACTGACGCATTTGTTAAAAAAAAAAAGCTAATTTTATTTTGTTCCATCTTATTTAAGAAACTTTCAGAAGAAAACTGGACTGTCTAAAAATATGATAGACCCCTTGAAGGAAACCTTGTGGGGTCTACTTGTGTGAATGAAGTAATTTATGGGGTGATTCCAATGTTTCAGCAGCATTAGGCCCCCCAGAAAACAGTATGCGGCTATAAAATCAAGTGCAGAATTCCTGGACCGAAAAGGCCAAAAAGCCTCCTTTTATGCCAAGCCCTGGCACATGCCCGCACAGTGAAAAAGGCACATATATTTGGTATCCCCATGCACGGGAGAAGTGGAAGAATGTGAAAGGAGATGAATTTTGTCCGTGGTCCATACCGTGTGTGAAAAATGCTATCATAAACTGACGCATTTGCTAAAAATGCGCTGATTTTATTTTGTTCCATCTTATTCAAGAAACTTTCAGAAGAAAACTGGACTGTCTAAAAATATGATAAACCCCTTGAAGGAAACCTTGTGGGGTCTACTTGTGTGAATGAAGTCATTTATGGGGTGTTTCCAATGTTTCAGCAGCATTACGCCCCCCAGAAAACAGTATGCGGCTATAAAATCAAATGCAAAACTCCTGGACCGAAAAGGCCAAAAAGCCTCCTTTTATGCCAAGCCCTGGCACATGCCCGCACAGTGAATAAGGCACACATATTTGGTATCGCCATGCACGGGAGAAGTGGAAGAATGTGAAAGGAGATTAATTTTGTCCGTGGTCCGTACCGTGTGTGAAAAATGCTAGCATAAACTGACGCAATTGCTAAATTCTTGCATTTTTTCCCAATTTTGCCCACTTTAGAGAAAAAAATTAAAATGATATATACTGACAAATGCCACTAAAACAAAGCCCTATCTGTCCTTTAAAAAGAGTGTAAAATTCAAAGATTAACTTTATTCACCTGCTGAGTTATAGTCATCTAAATAAGCGCATAGCAAAATTGTGAAATTTGCTCTGGTCATTTAGCTGTAAAACAGCCTAGTCCTTAACCGGTTAAACTAGCCCTATATAGATGTTTTTATGTCAAGCCTCTATCCTGGCCCTGAATGAACTTGATGGAGTCAAGGGCCATGTATGCAGCAGACTAATGTGGAACACTGACCACTATATATTTTGTTTTCTAGGTACATTTCTAGGCTCTTCTATATAATGGCATCAGGACGTGGTTGGATTCATCAACAGCACACCAAGACGTTACAGAATCCCGGACCTACAGCACAGGTCCGGACTCCATTACAATCTTATCAATCTACTTTGAAAGGTCAACAAAGATGGTAAATATTTAACATTGATCAGTTTTTGCTGTATAGTGCTAGGTAGACATTGCAAACTATACTTGAGATATAATATTATTTTTTTTATCAAATTTGTTGCTCTTAGGCCTCATGCACACGACTGTAGCCATATGCATGGCCATGATTTTCGGGTCGGCCGGCGACGGAGTGTCACCCACGAGCCGCCCGCAAATCGCAGGCCGTGCACATGGCCGCTTCCATTATTTCCTCTAAGGGCTCCTGGACCATTCACGGACAGTGGAAACCACGGTCGTGTACATGGCCTCATAGGAATGAATGGGGCCGCAATTCTCCTGTGGATTTTAGGGGAAATTGCAGCCGCAAAAGCACGTTCATATGAATGGGGCCTTAGTGGTATTTGTGGAACATTTTAATCTCTGTTGATTAAAAAGTAAGTGGCCCACATTTTCTAAGACTGGCGGCTCTATATAAATGAAGTAGTTGAAATATTTGTGCCAAATTTTGCTCATTTTTAACTGTCTGAAAATAAGAAGGCGTATATTTGCGCCATTGTCACGTATGTTTCCTAATAAATGTGGCCCTATGTCTCCTTGGAGAGGAGTGGGTAAAAACACCCACTTTTCTCATCACTTTCCAAGTTTGGCAAGTGACGAGAAAAGTAAAATTTTTTTACCACAACTTTGTCAGACATTACCGTACGGAATAGTAAATGTGGATGATTGTTTCTAGGACATATGGACATTATAGAGGCATGTTTTCCACTACAGCAGAAATATATGGCATGACTCATGTTCTCCAATTAATAACATCTGATTGACGGGGGTTTCTGAATCCAGAACTACAACCATCTGCTAATTGCCTGAGCTTGTTGATTTAACCCTTTCAGGACCAAGGCCTTCAGATGCCTGAATGGCCAGAGCAATATTTCACCTTTTTGAATGACATGTTCTAAGGCCAGGTTCACACGTTGCGTGATGAATACTGCAGTTTTTCTGCAACTTATTTTGTTGCAGAAAATCTGCAACATAATACACTAGCAGCAAAGTGGATGAGATTTGAACAAATGCTATCCACACGCTGCGTAAACGTTAATCCGCTGCATGTCGATTGTATTTGCGTAATCGCTGCATTTGTGTTGCAGGTTTTCCCTATTGAATTCAATACCCGCAACAAATAGCAGATGTTGCATTTTTTTGCGCGGAAAAGTCTTACACTTACCCAGATTTTGTGCTTCTTCAATCAGGTCAGCCTCCTGGGATAACGTCTCATCCCATGTGACCACTGCAGCCAATTCCCTGTGGCCGCCAGGGTGGATATGCTGTGTACCTTTACGCAGCGTAGCCGCCCTTTGTGAACGCAGCCTAAGGGTGACATCTTTTTTTGTGTTTTACTTTGGCTACAAATGGTTTTCCTTATTTTTGCAGCACACGTGGGGCTTTATTATGGTACCAAAACAGACCCAGTAACTAGAAAAAAAAAATAAAAAATTTCCTTCTTTTTTCCCCTTAAATATTGAATATAATTACTCTAACCAAAAACCTTTATAGCACATTATAATCCTTTTATTCTCTCATGTATATCGACATTCCCAACATACATCTTTGTTATAAGGGTATGTTCACACGCACTGTTTTCAGACGTAATTTGGTCGTTTTACGCCTCGAATTACGCCTGAAAAAACGGATCCATTACGCCTACAAACATCTGCTCATTGCTTTCAATGGGTTTCCCGATTGTTCTTTTCCCACGAGGTGTAATTTTACACGTCGCTGTCAAAAGACGCCGCGTAAAAAGACGCCCGCGTCAAACAAGTGCATGTCATTTCTTGGGACGTTTTTGGAGCTGTTTTTCATTGACTCCATTGAAAAAAAAGCTCCAATAACGTCTGTAAAATACGCAGCGAAAAGCGCGAGTAGTTACAAAAACGTCTGAAAATCAGGAGCTGTTTTCAGGCGAAAACAGCTCTGTAATTTCAGACATATTTTGCTACTGCGTGTGAACGTACCCTAACACCCGAGAACAAAGGTCCCCATGTTCATTTTTTTGTTTCAATGGTTTTTATTAAAGTTTTTCATGTAAATACAAATACAAACTTGTCATCTCCTAATGTATAAAAACATATCCGCATCATATGCCATGAATCTAACTTACAGCAATTATATGGTTAGCTTATCTTTATTCAACATTCATGAGCATACAGATAGTCCTTCTATTTTAATATACCTTATCTGGGGTCACCAGAAATTGTGTGATGACATAAACAACATATATAAACATCATATAAACAACATATGCCAGCAGAACCGTCTTCCCGAACATTTATATTATTTCTGTGTTTATTCTTCTTTTGATAGTGATAGTGACTAGCCTTATCAGTAATTTGTTCTAATCTTATGGGAATTGTATTCTTCTATTATTTGAGGCAGAGAGGATATTCTATCCATGCCTTCCAATGTTTTCCAAAAGTATCGATCGTAAAGTTTCCATATGCCATCGCCCTCTCGTAAGAATAAGAAGTGTTAATAGCTGAGATCAGTTCATCCATTGAAGGAATTACCACTTGTTTCCAATAACGTGTTATAACTAGTTTTGCCATAACTAATATTTTACACATCAGCCTTCTGTGTTCCACTGGAATCATATCCAGTTCTAAAAACAATAATATAAGTTGTGGGTTAGGCATCAACTCCATAGAGAATATATCAGATAATAATTTAATCACCTCTATCCAATAACTTCTGATACTCGTGCATTCCCATAATATATGAATGAGCGAACCTTCCTTTCCGCAATGCCTCCAGCATAGTGGGGATACATTTGTAAACATATAGTGTATACGATCTGGTGTGTAATACCACCTCAGAAAAGTCTTGGTTGCTGCTTCTACATGAGAAACACATTTTAATGAGATATGCATCCATTTGAATGCTAATATCCAATGGTGATCTGTAAACGTTTTCCCCATGTCTTGTTCCCATCTCCTAATAGGTCTGGTTTTCTGGAATTCAGTGTGGAGAGACATAGAATCATAAAGATGTTTTAACCCTTTTTTCCCTTTGTTAAATCCACTTATTACTACCAGATTCCCCTGGAATAACAGATTAGCTTGACTGTGGAGGAAATGTTTTACTCTAAGGTATGTGAATAGTTCCCTCTGAGGAATTCCGTGTGTAGATCTTAGCTGTGCAAAACTTATTATTTGGTTATTTTGGAACAATTGATCACAGGAAGTTAGTCCTCGTGTTTTCCAACCCTTGAGCGTTATATATGGCATAGCTAGTTCTATAAAGTCTAATGGTATATATGACCTAGATATTGGCAATTTCTGTGTTGCAGAAGTATGTAAAAATGACCAACATGCCAAGGTAGTTTTGGTCAGGGGTGAAATTTCACTTGGAATTGGTATGTTCCCTAATGTAAGGAATAGAAGCGATTTTAAGTTACCCGATTTTAAGTAAGATGTTTCCATGTTCACCCAGGGTTTCGTAATGCCCTCCTTCCACCATATCCCTGCTTGTGCAGTTATTGTCGTGACATAGTATCCAAATAAATCAGGGACACCTAAGCCTCCTACACTTTTATCTTTGATAAGAATATGTGATGCTATCCTCGGTTTCTTTTTATCCCAAATGTAATTTAACATAATACGTTGGAGACGAGAGAAGTATGAACTAGGTATGTGTATGGGAAGTGTTCGGAATAAATATAATAACTTTGGTAGGAGAAGCATTTTGAACGCGGCGATTCTGCCCAACCATGACACTTCCACTTTGAGCAACCTATTCATTTCTTCTTGAAGACTTTGTGCCAAAGGGATATAATTTACCCCAAACAGCTCTTTATGTTTTGCTGACAAAGTGAGGCCTAGATATGTAATTTCCATGTTATTCCATTGAAAAGGGTATTTAGATTGAATAAAGTGTAGGGTTGAGGTATTGAGGTTTAGGGGGAGGCACTGAGATTTCTGTGTATTCAATTTATATAAAGATACCTGACCAAATTTTGTTATACACTCCATTGCAGTCTCCAAAGAACTCTCTGGTTCAGCTAACGATAATATCACATCATCTGCATATAAAGATACTGTATGTGTTGTCGGCCCTACCTGAATGCCCGTTACTTCTTTATGTGATCTGAGCAATTGAGCTAGTGGTTCTATGGATAATACAAATATGAGGGGTGATAGTGGACATCCTTGCCTGGTACCGTTCGAAATATCAAATCCTCCAGAGAATACACCATTTGTGTATATCTTGGCAGAGGGTTTTGAATATAAAGCTTGGATGGCCGACATTATATTCCCCGAGAAGCCCATATATTCTAATGTAGAAAAGACGTATTTCCACGATATGCGGTCAAACGCTTTCTCCGCGTCTAACGCTAATAGTACGGCTGGGATATGATTCTTTTCAATGTGGTGTAGTAAACCTATCACCCTTCTAGTGTTGTCTGAACCTTGTCGTCCCTTTATGAAGCCAGTCTGGTCTTCTGCTATTAGATGTGGTAAAATGGGAGCCAGGCGGTTCGCTAATATTTTGGCGTATATTTTCAGATCTATATTCAGCAATGAGATGGGCCTGAAATTTTGTGGTTGGTCGTTTTGTTTCCCAGGTTTGGGTAGTGTAATTATAATTGCTTCTTGATTTTCTTTGGGAAAAGCCCCCGAGGATTGGGCTGCCTGGAAAAACCTACATAGGTACGGGGAAAGGAGTTTATGGAATGTTTTGTAGTAAGCGTTGGTTAGACCGTCATTCCCAGGTGCCTTATCTGGTGGTAAGGATTTAAGAATGTCAGATATTTCCGTCTCTGTAATTGGAGCGTTTAACCGATTTAATTGAGTCGTTGATAATTTTGGTAGAGAAATGTCGTTTAAGAAATTTTTGATGTTATTTTCCGTTGGTTGTGATGTGAAAGGGTCTCTATTAATGTTATAAAGTGCTTCATAAAAATCTTTAAATTTGTTAGCGATATCCACCGGATGTAAAATTTGAGCTTGTTTGTTTGGGTCTATAAGATATGGGATTCTAGATTTTTGATGATGTTGTTTTAGACGAGCCGCCAATAATTTACCCGCTTTGTTGTTTTGTGAATAATATTTTGTTTTTGTTTTGCGTAAATTTTTCTCGTATTCAGAGATCATGGTCAATCTGAGTTCCTGGCGCAAATTATATAACTTAGTTGTTTGTATAGGGGAAGGGGTTGTTTTATTAAGTGTTTCTAGTGATTGAATTTGTTCCGTTATCTTCGTTATGTTACTTAGACGTATTTTCTTGGCAATGTGACCCACTCTTATCAGTGATCCTCTTATGAACGCCTTATGGGCATTCCACAGTGAGTTAATATGTATTCCACTTTTATCATTCATTTCAAAATATTCCTTCAAATCTCGTACTAAATCTAGTTGAAATTTAGAATGTGCTAGCAGAAACGGGTTGCATCTCCACATAAATGTGGGATTAGATATATGGTGTTCTTTTAAGGAAAGCGTTATAGCTGCGTGGTCTGACCATTTGATGGTTTCTATGGTGGTTTTGTCTATAAGGAGTAAAAGATTCTTATCTGTAAAAAAAATGTCGATTCTGGAATAACAGTTATGTGGGTTAGAGAAGAAAGAAAAGTCCCTCTCAGTGCCATGCTGAATCCTCCAACTATCATATAATTCTTTGTTCCATATCAGGTTCCTCAAGGAGGTTTGGTCTGTTCTATTACTAGATGTGGAATCTAAGGCTGTGTTCATTACCATATTGAAATCCCCACATATTAGTAATTTACCTTCTCTGATTTTCTCTATCTTTCTGAACACTTTATGTAAGAAGTGTATTTGACGTGTATTAGGTGCATACACTGTTACCAAGGTATATTTAACATTGTTAATCAAGCATACCAACAGGATATATCGACCATTGGGGTCAATGTGTACTTTTAACTGCTGAAACGTTAGTGAATTCTTAATCGCCATCATCACCCCCCCTAGATTTGGTCTTATAATGAGATTGGTAGATATGTGGGAAATTATGACATTTGATGCGGTGAGCATCTTTAGATAGGATATGGGTCTCCTGAGCACAAAATATGTCGCATGCTAATATTTTTACCTCTGCCCACATAAAACTCCGTTTCTGAGGAGCATTAAGGCCCTTAACATTTAGGGATGCAATCTTAATAGTCATGGTTTAAAATACTATTAGTGATGTCCGTCAATAATACTCCTCCTACATGCCAATAAATGAATCTATACATCCCACATTTCCCAAATTTGACTATGGGGATATAAGTACTAGGTATCAACATATACTTTACAGGTTCAATCGATCGATACGGTCTTCCGGTGATGTGGATATGGTCTCGTCTGCCACAAGGCAGGAACTGTGATAGTCTCGATGCGTGATCCTGTCGTTGTCTATGTTCATGGACTAGTTCTGCAAGGCAAAAAACTGTGTAACAAAGCCTGTATAACATACAGATAGGGGGGGAAAAAGTCATCCTGAAGTCGAACCAAGATGGACGTCTCGAGCACCCATAAGTGTTCTATCGCCTCAATATTGGAAAATCCTGACCTTCAGTGTTGTGTGGATCCATGTTTAGATATTTTCTTCCATTCTTCTCTAAGGTGTTGTGGAGGGTTCCCCAATGTTGCTTTTGAGTGCGTAATCGCAATATTCCATCTGTTTAGAATCTCTTTGCCTTCTTCCAGCGTTTGGATTACATGTATGTTATTCTGGTGTTTGACCAGTAATTTAACTGGAAATCCCCATCTATATAGGATATGGTGTTCTCTGAGTGCCAAAGTGATTGGGTTCAGTTGTCTGCGCATTTGTAGTGTTGTTGCCGAGAGGTCAGCAAATACCAAAATCTTTTGGAACTGTGGCGGTCTCCCTTCTTTCTTTCTAGTCACTTCCATTAACTTTTCCTTAACGTGGAAGAAATGTATACGTGCCAACACATCTCTCGGAATCTCTGCAGCAAGATGCTTCGGGTTAGGTATACGGTGTATACGATCTATAATCAGATCACTTTGTGAACATTCCGGAACCATGCTTTTAATAAATTGTTGTGCAAATTTATTTAGGTCTTGTCTTAGTATGTCTTCCGGGATTCCCCTGAACTTTACGTTGTTGCGTCTTGTCCTGTCTTCCATGTCAGCCATTTTGGCTTTAAGTTGAGTGACATCTTCCACTAGGCCATAATGAGCATCTATTACTTCATTGTGAGAGGAGGTGATTTCTCCCATTTTATTTTCAAGATGTACTACCCGTTGTTCCACTTCTTGTATTGAAGTAGATAATGGCTGGATAAGGCCTGTCAGGCTATTGTGTATAGATTTATGCAATGCTTGCAACATGTTTCGCATCATGTCTGCTGTAATTGGGTCTGTAGAAGGAGGTAAGTGACCTAAGAAGTCAGGCGTCTCTGTCTCCGACAGGGGTATGATACTGTTATTTGTGAGATTTCTTACCCCATCCAAGAGATCTCCTGGTCTGTGCTGTTGTTCGGGCATTCGATCTGAGCTTCCGTCCAGGGGTGAAGATGGCGCCGATCTTACCGCACCACGTGGTGTGGAGCGCTGCGGTCTCCCCGTTCGCTCCTCCGTCTCGTGGTGCCGCTGGCTCCCGGCATTGAATCTCAACCCCGGACTCCCCGTCGGTTCCGAGCTGTGTCTGGAACGTATGGGGGTTCTCTGTTTCCGGCTCTGATTGTATTCCAGAGGTATTTCATCCCGCGATGGTTCCTCGTCCTCCCCTTCTTTTTCTTCGAATGACTGGCGGGGATAGAAGTCAGTCAATTTCACCGGTCTTGTTACCACTCTCTTCTTCCTCGGCATCTTAGGAGTGTTCGGATCCACTTCAGGTCTCAGTTTGACCATGTAATAGGTCTTACTCTGTTGTATTGCCGTTAGGGTGCAGGAGCTCTCTGCTTATGCGTCCATCTTCCTCAACAGCCAGGCCACGCCCCCCATGTTCATTTTATCTTGTCCCCCACTGATACCTCGTGCATGGGATCTGCAAAGTAGTCGTGTACAAACATTTTTTTATTTTAGGTAGCTAAGAATAGATAGGTCAGGGTTACAGAGAGAAAGTAGTGACAATGAATTATTTGGGGGGAATAGTATTGATGCTTAATTACATGGGCCCATGACACCCACGTAACTTTTGACCATATATAGAGAAGTTACGGCAATCAGAACAATGATGGTGCTAAAGTAGGATTCCACTCCGTTATAATATAAAACTTGTCACTCAAGTTTTTGTTGGAAATTTTTTTATTTTGCAATCCACAGGATTGCAAAACATTGGCCGCTCAACACAGCAATGGATGTTGCTTTTGAGAGTGTGTTCCTACAAGGCATATGCTATTTTTGAAATTATTATTTTACCCAGGCAATCCGCATTATCTGATGAAGGTCTTGTTAGACCGAAAACGTTCATAAACAATATTGTGGATTGCAAAGTATTTTTTTTTTTTTTTTTTTTAATAAAGAACTTGAGTGCCGAGTTTTACATTTATATGTAACCTGTGTCTATCTCACAGAGGGGTGCTCCTGATGATATGGTGGGGGAGGGATTTAAAGGGGTTAGCCTGGTTGAAAAATTTCTTACTAAGGGCTGCAAATGTCCTGAAAAAAAAATTGGTTCTCACCAAACCTTTGCCTTGACAATCCAGCGCTGATCTCCGGTGGCCCTCCCGGTAATTGTTCATATGCGGACAGGATTTGACCTCTGCAGCCATTCAGGTCATGTGTTATATTCAGTAGCTGAAAGAGAGAAGGTCCCCCCCCAAAGTGACATCAGTGATGGCGTTGTGACAATGGGGCTAATACTGACCCTCCACGGCATGTCATTCCTTCCAAAATCGGTGTGGGCACAGCACTAATTGACCATATCTTAGTGGAGGGTAAACGCAGCAGATTTGGAAAAGGAAGGTATTTAAAATGGATGTTTGTTATGTTTGTAGCAAGGGGAAAGAGGGGAAAAAGAGTTGGAGAACCTCTTTTATTTTATTTATGTTTTTATTGTGCAGGTGCCTTTCATTATTTGAATTCATTTTTATTTATTTTTCTATTTATATATTTAAAAAAAAATTATATATTTTTTTTACAGATTTGTAAATTTTTTGAACACTTCTTACCGGAACACTTATTACCCTGGGGCTGGATGCTGGGATGACATGAGCTGTGTCCTGCTCTGTATGCTGATCGGATATTATAGTTCTGTAATGGCTTCTGGCTATTAGATCACTATTAGCAGTGATCTGCACACAGAGGAATGCTGGAAGGACATAGATCAGGTCCTCCCAGAATGCTCCTCTGCTTTAAGTCACAGTTGGAAGCCTGTTACTTGAACTGGTTTTGCTGCTGTATATATGTACTGAGCTTGAATCTGGTGCTGTTTATATGTACTGAGCTTGGTTCTGTTGTATATATGTTCTGAGCTTGGTTCTGTTGCTGTAGTTTTGTACTGAACTTGGTTCTGGTGCTGTATTTATTTACTTGGCTTGGTTTTGGTGCTGTATTTTTGTACTGAGCTCGGTGCTTGTGCTTTATTCATATACTAAGCTTTGTTCTGGTGCTGTCTTTATGCACTGAGCTTTGTTCTGGTGCTGTATTTATGCACTGAGCTTTGTTCTGGTGCTATATTTATGTACTGAGCTTCGTTCTGGTGCTGTATATATGTACTGAGCTTTGTTCTAGTACTGTATTTATGTAATGAGCTTTGTTCTAGTACTGTATTTATGTAATGAGCTCTGTTCTGGTTCTGTATATATGTACTGAGCTCGGTTCTTGTGCTGTATATATGTACTGAGCTTGGTTCTGATGCTTTATATATGTAATGAGCTTAGTTCTGATGCTGTATTTATTTACTTTCATTGGTTCTGGTTCTATAGTTATATACTAAGCTTGATTCTGGTGCTGTATTTATGTTCTGAACTTGGTTTTGGTGCTGTATTTATGTACCAAGCTTAGTTCTGGTGCTGTATATATGTACTGAGCTTTGTTCTGGTGCTGTATCTATGTACTAAGCTCGGTTCTGGTATTTTATTTTACTTGGCTTTGTCCTGGAGCTGTATAAATGTATAAATGTAATAAGCTTGGTACTAGTGCTTGATATATGTACTGACCTTGGTTCTATTTCTGTTTATATTTACTGAGCTTTGTTTTTCTGCTGTATTTTTATTAACGTTGCTTGTGCTGTATTCATATACTAAGCTTGGTTATGGTGCTGTATTTATGTACTGAGCTTTGTTCTGGCACCGTACCTATGCATTTGGCACACTGTTTATTAACCTTCTCACAGTGCATAGCTATGCACAGTTAGCTTGCTTAGTCTACATGCACACGTTCTACAACTAAATACGCACTAAAAACCGCAGCAATACGCAGGAAATTCACAGGTAAAAACCACAGCTAATTGAGCGGTTTTTTTTATGCCTTTTTCAGTGCGGTCTTTACGCTCTGATGCGTTTTTCGACGCCTTTTCATGCAGCTGGTTTTGCTGCGATTTTCTACAGCACTAGGCAGACACAATTCGCAAGTGGAAACGCAAGATAAATTGAAATGCTACGGATTTTAAAATATGCGCCGCAGGTCAATTTCTATCCCGAAAAAACTGCACTGTGTACATGAGATTTCCTGGAAGCTCATTAACTATGCTGGTACTGTATTAGGCTGTGCACTTGTCGCACACAAATCCGCATGGCAAAACCTCCTGTAGTACTCCTAGTGTGCATTGAGCCTTAGGGCCAGTTCACATCAGCTTTGGCTTTCCGTTCCGGCGTTTTGTTGGAGGTTTCCGTCGGGTGAACCCCGCAACGGAAAGTCAAACTGAAACCACAGCTTCTGTTTCCGTCACCATTGACATCAATTATGACGGAAACATTGCTAATGGTTTCCGTTCGTCACTATTCCGGCTGGTTTCTGTTTTAATGACGTGATGCAAGAGCTATAATTTTTATTTTACGGTCAATGAAGGCTCATTTTTTGCTGGGTGGTCTGTAGCTTTTATTGGGACTATTTAAACTACTATATAATGTACTGGGATACAAAAGTCTTTGTGGGCTGGATTTGGAAAAAAATTGTGATTCCTCCAAAGTTTTTTTTGTGTTTTTGTTTTGACTGCTTTCACCATGCGATAAAAATGACAACTTAATTTTATTCTGCAGGTCAATACGATTTATATAATTTTTATATCTTTCTCTACTTTTACAAAGAAACGATTTGTTGATAGCCATAGCTTTTTTATTTTTCCGTCGATTTGAGCGGTGTGAGGGCTTATCATTTGCAGGGCAAGCTGTAGTTTTTATTGGTACTGTTTTTTTTATACCAAAGACTTTTTTTGATCAACTTTTATAAAAAAAATAATTCTGCGCTAAGGTGACCAAAAAACAGAAATTCTGTTGTTTTTTGTTCTTTCTGCGGGTCAAATAATGTCTAGTTCAGACTTTTATGGACACGGGGATGCCAATTATGTTAGTTTTTTTTTACATTACGTTAGAAAAAAAATGGATAGAGGTTTTTTTAACTTTTAATATTTTTTTTATTTTTTGTACACTACTAAAAACTTTATTTAACTTTCTTTATCAGTTCCTGTAAGTAGACTTGAACCAGCGAACGTTGGATCGCTAGTACAATACACTGCAATGTATTTCTGCTGTGGTTAATTCATCAGAAAATACGCACCATAAATGAAATGGACCCTATTGCTCTGCCCGGATATTGGCATAGTCTCTTTCATTGACTGCTGATGAGCCTATAGACGCTACCTAGGCATCATAAAAAAATTCGGGAGCCCGCTCTCCACATGGATTCAGGGGTAGGATCCAGCTGGTTCTCCTGAACCAGCTGTTAAAAGAACAGCCAGTTTGTGGAACTGAGGAGGACCGGGATCCAGAGCTGGTCCCCCTGCACTCAATTGTATCCGCGCCCTTAGGATTTGGATACAATTGAGCAGTCTTCTTAGCGCTGGCAAGGCAAGGGAACTTTAATTTGCTTTCCCCGCCCTTCGACACTTTACCTGTGATTTAGCCTGTGCGATGAAGTCCTCGCGCCAAATGCGTCGTTCCACAGTAGAAGGCGTCGGTCCGCGGCCGTGGATGTTACAGTATACCCCTCTTACGCCCCCTCCTCTTAGGGCCAGAACGGGAGAGCAAATTCTTCAGGAGGGTAGAAGCATTGAGGTTCTCCTCTGGCTCCCAGGACCTCTCTTCAGGACCAAACCCCCTCCAATCCACCAAATAAAAAGTTCTTCATCCTACTCTCTTGGTGTCCAAGATCTCCTTAAAGAGGCTCTGTCACCAGATTTTGCAACCCCTATCTGCTATTGCAGCAGATAGGCGCTGCAATGTAGATAACAGTAACGTTTTTATTTTTAAAAAACGAGCATTTTTGGCCAAGTTATGACCATTTTTGTAGTTATGCAAATGAGACTTGCAAAAGTCCAAGTGGGTGTGTTTAAAAGTAAAAGTCCAAGTGGGCGTGTATTATGTGCGTACATCGGGGCGTTTTTAATACTTTTACTAGCTGGGCGCTCTGATGAGAAGTATCATCCACTTCTCTTCAGAACGCCCAGCTTCTGCCAGATCACGCTATGACGTCACTCACAGGTCCTGCATCGTGTCAGACGAGCGAGGACACATCGGCACCAGAGGCTTCAGTTGATTCTGCAGCAGCATCGGCGTTAGCAGGTAAGTAGCTACATCGACTTACCTGCAAACGCCGATGCTGCTGCAGAATCAACTGTAGCCTCTGGTGCCGATGTGTCCTCGCTCGTCTGACACGATGCAGGACCTGTGAGTGACGTCACAGCGTGATCTGGCAGAAGCTGGGCGTTCTGAAGAGAAGTGGATGATACTTCTCATCAGAACGCCCAGCTAGTAAAAGTATTAAAAACGCCCCGATGTACGCACATAATACACGCCCACTTGGACTTTTACTTTAAAACACATCCACTTGGACTTTTGCAAGCCTCATTTGCATAACTACAAAAATGGTCATAACTTGGCCAAAAATGCTCGTTTTTTAAAAATTAAAAACGTTACTGTAATCTACATTGCAGCGCCTATCTGCTGCAATAGCAGGTAGGGGTTGCAAAATCTGGTGACAGAGCCTCTTTAACCTTGAAGGTATCTGAAAAACTGCTGAAAGGCACTGCAGGGCTAGGAATATTGGTATAGCGGTTTAGGACCACCGGCTTCAGAAGAGAAACATAGAAGGAGTTAGGGAACTTTGTATGATGGCACTCTCTGTCGGATATTCCTGAAGGACAGCCAGACCTTGGTGCCTGGGAGAAATTAAGGAGGTTCTCTTCTCCTTGTGTCTGCCTTCCGTTTCATGTGATTGACCGACAGCAGGATGAAGGATCAAGTCTGCTGCCAGATCTGAAGCAAGTACCTAAAAGCAGAATCAGCTGCTGGTACCGGGTGAGGAATTAATGGGTGTTGGCCGTAGACAATGAAGAACGGTGGGCTTCTTGTGGACTCGCTAGTATGATTATTGTATGAGAACTCGGCCCACGGAAGAAGCTGGACCCAGTCATCATGCTGCTTGGATATGAAGTAGCGTAGGTAATTCTCCAAGATCTGATTGATCCTCTCGACTTGACCATTGGACTGAGGATGGTAGGCTGAGGAAAAGTCCAATCTAACATTGATGAGTTTACAGAGGGCTCTCCAGAACCTAGAGGTGAACTGGACCCCCTGATCAGACACAATATGCCGCGGTAAGCCGTGCAGGCGGAAGATGTGTTGGATGAATAGGTTGGCCAGTTGAGGAGCAGAAGAAAGCCCGGTCAGCGGAACGAAGTGGGCCATCTTCGAAAATCGGTCCACCACCACCAAGACCGTACTGCATCCCGCAGAGGTGGCAGATCCGTAGCAAAGTCCATTGCTATATGCTGCCAGGGAGCGTCAGCCACAGGTAGCGGTTGAAGCAGGCCAGCAGGTTTGGAGTGAGCGAACCTTGTTAGCTACACACACCGAGCAGGATGAAACTAAGTTTAAGATATTTTTGGGCAGCGTGGGCCACCAGATATGGCGGGCAATCAGGTCTCGGGTCTTACGGGTACTCGCGTGGCCTGCCAGTCTAGAGCAGTGTCCCCAGCAGAGGATTCTCCCTCTGTCAGCCAGGCACAAAAAGGTCCTCCCTCGAGAAATGTCCCTAACTTGCAGGGGGTTGGCCGAGACAATGCAAGACGGATCAATAATATTCTGTGGAGATTCCACGATGTCCTCCGTCTCGAATGACCTGGACAAAGCATTGACCCTCACATTCTTGTCGGCCGGGCGATAATGGAGCTCAAACTGGAACCTGGCAAAGAACAGCGACCGCCTGGCCTTATGAGGGTTCAGCCATTGGGCCGTCTGAAAATAGGTGAGATTCTTGTGGTCCGTGAAAATTCGGATGGGATGAACTGCGCCCTCTAATAGATTGTCCAGGGCCAATTTGATTGCCAGTAACTCCCGATCCCCAATCGAGTAGTTGCGTTCTGCGGAAGAGAAGAGTCTAGAGTAATAGCCACATACCTTTGCCTTGCCCTTGGGACCTCTCTGGAACAGAAGTGCACCAGCACCGACAGAGGAGACGTCGTCCTCCAACGAAAACTGTCTGGATACATCAGGATGATGGAGGGTAGAGGCTGACGTGAAGGCACTCTTTAGGCTATTAAATGCGGATTCCACCTCTGGAGTACACACCTTGGCGTTCATGCCCTTTTTGGTGAGGGTAGAGAGGGGAGATGACAGTGAAGAGAAGTCTGGGATGAATTGTCGGTAAAAATTGGCGAATCCCAGAAAAGTCAGGAAATATTATAAATTAGATTTTAATTTATAACATTTCCACGTGCTGGTCACTAGAGGGAGCAGTTCCCAAAATTGCAGCATGGTCACTGTGGTAAAGTAATACCAAATGCTGCAAATTTGGCGTGGACACACTCTCCTCTAGTGTCCTCACACAATCCCCCTCCGTTCGTCTGGCTAGCGCCAGGAGAAGGAGTTTGAAGGTCTTCAAAGCTCCTACACTGTGTGCCGCCATTTTTGAGCAACTGCACAGTGTAGGAGGATTAGATACACGGCTCTGCAGACAGTATAACACGAACATAATACACACATCACATACGCAAACATAATTTACCTGCTCCTGCCGCCGCTGCCTCCGCTTGTCTACGCTCCTAGCGCCTTCGCTTCGTTGAACATATGGCCGGAAGCCGCGGCCGGAAGTCGTCATCTTGCTGTCCATCAGCGGCTTCCGGTCCACATAAAAATGGCGCCGGATTGGCGCATGCAGCGTTCCCACACAGACGGCGTACGCTTCTGAGAATGGAACGGCTCTCGTTCGCATTCTCTATGGGGTTGTATGTGCCGTATGCCATCTCTGTATGTGTCGTTAATCAACACATACAGAGATTAAACAAAATATGGCAGACCCCATACAGAAGTAAAAGTAAGGACACCGTAAAAAAGTCACAACACTAATAAATAACATTTTTGTTTATATTTTATTAAAAGCAATATAATAAAAAATAAAATAAAAATCATAACACCTTCCCTTTAAGCCTTGAGGGCGTGACCATTCCAGTATGGCCACTTTCTCCGGATCCGTTTTAAAACCCTGCTATGAGATTATGTAGCCCAGGAAGGGTAGAGAGCTCTTCTCAAACATGCACTTCTCCAACTTGGCATACAGGCGATTCTCCCTCAATCGCAGAAGAACTTGGCGGACATGTTTCTGATGAGTCAACGGATCTGGAGAGAAAATCAAGAGATCATCAAGATAGACCACAACACAAACATAGAGGAGATCCCGGAAGATGTCATTGACGAATTCTTGGAAGACCACGGGAGCGTTACATAGGCCGAAGGGCATCACAAGATATTCATAGTGCCCGTCTCAGGTGTTGAATGCCATCTTCCACTCGTCACCTCGACGAATCCGAATTAGGTTGTAAGCCCCACGCAGATCTACTTTGTAAAGTTTTTTTTAGCTCCACGTATGTGGTCAAAAAGTTCAGAAATCAATGGCAGTGGATATCTATTCTTGATCGTGATCTGATTGAGACCCCGGTAGTCGATACAGGGTCGCAGAGAACCGTTCTTTTTATTGACAAAGAAGAACCCGGCTCCTGCCGGGGAGGAGGACTTCCATATGAAACCTCTCTCCACATTCTCCTTAATGTAGGCGGACATGGACTGAGTCTCTGGCAAGGAGGGAGGGTATACCTTACCACGGGGAAGAGAGGCATCAGGAATACGCTCGATAGGACAGTCATACACCCGGTGTGGAGGCAGCGTCTCCGCCTCCTTTTTGCTGAAGACATATGAAAACATGACATAATGAGAAGGCAATCCCGTCAAGCACTGAGGACGAGGAGGCAGGACCAGATAGATCTGCCCCAGGCAGCGGTCCAGGCACTTGGGACCCCACTGGAGAACCTCTCCGGAATTCCAGAACAGAACTGGGGCATGTAGTCGGAGCCAGGGCAGACCCAATAGTACAGGATTGACGCCCTTGGGTAGAACAAGAAATGAAATAAGTTTGATATGAAGAGCTACTACCTGGAGCCTCAGTGGTTTGGTCACAGCTATAATCGGGTCTGGCAGAGGTAGTCCATTCACTGAGGCGACGATCAATGGCCTCTCCAGAGAGGTCCTAGGCATTTGGAGGAGATCCACTATATCCTTGTGGATAAAACTGGCTGCCGATCCAGAGTCAAGGTAGGCAGAGACCCGGTGGTTCTTCTCGCCGGACATAATAGTCACGGGGATGGAGAGTTTAGAGGAAAAGTCTCTATCCAGCGCAGTGTCGCCTAGGGTTGTCTCCCCAACCAATCCTAGGCATTGGGGTTTTTGGCTTCTGATGGCACAGCCGCACGACATGGCCTCCGAGGCCGCAATAAGGACAAAGTCCTGAAGTGTGTCTGCGTTTTCTCCTGTACGGATAATTTAAGCCAGTTTACATTCATAGGCTCTTCAGGTGGGCCACCTGGTGAGGGTAACGGAAGCTGCTGGAAAGTGGGGGCCAGCCTCAAGTCTTCTCTCCCAACGAATCTCCTGGGATCGTTCCCGGAGCCTGATATCAACCGGGGTGGCAAGCAAAATGAGGGCATGGCAGATCACGAGCAGCCAATTCGTCCTTGATCTCGGACGACAGACCCTGCCAGAATGTAGCCACTAGAGACTCGTCGTTCCAGGACAGCTCTCCTGCCAGGGTGCGAAATTGAATGATGTACTCACCCACGGGGGTGTACCCCTGGCACAGGTTCAACAAGGGGGCCGCTGCTGATGACACTCGTCCAGGCTCCTAAAACACTGTACGAAATGTCCGTAGGAATCCCTGGAAATCACGAGTCTGATCCCTGTCTTTCCCAGATTGGGTTCGCCCATACTAGGGCCCTGTCAGTGAGGAGGGAAACTAAATAAATGAAACTAACTAAAATAAAGGCAATGTTGGCGCCGTCAGACAGAAACGCTTTGGCATGTAGAGAGAAGTGGATCTGGCACTGATTGAGAAACCCTCTGCAGGTACTCGCGTCTCCGTTATAACGAGGTGGTAGTGGTAGCGAGAATCGGGGTTCAACACTGGTGCTGACAGGAAGTGTTGCAGGAGGATCAGTCAGAACAGGAGCTAAGGCGGCTGCATCTTGTGCGTCTATCCACTGTGCAATGGAATTCACTGCCAGGAGGAGTTGGTCTTGTGGTGAACGCGGATATTGTAGGTCTGCCTGCATCGCTTGAGACAACGACCTAGTCTTAGGCGGACCAGAGGGTTCCATGGCCTGAGCTTACGGTCACTTAGGGTACGTGGACCCAATGGGCCGTCCCGCCTTGATGGTATGGCAGCTGGCCAACAGGACACAGGACGAAGTCTATAGTTCAATAGGTGTACCTGTGGTAACTTTCAGACAATAGCTGGACAGGCTCAGACGGGACTTTGGCAGCAGGCAGGCACCAGGCTTTGTGTAGCAGAGCAGGCGTAGACTCCAATACACTTGGACCAGGATAACACGGGATACAGGTTACAGGAACACTGGGAACTGGAAGACACTTAAGGGACCATTTGCATAGACGATAGACGAACATAGGTAACGACAACATAGCTCAGGCAAGGCAGAAAGGGGCAGAGCCCTTCTTATAGCCCAGGATCATGGGCTAATTAATAACAGATTCAGGTGCCTGCGGGACACAGCAGAGCGAAGCAGAAGTGAGCGCTGGCGTCTCCTGAGGAGGAGATGCGGGCCAGCACTCACAGGACCATGGCTGCGGCCATTAGGGGGTTAGCAAACCTGACGGGCCGCATCCATGGATGTTACACCCTGTTTGATCTGCAGCAAGATGATTGGTGGTAGCATTATACCGTAAGAGAACCAAGCTCCGTACAGAAGTACGGCACTAGAATCAATCTCGGTACATATTTACAGCACCAGAACAAAGCTCAGTACACAAATACATAACAAGAACCAAGCTCAGTACATATATGCATCACCATAACAAAGCTCAATACATACCTACAGCACCAGAACAAAGCTCAGTACATATATACAGCACCAGAATAAAGTTCCGTACGTAAATACATCACAAGAAGCAAGCTCAATACATGTATATAAAACCAAGCGGAGTACATATATACAGCACCAGAACTAAGCTCTACATATATACGGCACCAGAACCAAGCTCAGTACATAAATACAGTACTAGAACAAAGTTCCGTACATAAATGCAGTACTAGAACAAAGCTCAGGACATATATAAAGTACCACAACAAAGCTGGTAGAACCAAGCCGAGCCATCTAGCATTTTTCACCTATCCAGTGAATAGGTAAAAAATGTTGGAGACTGGATTACCTATTTTAACCCCTTCGCGCACCTGGACGTGCCATTACGTCCGGGTGCAGGGGGCGATGTTTGGAGCGCGCTCACGCGCTGAGTGTGCTCCGTATGCAGCGGGTGTCAGCTGTGTGTTAGAGCTGGCACCCGGGACTAAAGGGCAGGAGCAGCGATCCGCTATTCCTGGCTGTTTAATACATCAAATGCTGTGGTCTATTGTGACCGCAGCATCTGAGGCATTTAAGAGAGGGGGCAGACAATGACTAGTGTCGGCCGAATGAATAGTGTCGTGCATACACCGGGAGACTGTACAGCACGCAATAGGTGCACACCAGCCATTAGGTGTTGAATATAACAATTAATGTGACCCCTGATGATGCACTCCAAAAACGAGGGGTGTAGAAACGCGTAGGGACGCAATTTCAGTGGTAACTGTGACCAAAGTGTTCTCTAATAAGAAGGGAGAGCGATATGTTGGTGCTGGAGGTGTATATGGATGTGTGATACCTTTATTGCACCCTCCCGTTTGGTCATACTACTTATGTCTGCTTAGTATTCTGGCTAATGATCCATTTTCTAGTGTCTTGAATTACCTTAATAAAATTCGGTTTTTATTCGTTTACACAGGCCGTGATATAATTTTCCCATTTTTCCCTCTAAAGTAATGTCAAAGATAAATTTTTAAAAAATAATTGTTATTGCTGCATCCGTGAAAGTCTGAAATATTACAATATTGCGTTATTTAAGGCGAATGGTGAACGATGTAAAAAAAAAAAGTAAACTGACAAAATCTCTTTTTTTTTTTGTCAACATCGTTCTAAAACAAATGTAGTAAAAAGTGATCAAAAAGTTGTACGAACCTAAAAATGGTACCAATAAATACTACCGCTTGTCCTGCAAAAAATAAGCCTTCACACCACTCTTTTGATGGGAAAAAAAAAAGTTATGGCTCTTGCAAAGCGTAGAGTGAAAAACGAAAATAAAAAAATGGCTCAGTCCTGAAGGGGTTAAAGTACTTCATAGGACTTATCTCATCTCTTAAAAACTGCATCATCTTTACCCATCCTATCCCCTTCCCTTACTGCTTCAGAGGATGCGATTACATTCTCAATCATTAACGTGTTTGGTGGAGCTGCCCTCTAGTCTCAACATTTTTGAATAACACCCCCAACCTTGCTTCTAGAGTTTTTATTTGCTTTTTTCCGGCCTCACCTCAGGTCCTCTTTTTAGGTGATAAACCACCAAGCCTCAAATATAGGCCGCAAAAATCACAATACATGTTCATGGCTTTCAAGAAAACATATTGCATCCAAATGGAAATCACCTTCCCTGTCAGTAACATATGTTCAAGACCAAGTTTCAAGAATGAGGATTTATAAAAAAAATATACATTCTATCAAAACTAATTCTATGGATTGCTTTTAACCTGGCAACCATGGATTGATTTCTTAACATCTATAGGCCTTTAACCCCTTCCCGCAAAATCACGTACACTTACGTGATGGGAACTGGTGTTTTAGCACATTCCCATGTTACTGTACGTGATTGTGATGGAGCTAGCTCAGGAGCTTAGCCAGCGCCATCACTGCCGGGTGCCAGCTGTATGTTACAGCTGGCACCCTGATGTAACGGCCCTGATGTAACCCTCCAATCCGGCCGATTAACCCTCAGATGCTGCGTTCAATAGAGATCGCAGCATGTGAGGAGTTTTTAGCCACAATGTTTTAGCCTTATACTGGCCTCCCGGTCTGCCAGCAATGGAAGCCTCCTATTCCCCGCTCGGTGGTGGGGGCCTGAAAGGCTTCCAGTACCATCGGCAAGATGGCGCCGACTCCGCTTCCAGCTCAGAAACTGAGCCAGCGTCATCAGCAGTGGGTGTCCGCTGTATGTTACAGCGGACATTCCACTGTAATGGCAAGAACTGGAGCTAGATCCGATTTCTGCCATTAACCCCTTAGATTCAGCGATCACCATATCTTAGTGGTTTGTAGCAAATAGGCAGCCATACCATCCGATTGCAAGGCTGACGACTGCTACCATGGCAACTGGAGGCCTTACAATGGCCTCCTGTCTGCCATTACGGAAGCCGATTAGGCCCCATTCGGAGGCGAAACCTGATCGGCTTGCTGTCAGTGAACAACTGACAGTTCTAATACATTGCACTACATAGGTAGTGCAATGTATTAGAACATCAGTCAAACAGTTAGTTTCAAGTCCCCTAGTGGGACTAAAGAAGAGTGTAAAAAAAAGTTGTCAAAAATACAATAATAGTTTCAAGTAATAAAATAAAACACAATCACCCTTTTTCCCTTATCAAGTCATTTATTATTGAAAAAAAATAATAAAGCCATACATATTTGGTATCGCTGCGACCGTAACGACCAGAACTCTAAAAATTGTATGTTATTTATCCCGCGCAGTGAACGCCGTAAAAAAAAAACGAAAAAAATATTGCCATAATTGCTGTTTTTTTGGTCACTTTGTCTTCCAAAAATTTAAATAAGTGATCAAAAAGTCGCATGTGTCCAAAAATGATACCTATAAAAACCTATAACTCGTCTCGCAAAAAACAAGCCCTCTTACAGCTCCGTCGACGAAAAAATTAAAAAGTTATGACTCTCACAACATGGCAACAGAAAAAATACATTCTCTTTACAAAAGTAATTTTATTGTGCAAAAACAGCTGTAAAACATAAAACAAGTGCTATAAATTAGGTATTGCTGGAATCTGACGGACCCGCAGAATAAAGTTATTATACCAGGACAACACTTTCCCAGTGAAATTCCTCAAACTGCAAATGTGCAAAGTGTGGACCAAAAGGGGGATAAGGAAGGATATTTATCAGTGCGACACCGGCCTGTGCAGAAAGGATTGTGTCACAGCGTAACGCACATCTATGGATTATTTTATTCTTTTTTTTTTTACCTTATTATTATACCACCTGACTATGCCCCTTTAATCTGCCGGTTTACATGTACCCCCCACATTATAAACGGAAACATCAGTAAGACTCCAAACAAAACTACTACCAAGCAAAATCCACACTCTAAAAGCCAAAAGGCGCTCCCTCCCTTCTGAACCCTACAGTGTGCCCAAACAGCAGTTTACTTCCACATATATGGCATCGCCACACCCGGAGAACCCTTTTAACAATTTTTGAGGTGTGTTTCTCCAGTGGCACAAGCTGGGCACAACATATTTGCCACTGAACTGCATATCTAGGGAAAAAATAAAAATTTTACTTTGCACCTTCCACAGCGCAGTCATTTATGGAAAAGACCTGTGGGGTGAAAATACTCACTACACCATTTAATAAATGCCTTGAGGGGTGCAGTTTCCAAAATCGAGTCACTTGTCAGGGGTTTCTTTTATTTCACATCAGAGCCTCTGCAATTGTGAACCAATTCTTTGTAAGTCGCCAAATTAGGCCTCAATATTACATAGTACTCTTTCAACCCTGAGCCCTGTCAAATGTCCAGGCAAAAGATTAGGGCCACATGTAGGGTGTTTCTAAAGCCAGGAAACACGGCATAATAATTAGAGAGCTGTCTTGTTATGGTGGCACAGGCTGGGCACCACATATTGGCATATCTATGGAAAAAATCCCATTTTCAATCTGCAACATCGAGTGCATACCAATTTCTGCCAAACACCTGCAGGGTTAACATGCTCACTACAGCCCTAGGTAAATACCTTGAGGGGTGTTTCCAAAATGGGGTCACTTCTGGGGGGATCCACTGTTTTGGTCCCACAGGGACTTTGCAAATGTGACATAGCGCCAAGAAACCAATCCAGCAAAATCAGTACTCCAAAAGAAAATGGCGCTCTATCCCTTCTGAGCCCTGCCGTGTGCCCAAACAGCAGTTTATGACCACATATGGGGTATTGCCGTACTCTGGAGAAATTGCTTCACAAGTGTTGGGGTTATTTTTTTCCTTTATTTGTTGAGAAAATGAAAGATTTTGAGCTAAATCTACGTCTTATTGAAGAGAATTTTTTTTTTTAAATTTTTACTGCCCACTTCTAATCAAATCTATAAACACCTGTGGGGTCAAAATGTTCACTACACCTCTAGATTAATTCTTCAAGGGATGTAGTTCCGTGAATGGGGTCACTTTTGGGGAGTTTCCACTGTACTGGTACCTTAGGGGCTTTGCAAAAGCGACATGGTGCAATGAAACTAATCAAGCAAAATCTGTACTCCAAAAGTCAAATGGCGCTCCTTCCTTACTAATCTTTGCCATGTGCCCAAACAGCCGTTTATGACCACATATGGGGTATTTCCGTACTCCAGAGAAGTTGCTTTACAAATGTTGGGGTTCTTTTTTTCCTTTTATATGTTGAGAAAATGAAAAATTTTGAGCTAAAGCTACGTCTTATTGAAGTAAAAGGATTGTTTTTATCTTCACTGCCCAATTATAATAAAATCTATGAAACCCCTGTGGGGTCAAAATGCTCACTACACCCCTATATGGATTCTTCAAGGGATGTAGTTTCTTAAATGGAGTCACTTTTCTGGTGTTTTCACAGTTTTGGTCCCTCAAGGGCTTTGCAAATGCAACATGGCCTCCGAAAACCATTCCTGCTAAATTTGCGCTCCAAAAGACAAATCACGCTCTTTCCCTTTTAAGCCCTGCCGTGTCTCCAAACAGCCATTTATTACCGCATGTGGGGTATTGTTTTACTTGGGAGAAATTTCTTTACAAAATGTTGCGGTGCTTTTTCTCCTTTTAGTCCTTGTGGAAATTCAAAGTAAATGTAGGTTTATTGAATTTGTTTCTAAAGAATGTAGATTTTCATTTTCACGGCCTACTTCCAATAATTTCTGCAAAAATCCTGTGGGATCAAAATGCTCACTATACCCCTAGATAATTTCTTCAAAGGGTGTAGTTTCCAAAATGGGGTCATTTTTGGGGGATTTCCACAGTTTTGGCACCGCAAGAGCCCTTCAAACCTGACATGGAGCCTAAAATATTTTCTAATAAAAAGGAGGCCCCAACATCCTCTAGGTCAGGGGTCTCAAGCACGCAGCCCCTGGGGCTGTCATCTGCGGCCCGCGGGACACAGATCCACTAGTACAGACTCGACTCTGGAATTCCCTGACATCGCTGTCCACTTATGAACAGCGATGTCTGGGGCTTCCCCAGAGCCGGAGTCCCGTGCAGAGCGCTAGTATAGTCTCTGCTCCGGGTCTCTGTGGAATTCCATGACATCGCTGTCCATATATGGTCAGTGTGTCAGGTTCTTCCCCAGAGCGGAGTCCCGGGCAGAGCGCTTGTATCGGCTCTGCTCCGGGACTCTGCGGAATCTTCTGACATCGCTGTCTACATATGGACAGCGATGTCTGGGGCTTCCCCAGAGCTGGAGTCCCGGGCAGAGCGCTTGTATAGTCTCTGCACTGGGACTCTGGGGAAGCCTCTGACATCGCTGTCCATACATCGACAGTGATGTCAGGGGCTTCCCCAGAGCAGGAGTCCCAGTGATGTCAGGAGCACAGCTGGAGTCCCAGGAAGAGCCTACTATCGCTATTCCCGGGACTCCAGCTCTGGGTTTGTCCCTGACATCCATGTCCATATATGAACAGTGATGTCAGGAGCAGAGCTGGAATCCCAGGCAGAGTGTTAGAAGCGACTCTGCTCCGGGACACCAGCTCTGGTCAAGCCCCTGACATCATTGTCCATATATGGACACGGATGTTAATGGCTTCCCCAGAGTTCCGGCGCAGAGCCTATACTATATACTAGTGCTCTGCTCCGGGACTCCGGCTCTAGGGTTGCCCCTGATAGCACATTCCGGTCCAGGAGAATCCCCTGACATCACTGTGTATGGACAGTGACATCAGGGGCTCCAACAGTAGAGGAATCCCCAGCCAAATTGTCGGCAACGCTCTGGCTGGGGATTCCACTCCTAGAGGGAGCCCCAATGGAGCTATCTACTTGGGGTGTGTGTGGCCGCATCTGCGGAGGGCACTGTGGCAGCATCTGGAGCCTAAAATATTGGCAGCATCTGCGGAGGGCACTGTGGCAGCATCTGCGGAGGGCACTGTGGCAGCATCTGCGGAGGGCACTGTGGCAGCATCTGCGGAGGGCACTGTGGCAGCATCTGCGGAGCTCACTGTGGCAGCATCTGCGGAGCTCACCGTGGCAGCATCTGGAGCCTAAAATATTGGCAGCATCTGCGGAGGGCACCGTGGCAGCATCTGCGGAGGGCACCGTGGCAGCATCTGCGGAGGGCACCGTGGCAGCATCTGGAGCCTAAAATATTGGCAGCATCTGCGGAGGGCACCGTGGCAGCATCTGCGGAGGGCACCGTGGCAGCATCTGCGGAGGGCACCGTGGCAGCATCTGCGGAGGGCACTGTGGCAGCATCTACAGAGGACACTGTGGCATTATCTAGGGGTGTGTTGCATTATCTACAGAGGGCACTGTGGCATTATCTACAGAGGTATTTTAAATGTGAAAAAACATGGATCATAAACGGAGCTGCTACTTAGTAATAAAAGAATATGGATAATAAAACGATTTATTATAATTGTGGCTACGAGTTTCGATACAAAACCGGTATCTTCCTCAGACCATATAAAATATGCATACAGACATCCGTACTTAAATACACTGAGTGGTTTAAAAAAAGCCGCTAATGTGACCAGGGTCAAAGTACCTCAATGATGTCATCTGGCAAGGTCAAGGGTTAAAACCGTAACGAGTGAAGAAGAAAGTTATTTTGTATAAACCTTAAATACACAGCAAAGTACTTGTAAAAAAAATATATCAATAAATACATTGAGCAAAAAATACAATAAACAGCCTTCTAAAAATGAACATAATCACAGTACATTAGGGTACTAAACAGATCGTTAATTAAGCACTCAAACATGGGGAATTTTCTAAAAATCAAACTTACATTCTAAAATATTTAAAATGTAGACATTGTTCAATGTTTACTTCTGACAGGAAATAAATATATAAAAAAAGAACCAGCTATCGTGCTGCAGGTTGCACAGGTACACAGGAGACGCCAAAGCGTCCCTGGAGTCAAGGCAACCAAAAGCAGCTACGGAAGCCAATAAGGGTCAAAAGAAGAGACTGAACATGCAATAGAAACGCTAATAGGAAGGTAAGTCAAACATACTAATCTATAAGCATACAATGTCTTTAGCAATTCACCATACCATTAAAAGATTGTACATTTATTAAGTGGATATAACGGATAATCAATTAGTTCTACAGCGTCTAATTATCAGTCGAGGGATGTTTCCGCAATGTCATTCAAACCTTTTGGATGAAGTGTAACAAGTTTGAAAATCAAATAATTCTCTCTTTGTTTTAGTTTTTGAAAACGATTTGGAGCATCAGGGGAAATTTGTTCTATGGGGGTAATAATAATTCTATCAAATTGGCAATTATGCGAAGAGTCACAGTGACGAGAAACACTGTTTAAGAAATCCTTTATTAACATTGGACCTGTGTTTGTTAATTCGAGTCCGTAAACATTGGATTGTCCTCCCTATATATTGTAATCGACAAGAACATTCTAAAAGATATATAGCGTACATACTCCCACAATTCAGGAAGGACTTAATGGGAATGGTTTCTGTGGTGGCAGTGGAAGTAAAAATGTGTGCAATATTAATACAGCATACGGTGTACATGACCACATTTATAAGAACCATTTAAAGTTGGAAGTATTTTAGGAGTGAATGGTTTGGGATTGTATATTCTGCTTGGAGCAAGGAGATTTCTCAAGTTCAATGACCGTCTGAACGTAATGACTGGTTTATCAGACAGTACATCTTTCAGAAAAGGGTCGTTTTTAAGGATATGCCAATATTTGGATAGAATTAATCTTACAGATTTATTCCCACTATTAAATGATGTAATGAAGTTATTTTTACAATTTTTTTTTTTACCTCCTTTTTCGTTTTTACTTGGTTAACACACGATTCTTGGGTTAGTTTAGCAGCTCTAGAACGTGCCCCTTTTATGAAATTCGATGGAAAGTTTTTATCTTTAAATCTTCTTTTCAGAATATTGCATTCTTTGAAGAAATTGTCAGAAGACCAATTTTTCCTTACTCTTCTATAAATTGCCCGAAGGGAACATTTTTAATCCAGGGTGGATAGTGCACACTCCTAGAATCAATGTAACTGTTGACGTCTACAGGTTTAAAATGTGTTTTAGTATCGAATCTATTAGTATTTTTATCAAAGCCAATAGTGAGAGCCAAGAAATCAATATATTTAGTGGAGAACGTGTGAGTAAATGTTAAACCGAAATCATTCAAATTAAGTGTATCAATAAAAACAGAGGCCTCTTCTTCCTCTCCTTTCCACACAAAAAACAAATCATCAATGAAATGTCTGTACAGTAAAATTCTATCTTTAAAACAGTGCTTACCATGGATGTGTTTATCCTCAAAGGTACCCATATATAGGTTGGCGTATGCCGGCGAAAACGAGAACCCATTGCACAGCCTTTTATCTGGTTATAATGGTTGTTGCCAAAACTAAAAACATTGTGTTTCAGGATATATTCTATACAATTAGTTAAAATACGTGTTTGTTCAGTTGGAATATCCGGACTGGATGCTAAAAAGGATTCAACTACTTCCAAACCCCTATCATGGGGAATGTTACTGTAAAGGGCTGTGACATCCGCTGTTAAAAAGTACACTGGAGATGTAGATGGGTCAATGTTTAAATCCTGTAAATCTTTAATAAGCTAGGTGGAATCTCTCAGATAAGATGGTAAATTAAGAACAAAAGGTTGGAGGTGTAAGTCTACAAAGTGGGAAAGATTGCTTGTGAGGGAACCTATACCAGAAATAATAGGGCGGCCCGGCGGGTAAATAGGTGATTTTTGGATTTTGGGCAGGTGGTAAATAAAGGGCATGCTCGGAAAGGGTACATCAAGCAAATTTCTTTCCTTTTTGGTTAACAACCCATCTAAAAATGCTGCGTCAATTTAGATTTTTATATTCACAAATAAAATTAGGAAGCGGATTAGCAGATAGCTTTAAATAAAACGTACTATCTGATAGAATTTTTGAAGTTTTGCTTAGATAATCATGTTTATCTTGAATAACAATGCCCCCCTTTGTCCGCAGAGCGGATGACAATGTCATTATTTTTGCATAGCGTTTTAATTGCACTTCTTTCATAGGTAGTGAGGTTGTCGGGCATAGTACATGGTTTATCCAATGTTCTAAATTCATTCCCAACTAGTGTAGAAAAGGTATCCAGGAGGGAACCCTGATGGTGAAGAGGGTAAAAGTTAGATTTGGGGTGAACATCTACACTGACAGCTGAATGGGTTGGTTTATCTCCCATAGGGTCAGATTGTAGGATAGGTGTAGAGGAGTAGTCCGACATAGAAAAATGCCTAATTAATGTCAGCTTTCTGACAAACCTATTAAGATCCATAAAAAGTTCAAATGTATCAGGGGGGGGGGGGGGCTACGGGGCAAAAGGAAAGGCCTTTACCTAGCAAGTTTATTTCATGGTTATTTAAAACAGAAGTAGATAAATTAAACAGTTTCACTGTTTGTTCCTGTATTTTTCCGGTTGTACCGGAAATAGCTGGTTTTCTCGGTTCCTACCTCCTCTCTTTCCTCTGTATCTGTGTCTAATTTTATTTTGCTCTAAATTTTTTATATTTTTGGGAAGAAATTGGTTATAATCTGTATCTTTGGATTTGTGATATATGGTATAAATAAATCTTTGCTTTTGACCGTGGGGGTGATCAACTGGGACGGAAGACCTAAAAAAGAAGTCGTGGAAATTGTATTATCCATAGATAATGAGGGATAATCTGAGATAGGGTTAACCGTGGTATAGATTTGTTCATTCTGTGCAGTTACATGTCGGGAATTGTGTGAAATATTGGAAGATGTCACAATATGTAAGGAATGATTAAAACTAGATTGTTCAATGGATTTTGGAGTACTATGTATAGATAACTGCATTAAAGATGTTAAACTATCCTGTTTCTGTGAGTCAATAGAATCATTAAACTGTGGGGATGGTGGGCAAAGAGTTGATGTATCTCCTGATAATAAGTTCAAGCGTAAAAGCTGGGTGTCAAGGTAAGATGATTTGAATGCATTAACGGGTATGTTAGAAAGTTGGTATCTAGGAGAAAGGGGAATTATATGTGAAGTTGTTGGTAACATAAGAGAAGGAGAAGAAGGGAGTTTATTGGAGGTTGTCACATGACAGAGAGTTATTAGGTTAATTGACTATTAGTGTTATCTGATAAAATATTCACTGCTAAATCATTAATAGTTTTACTAGTGTTTTTATATTTAAAATTATTTCTAAAAGATCTGCTGTGAGCAGAAAATGTATTATGAAATAATTTTAAATATAAAAACACTAGTAAAACTATTATTGATTTAGCAGTGAATATTTTATCAGATAACACTAATAGTCAATTCACCTAATAACTCTTTCAGTCGTGTGACAACCTCCAATAAACTCCCTTCTTCTCCTTCTCTTATGTTACCAACAACTTCACATATAATTCCCCTTTCTCCTAGATACCAACTTTCTAACATACTTGTTAATGCATTCAAATCATCTGACCTTGACACCCAGCTTTTACGCTTGAACTTATTATCAGGAGATACATCAACTCTTTGCCCACCATCCCCACAGTTTAATGATTCTATTGACTCACAGAAACAGGATAGTTTAACATCTTTAATGCAGTTATCTATACATAGTACTCCCAAATCCATTGAACAATCTAGTTTTAATCATTCCTTACATATTGTGACATCTTCCAATAGTTCACACAATTCCCGACATGTAACTGCACAGAATGAACAAATCTATACCACGGTTAACCTTATCTCAGATTATCCCTCATTATCTATGGATAATACAATTTCCACAATTTCTTTTTTAGGTCTTCCGTCCCAGTTGACCATGCCCCCGGTAACCCCCACGGTCAAAAGCAAAGATTTATTGATACCATATATCACAAGTCCAAAGATACAGACCATAAGCAATTTCTTCCCAAAAATACAAAAAATTTCGAGCAAAAGAAAATTAGACACAGATACAGAGGAAAGAGAGGAGGTAGGAACCGAAAAAGAAAACGCCATTTCCGGTACAACCGGAAAAATAAAGGAACAAACAGTGAAACTGTTTTAATTTATCTACTTGTGTTTTTAAATAACGATGACATAAACTTGCTAGGTAAAGGCCTTTCCTTTTGCCCCGTAGCCCCCCCCCCCCTGATACATTTGAACTTTTTATGGATCTTAATAGGTTTGTCAGAAAGCTGACATTAATTAGGCATTTTTCTATGTCAGACTACTCCTCTACACCTATCCTACAATCTGACCCTATGGGAGATAAACCAAACCATTCAGCTGTCAGTGTAGATGTTCACCCCAAATCTAACTTTTACCCTCTACACCATTAAGGTTCCCTCCTGGATACCGTTTCTACATTAGTTGGGAATGAATTTTAGAACATTGGATAAACCATGTACTATGCCGACAACCTCACTACCTATGAAAGAAGAGCAATTAAAACGCTACGCATAAATAATGACATTGTTATCCGCTCTGCGGACAAAGGGGGGGGGCATTGTTATTCAAGATAAACATGATTATCTAAGCGAAACTTCGAAAATTTCTATCTGCTAATCTGCTTCCTAACTTTATGTGTGAATATAAAAATCTAATTGACAGCAGCATTTTTAGATGGGTTGTTAATCAAAAAGGAAAGAAATTTCCTTCATGTACCCTTTCCGAGCATGCCCTTTATTTACCACGTGCCCAAAAGCCACAAATCACCTATTAATCAAATGTAAGTTTGATTTATTTTATTGTATTTATAGCTCAATGTATTTATTGATATATATATATATATATATATATATATATATATATATATATATATAGGGTGGGCCATTTATATGGATACACCTAAATAAAATGGGAATGGTTGGTGATATTAACTTCCTGTTTGTGGCACATTAGTATATGGGAGGGGGGAAACTTTTCAAGCTGGGTGTTGACCATGGTGGCCATTTTGTATCCAACTTTAGTTTTTTCAATGGGAAGAGGGTCATGTGATACATCAAACTTATCGAGAATTTCACAAGAAAAACAATGGTGTGCACCGCAGAAGAAATGCCTCCCGATCTGACCCCCTTAGACTTTTATCTTTGGGGTCATCTGAAGGCAATTGTCTATGCTGTGAAGATACGAGATGTGCAGCAACTGAAACTACGGATACTGGAAGCCTGTGCTAGCGTTTCTTCTGCAGTGTTGCTATCAGTGTGTGAAGAGTGGGAGAAGAGGGTTGCATTGACAATCCAACACAATGGGCAGCACTTTGAACACATTTTATAAGTGGTCAGAAACTTGTAAATAACTCATGAAAGAATAAAGGAACGTTAAAACCAAGCACACCATTGTTTTTCTTGTGAAATTCTCGATAAGTTTGTGTCACATGACCCTCTTCCCATTGAAAAAACTAAAGTTGGATACAAAATGGCCGACTTCAAAATGGCCACCATTGGTCAACACCCAGCTTGAAAAGTTTCCCACCTTCCATATACTAATGTGCCACAAACAGGAAGTTAATATCACCAACCATTCCCATTTTATTTAGGTGTATCCATATAAATGGCTCACCCTGTATATGTGTGTATATATATATATATATATATATATATATAGCAGAAGAAAATTTGCAGCACTCCAACATGAAAAAAATGGTGGTTTATTCAATCCAAAATAACAGCAACGTTTCAATCCTACAATAGGATCTTTATCAAGCCTAGTGACACATCTACTCAGCAAGTATATATATGTTTGAGACTCTTTTACATAATTAGTCTCATTATAAAGCAATCAAATGCAAAGTGTATGAAAACAAACATCATATATTGTGTACGGTATCATCATAAACATGGATATGATACAGAAAATACAACAGTGTGTATGTGACATCGTGAATAACAATACATAATAACAAAAACATTAAAAACAACTGATTACATTATAATCATTTATGCAGCAGTGGTGTAAAATCAATTGGCATATTGTCACTCACCAATCAGAACTTCAGACTCAACTACTCCATTCAAGTGTGTTACAGCACTCTGCTGCATCCCTCGTGGTAATTGAAATTTGACCCATCAGTGTAATCCCCCGAGGCGGAAGTAGATCATCGCTCCGCAGCAGAGAGCATGGAACGCATCCATATGATGTAATGCGTGTCAATGCGTTCCACTGAGCCGCCCCGTGTATCATGGCATCATAAGTTGCTAAGCAACTGCTGTAACATTATTATAGATATCCATTGACCCGGCTATGTCAGTCAAAAAGTCATGAATGTAAAAAATACAGATATATTAGTGAATGCTCCCTATAGTAAGTGATGGAGATATTAGAAATATCTATAAGTAGCTTTATATCGGCTTTTAAAGACGATCCACACGTGGGTTCAAAGACCTCTGTATACAACCAAGTACTCAGAACGATCTTGTTCCCAGAGTTATGGGACCACATAGACACGTCTTCACGTGTCCAGGATGTCACATTATCCTCATACGTGTAACGGACCCATATTATCACACTAGTGATATGATATACCATAAGGCAAAAAAATGCATGAGAATCCCTCTTGCTTTTAATATCTCTCTATCACTTTGAAACCTAATAGGAGACTAGAAACAATTCAACAAATAATAAATATATTTTATTGATGCAATAAGACTTGATGCATTGAACATAGCCCCATCAAATATCATAGTACAATAACATTGAAAAATAATTAAAGAAGTTCCGAAGCTCTGTTGGGAGTGGTATTCCAATCTAAAAAAATACAAAACATAATTGTTTTTAGTATTTATAAGTCATTGACAGTAAATATGAGATATAGATATTGATATTGATGTGTCAACAATCATCATACTGAAGAGAACATCAAGAGAACACAAAGGAGCGGAGCTCATAAGGCTATTCTATCTACAACAAATTCTACATTAAGACCACAAGGTTTTAAGGTGTTCAATAAAAATATCCATCTTAATTCTTTTTTGTGTAAAACCAGATGGCGATCACCGCCAAATTGTAATGGAGGAACATGGTCCAGAATCATAAATGTTAGATCCCTTTCATTGTGACCATGTTCCGAAAAATGCTTAGCTACAGGTAAATCAAGTTTCTTTTTTCGTATAGAGAAACGGTGATTGTTTAAACGAGTTTTAAAGGAACAGGTGGTTTCACCCACATATAGGAGACCACAGGGACACCATAGCACATATATGACCCACTCTGAGTCACAGGTAAAATTATGTTTAATTTTAAACTGTTGTCCAGTCAACGGATGTCTAAAAAATTCGTGAAGACGTGTCTATGTGGTCCCATAACTCTGGGAACAAGATCGTTCTGAGTACTTGGTTGTATACAGAGGTCTTTGAACCCACGTGTGGATCGTCTTTAAAAGCCGATATAAAGCTACTTATAGATATTTATAGATATTTCTAATATCTCCATCACTTACTATAGGGAGCATTCACTAATATATCTGTATTTTTTACATTCATGACTTTTTGACTGACATAGCCGGGTCAATGGATATCTATAATAATGTTACAGCAGTTGCTTAGCAACTTATGATGCCATGATACACGGGGCGGCTCAGTGGAACGCATTGACACGCATTACATCATATGGATGCGTTCCATGCTCTCTGCTGCGGAGCGATGATCTACTTCCGCCTCGGGGGATTACACTGATGGGTCAAATTTCAATTACCACGAGGGATGCAGCAGAGTGCTGTAACACACTTGAATGGAGTAGTTGAGTCTGAAGTTCTGATTGGTGAGTGACAATATGCCAATTGATTTTACACCACTGCTGCATAAATGATTATAATGTAATCAGTTGTTTTTAATGTTTTTGTTATTATGTATTGTTATTCACGATGTCACATACACACTGTTGTATTTTCTGTATCATATCCATGTTTATGATGATACCGTACACAATATATGATGTTTGTTTTCATACACTTTGCATTTGATTGCTTTATAATGAGACTAATTATGTAAAAGAGTCTCAAACATATATATACTTGCTGAGTAGATGTGTCACTAGGCTTGATAAAGATCCTATTGTAGGATTGAAACGTTGCTGTTATTTTGGATTGAATAAACCACCATTTTTTTCATGTTGGAGTGCTGCAAATTTTCTTCTGCTATATATTATTATACGTCCGAGGATCGGGACGTTTTTGCCTGGCACCTGGTCGATTATTTCTATGTGAGTGCTGCTGTCTTCTTGTGTGCTATATCTGGATTCCATTAGCTTGCACCACGTTTTTTCAACCATCATTTACTCGTTTAACATGGAGCAGGTCAATATGCCTGCTGGGAATGTTTCATCCAATACTGCTGCTGTTTTTACTGAAGAGGACATTGAAAGAATCCTGAGTGGAGCGGAGGGTGATGTGTCATTTCTAAGTGTTCCTTCTATTACTGACATCAAGAGAAATCTGGAATTTGAGTCACGACGTCTGATTAATGTTGAATTACATCTACTCACATTGGGACAATACTATAGAAACAACATGATCCCACGGGGGATGAGAATTTTACTTAAACCAACGATGCATATGCAACACGAAGAGTTCAGGAATAAAAATGAGCAACTCGCAAGCAAATATGCCTTGGAAACTATATTACTTAATATGGATTTTTTGCAGAGAGATCTGAGATCTTTAAGGGTGAAAGTACAAGATTTGGAGAATACACTTAAAACGTTGGTGCAAACTGATGATTTTAATATACACATGGAGAAATTACGTATGACGCTTAATAAAGTGAGGATGGATATAGAAGAAACCAAAAAGAAGAAATGGTTCCGTGATCAAACAGATTATTCTATGGGACGTGTTTACACATGGGATAATTCTCTCAATTATGCTGACGGAGCCTTTAGACGTGACAACAAAAGAAGCAATGAACCGGCTTTCAATAAAAGCGATTCCCGTAATCAATTCCATACTAAGAAATATCCTCCAAGTAATAATGAAGATTTTTTAGATTCCAGTCCACTGGACAAATCAAAAAGAAGAAAACCAGACGAGCAGGTCGTAGGAGAAGCAGAGGAAGGAAGAACCCGTTTTCAAAAATCTATTCATCAGAAAGGGCAGAAACCGGTGCAGGACAGCACCAAGAGGACTCTGCCCAAACCACAGTGGTAAATATCTCTCAACATCAATTGTCTCATACACAATTACAATTATTATCAAAAGGGTTGTCATTTTGCCCTAATCAGCATATTGATTGGTTTCAATTAGAGTTGGATATTTACAGTTTTGTTAGAGCTATTAAATTGAAGGTGTGGTTTGAAACACAACCGGTTAATACAGTAAATCAGGATACCCTTCCGATATTATCACTTAAAAAACTGGGGTTATTTAATAAGAGTGTGTTCCAACCTCCTATAGCATCACATGCGATAGAAACCTTTAGAGAACTAGTACAGAAAGATATTGCTTTACTTAGGTCTCAAACGTGTGAATTGAGCTTTAAACAGCCTAATATGACTACTCTTGATATGGTGGCATTAGATGAGTTGATCCATAACCATGATCTCACTATAAAACCTGCTGATAAGGGTGGAGCAATCGTGGTTATGGATTCAGATATGTACTTGAGAGAATGTTATAGACAACTAGCAGATACCAATGTATATAGAATACTAAAAAATGATCCTAGACAGGATATTTCAAAAAGAATTACTTCACTTATTAAAACAGCTCTAGATGAAGATATAATTGATCAAATGCTACATAAATTTCTCACTGTTGAATTTCCTGTTACTCCTTGCTTATATATATTACCAAAAATCCACAAAGATTTAATGAACCCACCAGGTCGCCCTATTGTATCTGGCCGGGGCTCATTAATAAGTAACATCTCTATCTTTGTGGACAAAGTGCTGAGAAATTTTGCTATTAACTCCAAATCTTATATTAGAGACACCACTGATTTTCTACAAAAATTAAAATCTATAAAACTACCAGAGGGGTCCATTTTGGTCTCCTTTGATGTCACATCTCTTTATACCTCGATTGATCACAACAAGGGTATTGATGCTGTACGACGTAAATTATTGACTTCTGACTATGATAATGCTACTTGTGAGTTTATTATTTCATTAGTGGAACTCATTTTGACATCTAACTATTTTATATTCAAAGAGAGTTATTATATTCAGTTGAAAGGAACGGCCATGGGGTCTAACATGGCCCCCACGTACGCCAACATTTTCATGGACAACATTGAGGAGGTGTCGGTCTATGTATCCCACCACTTCTCACATGTTTTGAAGTGGTGGCGATACATAGATGACATCTTCCTCATTTGGACTGACACTGTCACTACATTAATTGATTTTCACAGGTTTCTTAATTCAATAGATGATGACATTCAATTTACGATGATACATTCCATGGATAATATCCAATTCTTGGATGTTACTGTATCCATTGTGAATAATATAATCAGAACTAAAATGTACACGAAAGAGACCGATAGGAACACTCTGCTACGATTTGATAGTTGCCATCCGAGAAATATGGTAAGGTCCTTGCCATACAGCCAAATGATTAGGGCTAAACGTAATACCGACAGACAGGAGGATCTTGATATATCTTTAGACACTATGGTTAGCAACTTTTTACAAAGAGGTTACCCCAAAACATTACTGTGGACTCATAGAAAGAAGATTGATAATGTAGCAAGGGACAGTTTATTGCAGCCTAAAAAACCGTCAGCGCATGGAAAACGGAAACGTATTCCATTTATCTCTACTTATAATGATAGAAGTGGAGACATTTCCAAGATCATGAATAGACATTGGCCAATCATCAGCAATAGTTTTGGACACATTGACGTATTGAATAATGATCCACTTATGTCTTATAGACGCCCACAAAATCTTCGAGATAGACTGGTGAAAACCAGAATGCCAGATCATAAGAAAACGATTCAACCTATTTTTAAACCACTAAAACCTGGCAATATTCCATGTTACAGATGTGTCAATTGTGCTTTGATGTGCAAAGGGGAATTTTTTAGACATCCGTTGACTGGACAACAGTTTAAAATTAAACATAATTTTACCTGTGACTCAGAGTGGGTCATATATGTGCTATGGTGTCCCTGTGGTCTCCTATATGTGGGTGAAACCACCTGTTCCTTTAAAACTCGTTTAAACAATCACCGTTTCTCTATACGAAAAAAGAAACTTGATTTACCTGTAGCTAAGCATTTTTCGGAACATGGTCACAATGAAAGGGATCTAACATTTATGATTCTGGACCATGTTCCTCCATTACAATTTGGCGGTGATCGCCATCTGGTTTTACACAAAAAAGAATTAAGATGGATATTTTTATTGAACACCTTAAAACCTTGTGGTCTTAATGTAGAATTTGTTGTAGATAGAATAGCCTTATGAGCTCCGCTCCTTTGTGTTCTCTTGATGTTCTCTTCAGTATGATGATTGTTGACACATCAATATCAATATCTATATCTCATATTTACTGTCAATGACTTATAAATACTAAAAACAATTATGTTTTGTATTTTTTTAGATTGGAATACCACTCCCAACAGAGCTTCGGAACTTCTTTAATTATTTTTCAATGTTATTGTACTATGATATTTGATGGGGCTATGTTCAATGCATCAAGTCTTATTGCATCAATAAAATATATTTATTATTTGTTGAATTGTTTCTAGTCTCCTATTAGGTTTCAAAGTGATAGAGAGATATTAAAAGCAAGAGGGATTCTCATGCATTTTTTTGCCTTATGGTATATCATATCACTAGTGTGATAATATGGGTCCGTTACACGTATGAGGATAATGTGACATCCTGGACACGTGAAGACGTGTCTATGTGGTCCCATAACTCTGGGAACAAGATCGTTCTGAGTACTTGGTTGTATACAGAGGTCTTTGAACCCACGTGTGGATCGTCTTTAAAAGCCGATATAAAGCTACTTATAGATATTTCTAATATCTCCATCACTTACTATAGGGAGCATTCACTAATATATCTGTATTTTTTACATTCATGACTTTTTGACTGACATAGCCGGGTCAATGGATATCTATAATAATGTTACAGCAGTTGCTTAGCAACTTATGATGCCATGATACACGGGGCGGCTCAGTGGAACGCATTGACACGCATTACATCATATGGATGCGTTCCATGCTCTCTGCTGCGGAGCGATGATCTACTTCCGCCTCGGGGGATTACACTGATGGGTCAAATTTCAATTACCACGAGGGATGCAGCAGAGTGCTGTAACACACTTGAATGGAGTAGTTGAGTCTGAAGTTCTGATTGGTGAGTGACAATATGCCAATTGATTTTACACCACTGCTGCATAAATGATTATAATGTAATCAGTTGTTTTTAATGTTTTTGTTATTATGTATTGTTATTCACGATGTCACATACACACTGTTGTATTTTCTGTATCATATCCATGTTTATGATGATACCGTACACAATATATGATGTTTGTTTTCATACACTTTGCATTTGATTGCTTTATAATGAGACTAATTATGTAAAAGAGTCTCAAACATATATATACTTGCTGAGTAGATGTGTCACTAGGCTTGATAAAGATCCTATTGTAGGATTGAAACGTTGCTGTTATTTTGGATTGAATAAACCACCATTTTTTTCATGTTGGAGTGCTGCAAATTTTCTTCTGCTATATATTATTATACGTCCGAGGATCGGGACGTTTTTGCCTGGCACCTGGTCGATTATTTCTATGTGAGTGCTGCTGTCTTCTTGTGTGCTATATATATATATATATATATATATATAATGACATCATTGAGGTACTTTGACCCTGGTCACATTGGCGGCTTTTTTTTAAACCACTTGGTGTATTTAAGTACGGATGTCTGTATGCATATTTTATATGGCCTGAGGAAGATACCGGTGCGGTATCGAAATGCGTAGCCACAATTATAATAGTTTTATTATCCATATTCTTTTATTACTAAGTAGCAGTGCCGTTTATGATCCATGTTTTTTCACATTTAAAATACCTCATTTGCGGTGGCCTTTTGGTCCAACCGGTTTTTCATCCTGGCAGCAGCACTTTTCACATCCTGTCACACTGTTGACATATTGACGTGTTTATCTATCTGAACTTAGGTGAGTATACCTCCTGTTTCTAATTGCTTACACCGCCTTGGATTTACCTGCACCATGTGGCGCCGTGCTTTTTTCTTCTATCTCATTATCTGCAGAGGGCACTGTGGCCTTATCTGCGGAGGTCACTGTGGCCTTATCTGCAGAGGGTACTGTGGCCTTCTCCGCAGAGGGCACTGTGGCCGCATCCGCAGAGGGCACTGTGGCCGCATCCGCAGAGGGCACTGTGGCCGCATCCGCAGAGGGCACTGTGGCCGCATCCGCAGAGGGCACTGTGGCCGCATCCGCAGAGGGCACTGTGGCCGCATCCGCAGAGGGCACTGTGGCCGCATCCGCAGAGGACACTGTGGCACTATCTAAAAAGGAGCTGCCCAATCTTGACATGTGCTAACTGAGCCTCCGGACTGCATTTAGCGACACTTAAACTGGATTGTTGAAATAAGCACGTGGAGAAATCTCTCAAATTTTAAACCTAGCGGTATTATTATAGTAATGTAGTATTATTATAGTAGTTCAAATAACGAATTGATTAACAATAATTTTGTATTGTATCAAATTTGAAAGTAATGCGGCCCGTCAACTTCCCATTTTTTCTATATGTGGCCCACTTACCCGGCCGAGTTTGAGACCCCTGCTCTAGGTGCTCCTTTGCTTCTGAGGCCTGTGCTTCAGTCCATTAGCACACTAGGGCCACATGTTGGATATTTCTAAAAACTGCAGAATCTGGGCAATAGATATTGAGTTGCATTTCTCTGGTAAAACTTTCTGTGTTACAAAAATATAGATTAAAATTGAATTTCTGCAAAAAAAACAAAACATTTGTCAATTTCACATCTACTTTGCTTTAATTCCAGTGAAACATCTAAAGGATTAAGAAACTTTCTAAATGCTGTTTTGAATACTTTGAGGATTGAGGTTTTTAAAATGGGGTGACTTAATATATAAGGCCCTAAAAGCCACTTCCCAACTGAACTGGCCCCTGTAAAAATAGCCTTTTGAATTTTTTTTTAAAAATGTGAGAAATTGCTGCTAAAGTTCTAAGCCTTGTAATTTTCTAAAAAAATAAAAGGATATTCAAAAAAACAATGGCAATCTAAAGTAGACATATGTGGGATGTTAATTTAGCAATATTTTTGTTTGGTATTACTATCTGTCTTACAAGCAGATACATTTAAATGTAGAAAAATGATAATTTTTGCAATTTGTGGCTAAATTTTGGTGTTTTTCACAACTAAATACTGATTGTATCGTGCAAATTTTTCCAGTAAGATAAAGTCCAATGTGTCACGACAAAACTATCTCAGAATCACTTGGATAGGTAAAAGCATTCTGAAGTTTCACTTTATGTGGTAATAACATGTCAGATTTGAAAAATGAGGCTTTGTCCTGAAGGTCTAAAGTGGCCAAAGAGGGAAGGGGTTAAAGATCACTTCAGCTTTAGGCCCTCTGCTTGACTTGTCCCTCTTTTGTACACAAATCGAAGTACCAGGAATACGCGTCTTTATAATTTGTGTTTGGTTATTCAACCCCTGTTGTCTCATGGTCAACCTGCTTAACCCCTTCATGATCAAGGGTCATTGATACCCCTGTGTCCAGGAAAATTGTTCTATTTCTGATATGCACTTCTTTAACCCCTTCCCGACCACCCCACGTAGATTAACGGGCTGCAGCACTGGTCCTTGTGCCTGCAGCCCGTTAATTTACATGTACTCCTAAGGCCGGATTCACACGAGCGTGTTCAGTCCGTGATATATTTTGATCCCTATTTATTAAATTTTTGGGGATCTGAAGTGACAAAAAAATTGCGATTTTGGTACCTTTTTTTTTGTTTTTTACTTTTTATGGCAGTCACCGTGCGGGATAAATTACAGTATATATGTATAGTTCAGGCCGTTACGGATGCGGCAATACCATATATGCAAAGTTTTTTTTTTTGTTTTTTTTTCAAATAATAAAGGACTTTATAAGGGTAAAAGGGCAATTTGAAATGTTACTTTTGTAAATTTTTTGGGGAACTTTTTTTTACTTCTTTTTAGTCCCACTAGGGACTTGAAGATCCAATTGTTGGATCGTTATAATACCCTCCACACTGACAGGGGGCTTATCAGGTTCTGCCTGTGGCAGGACCTAATCACCTTCCATAGATGGCAGACCGGAAGGCTTTGTTAGGCTTCCGGTTGCCATAGCAACAATCGGCCCCCGGAAACGCGTAGCGGGGTGCCGATATTGTTGTAACAACTTAAATGCTGCGGTCACTATTGACTGCCGCATTTAAGGGGTTAATCGATTCGGATCACCGCTGTGATCCAACCCGATGTTTTCCCCCAGTACTAAGGCTGCTAGTAGCAGCCACTACTGGGAGATGCTCGGATTCACACGAGCGTGTTCAGTCTATGATATACGGTCCGCAGGTCGACCGCATTTCTCGGACTGAGCACACTGCGGGAAAACTGTCCCGTACTGAAAACATGTTTTCAGTACGGGACAGTAGTTCCGCGGAGAGGCAGGGACTCCTAGCGTCATAGATCACTATGATGCTAGGACCCCATCTCCTTGCAGTGTGCTCAGTCCGGGAAATGTGGCCGACCTGCGGACTGTATATGACGGACTGAACACGCTCTTGTGAATCCGGCCTAACAGAGCGCACAGGCACTCCCCGCAGCCCGGCATCTCCCAGTAGTGGCTGCTACTAGCAGCCTTAGTACTGGGGGAAAACATCGGGTCGGATCACAGCGGTGATCCGAATCGATTAACCCCTTAAATGCGGCAGTCAATAGTGACCGCCGCATTTAAGTTGTTACAACAATACCGGCACCCCTCTACGCGATTGCGGGGGCCGATTGTTGCTATGGCAACCAAAAGCCTAACAAAGCCTTCCGGTCTGCCATCTATGGAAGGTGATTTAGGTCCTGCCAGAGGCAGAACCTGATATGCCCCCTGTCAGTGTGGAACTGACAGGTATAATACCGTGCAATACATAAGTATTGCAGGGTATTATAACAACGATCCAACAATTGGATCTTCAAGTTCCTAGTGGGACTAAAAAAAATAAAAAGAAGTAAAAAAAAGTTCCAAAAAAATTTATAAAAGTAAAATTTTAAAATAATAAAATTAAAAATCGCCCTTTTTCCCTTATAAAGTCCTTTATTATTAGAAGAAAATAAATAAACTTTGCATAATTGGTATCACCGCGTCCGTAACAGCCTGAACTATAAATATATAATGTAATTTATCCCGCATGGTGACCGCCATAAAAAAAAAAAAAAAAAAAAAGGTACCAAAATTGATATTTTTTGGTCACTTCAGCTCCCAAAAAATTGAATAAATGGGGATCAAAAAGTCGCATGTACTCAAAAATGGTACCAATAAAAACTACAAAGCCCTCACACGGCTTTCTTGATGGAAAAATAAAAAAGTTGTGGCGACACAAAAACGAAATATTTTTTTTAAAACCGTGATTTTATCGTGCAAACACCGTAAAACATAAAAAACCTTTATACATATAGTATCGCCTTATCGCATCGACCCGCAGGATAAATTAAATATGTCATTTGTAATGCACGGTGAATGCCGTAAAAAAAAGGATAAAAAACTATAGAAGATTTCACAGCCTAATTACACTGAATTCAGCAAGAAAAAAAACTATGGTTTCAAAATGCTCACTATACCCCTAGATAAATTCTTTTTATGGCTGTAGTTTCCTAAATGGGGTCACTTCCGGGGGATGTCCACTGATTTTGTCCCGCAGGGGCTTTGCAAATGCGACATGACACCACAAAACCAATCCAGCAAACTTGAGCTCCAAAAGCCAAATAGTGCTCCTCCGCTTCTGAGCCCCGCCGTGTGTCCAAACAGCAGTTTATTACCACATATGGGGTAATGCCGTAATCAGGAGAAATTGCCTTTCAAATCTTGGGGTGCTTTCTCTTCTTTATTCCTTGTAAAAATTGGTAATTTTAAGTTTTATTGGAATATATTTAGATTTTTATTTTTACGGATTAATTCCACTAAATTCAGCAATAAACCTGTGGGGTTAAAATGCTCTGTACCCCTTGATAAATTCCTTGAGGGGTGTAGTTTGCCAAATGGTGTCTTTTTGGGGGTGTTTCCACTATTTTGGTCCAACAAGACCTCTTCAAACCTGACATGGTGCCTAATATATATTCTAATAAAAAGTAGGCCCCAAAATCCTCAAGGTGCTACTTTGCTTCTGAGGCCTGTGTTTCAGTACATTACCACACGAGGGCCACATGTGGGATATTTTCTAAAAACTTCAGAATCTGGGCAATAAATATTGATTGCGTTTTTATGGTAAAACCTTTTGTTACAGATAAAAAAATTCTGACAAAAAAAATAAATATGTAGATTTCCCCTCTACTTTGCTTTAATTCCTGTGAAATGCCTAAAGAGTTAAGAAATTTCTAAATGCTGTTTTGCAAACTTTGAGGGGTGCAGTTCTTAAAATTGGGTAACTTATGGGGGTTTCTAATATATAAGGCCCTCAAAGCCACTTCAGAAGTGAAATGGTACCTATAAAAATAGGTTTTGGCCATTTTCTTGAAAATGTGAGAAATTGCTGCTAAAGTTCTAAGCATTGTAACGTCCTAGAAAAATAAAAGGATGTTCAAAAAACGATGTCAACATAAAGTAGACATATGGAGGATGTTAATTAGTAACTATTTTGTGTGGCATTGCTATCTGTTTTACAAGCTTATACATTTAAATTTAGAAAAATGCTAATTTTTGCACATTTTCTCTAACGTTTGCTGTTTTTCACAAATACTGAACTTATTGATCACATTTTTCCACGAACATAAAGTAAAGTATGTCACGAGAAAATGATCTCTGAATCGCTTGGATAAGTAAAAGCATTCCCAAGTTATTACCACATAAAGTGACACATGTCAGATTTGGAAAAATCTGCTGCGTTCACAAGGCCAAAACAGGCTCAGCCCTCAAGGGGTTAAACGATATCTCTGCAACCGCTTTGAATATCACAACTATTTTTACTTTATTTTTTTTACAAGACTGATAAGGCTTTCATTTTCTAGATTAGTTTTACCCCTTTTGGACACAGCCTGTTTTGGCCTTGTGGACACAGCTGTTTTTTTTTGTGTTTTTTTTTCAAATCTGACGTTACTTTATGTGGTAATAACTTCAGAATGCTTTTGCCTATCCAAGCGATTCTGAGATTTTCTCATGACATATTGTACTTTGTTAGTTAAAAAATTTGGTCGATAAATCCAATATTTATTTGTGAAAAACACCAAAATTATGAGAATTTGCAAAAATTTGCCTTTTTCTAAATTTAAATGTATCTACTTGTAAAACAGATTGTAATAGAACACAGAATAGTTACTAGTTAACATTTCCCATATGTCTACTTTATCTTTGCATCATTTTTTGAACGTCCTTTTATTTTTCTAGGACACTAAAAGAGTTAGAACTGTAGCAGCAATTTCTCACATTTTCAAGAAAATTTCATAAGGCTATTTTTTCTGGGACCAGTTCAGTCCTAAAGGGGCTTTGAGGGCCATATATATTGGAAAGTCACCATAAAACACCCCCTTTTAAAAACTGCATCCCTCAAAGTATTCAAATCAGCATTCACAAAATTTCTTAAGCCTTTAGGCGTTTCACAGGAAATAAAGAAAAAGTAGAGGGGAAATTTACAAATTCAATTTTTTTGCAGAAATTCATTTGTAATACAATTTTTTTTTTCTGTAACACAGAAGGTTTTACCAGAAAAATGCAGCTCAATTTTTATTGACCAGATTCTGCAGTTTTTGGAAATATCGCACAAGTGGCCCTACTGGACTGAAGCACAGGCCTCAGAAGCAAAAGAGCACAAGTGACCCCATTTTGCAAACTACACCCCTCAAGGAATTTATCTAGGGGTATAGTTAGCATTTTGACCTCCGTTTTTTTGCTAAATTTATTGGAATTAGTCTGTGAAAATGAAAATCTACTTGTTTTTCTGAAAAAACTTAGACCTTTTTTAATTTAAAGATATAAAGCGTCTTCTTCCAATTACGGCAATACCCCATATGTGGTAATGAACTGCTGTTTGGACCCACGGCAGGGCTGAGAAGGGAAGGAGCGCCATTTGGATTTTTGAGTGCAGATTTTGTTTGGTTTTCGGTGCCATGTCGCGTGTGCCCTGAAGGGACCAAAAGTAACCCCATTTTTAAAACTACGCGCCACAGTGAATTTTTCTAGGGCTATAGTTAGCATTTGTTTCTTGCAGAATTTAGTGGAATTAGGCTGTGAAAATTAATGCAAACATTTTTGTCCACTAAAATGTTGCATTTTTTCATTTTCACAAGGGATGAAGGAGAAAAAGCACCCCAACATTTGTAAAGCACTTTCTCCCGCGTACGGCTATACCCCACATGTGGTAATAAATGCTTTTGGTTAGAAATTAATTAACCCTTTCAGGACTGATCCTTTTTTTTTTGCTTTTTCATTTGATTTTTACACCCCTCTTTCCAAGAGCCATAACTTTTTTTTATTTTTCCACTAATAGAGTGGTTGGTGAGGGCTTATTTTTTGCGGTAGGAGTTGTAGTATCTAGTGTCACCATAAAGTGCCGTATAACTTACTGGGAAACTGAAAATAAAATTCTTTGCAGGCTAAAATTGGAAAAAACTGCGATTCCTCCATTGTTTTTCAGGTTTCCTTTTTACGGCTTATACCGTGCAGTAAAATCGACAACTTAATGTATTCTGCGGTTCAATACGATTACGGTGATACCAAACTTATATAGTTTTTTCCTATATTTTACTACTTTTACAAAGAAAAAATTATTTGTTAAAAAAAAAAAATATTTTGTATCACCATATTCTGAGAGCCATAATTTTTTTTATTGTTTGGTAGATTGAGCAGTGTGAGGGCTTATTTTTGGCGTGACAAGCTTTAGTTTTTTATTGGTATCATATTTTGGTACATAAAACTTTTTGATCACTTCTTATAAAATGTTGTTTTTTAGGGTATATGCACACGACAGCGTCCATTACGGCTGAAATTACGGAGCTGGTTTCAGGAGAAAACAGCTCCTGAATTTCAGACGTAATGGCAAGTGCAGGCGTTTTTCGCTGCGTCCATTACGGACGTAATTGGAGCTGTTTTTCCATTGTGTCACTGGAAAACGGCTCCAATTACGTCTCAAGAAGTGACATGCACTTCTTTGACGCGAGCGTCTTTTTTACGCGCCGTCTTTTGACAGCGGCGCATAAAAAAAAATTACCGCCGACGCTTTAAAGCCGTATTTTCGGACGTAATTCGAGGCTAAAACGCCCGAATTACGTCTGTAAATAGGGTGTGTGAACCCAGCCTTAGGCCCCATGCACACGACCGTAAAAACTCCCGGAATTACGGCCCGTAATTACGGGCCCATAGACTTCTATTGGCCACAGGTACCTCCCCGTTGAAAAAGATAGAACATGTCCTATTTCAGGCCGTAATTACGGCACGGGCAGCCCATAGAAATCTATGGGGCTCCCGTAATTACGGGTGATTACGTGTGTGCACCTGTAATTACGGGAGCGTTGCTAGGCGACGTCAGTAAATAGTCACTGTCCAGGGTGCTGAAAGAGTTAAACGATCGGCGGTAACTGTTTCAGCACCCTGGACAGAAACTACCGATCACAATATAGATAAAGCTGTAAAAAAAAAAAAAAAAGACGTTCACCCAGAACTCCCTGCTTCTTCCTCCAGTCCGGCCTCCTGAGATGGCGTTACAGCCCATGTGACCCCTGCAGCCAATCACAGGCCAATCACTGGCTGCAGTGGTCACATGGACTGCCGCGTCATCCAGGGAGGTCGGACTGGATGTCAAGAGAGGGACGCGTCACCAAGACAACGGCCGGGTAAGTATGAATTTCTTTTACTTTTATTCTGGAAAGGGCTGTCCCTTCTCTCTATGCTGCACTGATAGAGAGAAGGGCTGCTGATTAGGGCAGTGCAATTTTGCAGCCAAAAACGTGCCCGTAAATACGGGTGGAATACGGGTGACAGCGGACCCGTATTTACGGGCACGGGTCCGTAAATAGTGGTGCAATACGGGTCGAATACGTGTGATCAAGGACCCGTATTTAAGCCAGTATTTACGGGTGGACAAAAATACGGTCGTGTGCATGAGGCCTTAGAGCTAAGGTGATATAAAAACAGCAATTTTGGCGTCTTAAATTCTTACGGCATGCACCATGCGCTATAAATTACGTATTACTTTATTTTGCGGGTCGATACGATTACGGTGATACCATATGTATATAGTTGTTTTTTTTTATTTTGCGAGTTTGCACAATAAAATCACTTTTTTTTATAAGATAATACATTGTGTCACCATATTCTGAGAGCCATAACTTTTTTTATTTTTCAGTCAAAAAACCTGTGCAAGGGCTTGTTTTTTGCGGGACGGGTTGTATTTTTTATTAATACTATTTTGGGGTAAATGTGTTTTTTTGCCGACTTTTTATTCTATATTTTGGGAGGGGCGGTGACACAAAAACGAGCGATTCTGGCATTGTTTTTTATTTTATTTTTTTGCGGGGTTCACCGTACTGAAAAAATAACATAGTTTTGTAGTTTGGGTCGTTACGAATGCGGTGCATGTGTACTTTTTTTTAACTTGTTCATTCTCTTCCTATAATAAAAGCCTTATTATAGGGGGGAAAAAAAGTTTGTTTTTTAATGTATAACTTTTATTTTTACACTTTTATAAAACCTTTTTATTAACTTTTTTTTTTACTTGTCACCCTTTTCTTTCTTTTTTACCTTCAGCACTTTTCGCTGCTAGAATACATTACACTATACTTTACTCTGTACAACGCCCACTTGGTCTAAAGTAAAAACACGCCCAGTTGGGCATTAAGAAACTAATTAGCATAAAGCTAAAATTGGTCCTAACGTGGTAAAAATAGATCGTTTTTCTAAATAAAAAGCACTGCTGTCCCCTACATTATAGCGCCGATCTCCTTATGTAGGAGATAGGGCACTTATAATGTGGTGACAGAACCGAAATCCGGGGTAAAGGACCGCTGGCCGGCAACAGTGGAGTGTCCGCTGTCGAGGACAGCTGACCTGGTTCCCGGTGTACACTGTCGACGACAGTGTGCATCGGGAACAACTCGTTAACTATACGTCGTTGTGCGGGAAGTAATCTCCCGCGACGATGTATAGTTACTGAGTGGGGTGGCTAGGATTTAATTAATTCTTTTGTTTTTATTATTTATTTTTATTATGAGCAGACAAATCACAAAGAAATGTGAAAAAAACTTTTGTAATTTTCTATACACACACATGAGCTGGCCTGCGGTGAGTAATTTTCGGACCGCATCATGTAAATTCCTGCTATGGAAAGTGTGCAGAATTGCTGCGTTTTTCATAGATGTCTCCATCTCCTAACATTGGTAAAAACGCAGCAATTTACGCACCATTTTCTGCCCCATAAAGCCTTTGACTTTTTTCTGCAGCAATTCCGTTGAAAGTAGCAGACTTTCCGCTGCGGGAAAAATGCATCATTTCCTGCGGTTTTCACTGCAGAAAATGGTGCGTATTTTGCTGCGTTGTTCTCAATGCTGCGTGATGGTGACATCTCTTCTGAAAAACGCAGCAATTCAGTCCACTTTCCGCAGCAGGAATTTACATGCTGCGATCTGAAAAATGTCTGAATTTCTGGTCTGAATTTTTACGCAGCGTGTGGATCAGATTTATTAAATCCGCGGACGGAAAAAACACCGTAATTACGCAACGTGTGGACAAGCCCTGAGAGTTCAGAGCTGCTTGAAAAGATTCTTAAGCAAACAAACTCTTCTATGATCACCATGATTAGACAGTCATGGTGATCATCCGCTCCTTATCTCCCATAATAACGAGCTTACTGGCTCCGTTATCTCTAGGCAGAAGCCGTGGACCAGGGGAGAAGGAGGGGGGAGGTGCCCTCACTCGGGGAGAGAGCATGGAGAGATAGAAAAGTGCAGCACTGCTTCAGTGTGAGCAGCGCTGTACTTCTAAGCTTCGTTTCATAAAACAACCATGTGGTTTTTTTTATGAAACGAAGTGAAAGAGGTGCTCACGACACTTGTAGAAAGAGCCGACACAAATTAGTGCAGAGCTACTCACACTGAAGCAGTTTTGCATTGCACGCTGCCAACGTCTATATACGTGACAACTGCATCGTGAAGGGGTTAAATAATCTAAATGTTCTTCCTGTACAAGTTCAATTTTTAAATAAAAAATGCCCTAAGTGTCCTGCAAAAAAAGAAAGAATATGCGGCTAAACTAAGAAATTAGACAACTACTACCTGCTACAATGTAGAAACCATACTGTAACCATGAATACAGGAAGAACAAAGCATTTGCAATGAGCAGAACATATGCAAACACTGAGTGGTGGCGGACGATATATTTTAATAGAATATCAAAAAAGAAAATAAATCCAGTGTTGTCCTTGCAGTGTGTAGAATCTCATTTAAGTTTCTGCATCGTTAAAGTAACCTTTTGTCCTTAGAAATTCAATTAATGTAATTGTTTGTATAAGAGCCTGTGTTCATGATCACTTCAGGGTTTAGTACACACATGCCAAAACTGGAAGTGTCAGCATCCAATTTCAGTAATGGTCCTGTTTTTTCAATGGTCAATGGGCCAATTCTGCAACTGTTTTATTCGCAGGTTACACTTTTTTTTTTCTCTGTTTAACATTTTTCACTATTACCTTTCAGCCATATTATCTATTGAGACATATTAGACTTTTTTGTCTTATGTACAACGTTCATTGAAATGGAAGAAATAAATACAGAAATAATTTCAGAAATTAATGTATTTACTTAGTTTTTTTTTTATAAGGACCAGTCCGGTTTTGGCAACCAATTTCGGTGTGTAGGGTGTTTGGTATTGTTACATCTATTAGACATTTATGACATATCATGTGGATCTAAGTCCCTCTTTCCCTCTGGCCGCCACACCAAGATGCATGCATGCTTGGCTGTTTCCGTTACTCTCATAGAAGGGAATGGAGAGCGCTCACCATTCCGTTTCTGCCTGGATGAAGATCCCAGAGGTGGGACCTGCATCTATTAGACATTTATTGCATATCCTGTGGATATGATATAAATTTGTGAGTTGGAAATACCCATCTAACCCTTTCATGCACATAGATGTAACTGAAGTATGGAGCAGGCTTACGCTACTATTACTACTGATACCCTGCACTAACAGCAAGGAACAGAGATCACTCTGTTCCTGGCCGTTTAACCACTTAGATGCCTCAGTCAACAGCTCCTCCTGCAAAAAATAAGCCCTCAATTGATGAAAAAATAAAAAAAGTTATGTTTTTCAGAATGTGGTGACACACAACTTTTTTTTTTTGTAAAAGTAGCAAAACATAAAAAAATGCTGTCACAGTCTTCGTCTTTCCCCGCTGTTCATGATCAATAAAATAAGAAACCGTCAAATTGGAGTGCAGCTCTCTTTCTTTTCTCTATCCTTGCCATAAAAAAAACCTATATAAATTTGGTATTCCCATAATCTTATTGAGAATAAATTAAGTTGTCGTTTTTACCGCACGGTGAAAGCCGTAAAAGCAAAAACCAAACAACAATGGAGGATTCACGTTTTTTTCCAATTCCACCCCACAAATATTTACATTATTGTAAATAGTGCCAATAGAAACTACAAGAAGGTTGCCTGCAAGCAACCAAGCCCAATTTCCCAACTACCAAAAATGAAATAAATAAATAAATAACCTTTATTCAGCTACGTATAGCTAGACAGACCACAAAAAATAGATTAAAATTACCACTACCTAGTGGTCGGACATAAGCCATGTGTTACCAGGCATATGTAGTAATTGACATAGGAGCACTAGTATCTTCCCTAGCCAGTTAAATTGTTAGAGTAACTAATGTATGACAGTAAGTCCGGTCAGCGGTAGGTGTTTAAAGTCTTAGCAGCCCCCCCGACATGTTTCGCTACTAAGTAGCGTCCTCAGGGGTACACGGGGCTAATGGCGGCGCGGAATGAAAGAGATCCTAATATAGATGTGTCAGATGACAGATCTGAGGGTGTGTCAGGACAGGCAGCCTATGACAGTGACTAATTCATATTCTAATCCTAAACTAAACACAGTGTTCACTGACTTCTCTGAGTCGGATACTTCAGGCACGGAGGGATCGAGAAACAATACCGACAGTTTGAGACTCGGTACCAAACGAAAGATTAAGAACAATAGACCAAGTTTCTCTAAAAGAACTCTGACTGTATCTAGACAAACAACAACTAACGTTCCTAACCGCATCACAACATGTCCCTCTTTTACACCAAATTCCTCATCTATTTCATCTATTCCTGTCTCTGCATCCATGCTAAACCTTATGAACACACCGTCCAGTTCTCAATCCTCTCGTGCCAATCTAAGCCTAAGTGGAGGGGACAACACAACCAAGCATTCTACTGGTCCCCACGCCACTTTTCCTTTTTTAGGCCCACCCAGTCTGAACTGGGGGATAAAACCTTAACATCTAATATACAGGCACTAAGGGATGACGAGATGCAGATAATAAATCTATCCTCCTGTCAACTCAATTCTAATAAACTAACCTTGCTTAAGAAGGGCTTGTCATACACTCCAACTCCATCCTATGATGAATTTGTATGGGTAAAGGACATTAACCTCTTTGCACGGAAACTGGCCCTACATAAGTATTTCAAGGGTAATATATCTGAGAGAACATCTCAAGACCATGCAGAATCCAACACCCTGAGAGATCTGGAGAGTTTGCTCTATGAGAGCGAATTCGGTGTCATGGATGCTGTTGGACCACTTTCGACTCTACGTCCCAAGTCCAAGCTTACACCTCCATTCTCACAGTATAGCCACATCGACACCTTTGTCAGGATGGTGTGTAATGACCTTTAAAAAATTAAAAACTAATAGGTCCAGCACCTTCGGCAACCTTAGTAACGATGAAAGACTGGCATTGGATGACCTATGCAGGGACGACAGTTTAGTCCTCAAACCCTCTGATAAGGGAGGTAATATAGTGATCATGGACCATGCTGACTATGTCGGCATGGTTCATAGGTTACTTGATGACAATACCACCTATGTCACCTTGGGAGGTAATCCCACGGTAAATTACCTGTCCGAATTGTATACCCTCCTAAATGTTGCCAAGAACGAGAACCTCATTACTACTGATGAATTTAAATGCCTCTATAATCCTACTCCTACTTTGGCAACCTTTTACGCGTTGCCAAAGGTTCATAAAGCAACCTCTCCTCTCCCTGGAAGACCCATTGTGTCGGGTAACGACAGCCTAACACAGGGCATTAGTCTCTATGTCAATGAGATATTAACACCATTTGTCTCCTCTCTATCCTCTTACCTTAGGGACACTAAGGACACCGTCACCAGGATCCATGAGATCAACGTTACCTCTACCACTATGATAGCGAGCATAGACGTGGAGTCACTATATACCAATATTCAGCACGATTTAGGACTCACTGCTGTCAAACATTTCTTAAGCACTAAAGGCACTCAATTCCAACGACACAACGATTTTGTTCTGTCACTCCTACGTTTTTTACTTACTCACAATTATTTCATTTTTGATCATAAATATTATCACCAAATTAAAGGCACGGCCATGGGCACAGTCTGTGCACCCACTTACGCGAATCTTTTTTTGGGGTGGTGGGAAGACACCATTGTTTTTTCTGATAATTTTCTTTTTTTCACTTCACATATTTCTTTCTGGGGAAGATACATTGACGACATTCTCATCCTTTGGGATGGGGATGTCAACACTTTTGGTGACTTCATGTCTATGCTCAACGCCAATTCCATTGGCATGAAATTTACGTATGAAATTCATGATCATACTATTAATTTTCTTGATCTCAAGATATCTTTGGATCCTGATGGCGGTGTCCAAACGGACATTTTTCGTAAAGCTACTGCCACCAACAGCCTTTTACATTGGCAAAGCCACCATCCTCCTGCCCTTAAGAAAGGGATACCTATAGGCCAGTATTTGAGAGCCAGACGCAATTGTTCTAACGAACTATCCTTTCAAGCTGAATGTGATGGACTCTTTAATAAGTTTAGAGCACGTGGCTACCCAAAAAAGTGGCTGCACAGGGCATATGCTAGGGCGAGGGCTTCTGAGAGAAGCGACCTATTGTCGAATAAGGGAAGTAAATCTATTAAAGCAGGATCATCTAGTGCCATTCGGTGTATAGGCACTTATGATGCCTGTTCTCCCCAGGTTGTCCAAATCCTACAGAAACATTGGGCTATTCTCACTGCTGACCCTGATCTTAAGGATGCAGTGATGGCCAATCCTAGTATCACCTATCGTAGGGGAAAGAATTTACGGGAGTTCTTAGTACATAGTCATTATTCCAGACAATCCAATACTCCTTCCACATGGCTTAAATCACCATTAAAGGGTTTCCATCCGTGTGGCAGATGCTCTTTCTGCCCCCTGATGCCGACCGTTAAGAACTTCTCTAATCCTACCGATGGCAAACTATACCGAATAGAACAATTTTTGAACTGCCAAAGCAGTGGGGTTGTTTACATTGCCAAATGTCCCTGCCCGAAGCTGTATGTGGGTAAAACCATCCAGGAGTTGAGAAGACGTGTTTCTAAGCATATAAGTACTATAAATTGTAGTGAGGACACAACTCTTTCAAGACATATCACAAAATTTCATGGGGGTAACCCTAAGCTGCTTAAATTCTGGGGCATTACCTGTAAAGGATCTGCCAGGCACTACGTCTGGGTATACTCCCAGGATTAATCAGTCGACACGTGAGGCCAGACCTCTGAGACTGACACCTGCTCCCACCAATCAGGGTGGCAGGCTCAGGAGTGGGAGAGCCTATCGCGGCCTGGTCAGTCAGAGTTAGCTCCGCCCCCTGTCCATTTATACCTGCCGTTTTCTCTTCCTCCTTGCTTGTTATTCTTCTTGGATTCCTGGCCCCACTGCTGCCTTGCTCCAGCCTGCTTCTGCCGTGCTTCTGCCTTGCTTCAGTTCCGTTTATCCTGCGTTGCTCTGCCCCTGGCTTGCTTCTGCTCCGTGCTCCCGTTTGTATACTCCACTACTTCCTGATCCTGACTGGCTCATTCACCGCTCCGTTTCCTCGCGGCGTTCCGTGGGCTACTGTATTCCCTTGCGTGTTCCCTGTTTGTACTCCCTTGCACTTAGACAGCGTAGGGACCGCCGCCAAGTTGTACCCCGTCGCCTAGGGCGGGTCGTTGCAAGTAGGCAGGGACAGGGCGGTGGGTAGATTAGGGCTCACTTGTTCCCTTCACCTCCTTCCTGCCATTACATTACCCAAATTAAAATGGGCCCTAGAGCGGGTAATCTAAACCGGAGACTCCTGCAAGAATAAGCGCGGTGGATTCACCGGCTTAACACCATGTCCCCCTCAGGTCTGAACGAGGGCTTTACCTTCAGTGCGTTTCTTTGACCCTATAGCAATAAATTGAGAATTCATTTTCTGCTCCATTTCCATCTACATTACTAAGTGTTTGGAGAGGTGTATACATATACAAAAAACTATAATACTACCGTATACCTGTCACATACCGAGTGATTTATATGTACGTTAAGAATTTTTTCAAGTAATATAATGACCATACATATCTTAATGTTATGGTCTGGTGATACGTTTATAACTAAACTACCATTTTGACCACATAATGGCAGCGGCTTGTTGTCACAGATACGATATACCTATTACTGATCCTGAGATATTTGTCAGATGTACTATATATCCCCATTTGGGGATCTCTGGAGTACTGTCAGAGTTCACGAATAGTAGTTTTATATAGGGGATTAACCTCGCTATCTAACATACTTACCGTATTCTATATAGGAAGCGGCCCTTTCTAACCTGTAATTCTAAGTACGTTTACCCCAGTAATGCGCATGCGCCTCTCCCTAGCGATGTTCTGAACATCAATTCGGAATAATCAACTTACTAACATCCAAACCCTGTCTGTAACTTAATCTGCGGCATAAGTGCTTTTAATTTAATTTTATACTCATGGTTGTGGTGATATAGGGTACACAAGGTCCCTCTTTATTACTATATGTAATCTTCGTCCTTTATTGTTTACTGGTGCTAGTCCTATTTATTAAATACTTATTTTCACCCTTCATAGCCACAGGCCCCATTACCCCTATTCTCCGCAGTACCAACATATCCTAAGAATGCACATATGCCGGTCATCGACAGTCCGATGATGACAGAAATTTTTACCTTTTTATCCATTGGCTAAATCCTGGGCTTGTAGAGCGAACTTGCTGGCACTAAGTTGAAACTTTGCTTATTTGCGCATGCGCTCGAAACCCACTCGGATAGTTACTGTCCGGGTGATGCTGGCTACACTAAGTTTCCGTTTCACTGCTACACGCATGCGCCGCCTCCTGTTCCTCATTGGAGTGTCTTACCCCATTGCTCATTCGTCGGTCAGCTACAGCTGAGATGCCATAGTGTGTTCCTCACTGTCATAGGCTGCCTGTCCTGACACACCCTCAGATCTGTCATCTGACACATCTATATTAAGATCTCTTTCATTCCGCGCCGCCATTAGCCCCGTGTACCCCTGAGGACGCTACTTAGTAGCGAAACATGTCGGGGGGGCTGCTAAGATTTTAAACACCTACCGCTGACCGGACTTACTGTCATACATTAGTTACTCTAACAATTTAACTGGCTAGGGAAGATACTAGTGCTCCTATGTCAATTACTACATATGCCTGGTAACACATGGCTTATGTCCGGCCACTAGGTAGTGGTAATTTTAATCGATTTTTTGTGGTCTGTCTAGCTATACGTAGCTGAATAAAGGTTATTTATTTATTTATTTCATTTTTGGTAGTTGGGAAATTGGGCTTGGTTGCTTGCAGGCAACCTTTTCTTTTGTAATTGTATATTGTGCCCGCCAACTACCAGGGGTCATATTCTTGTATTGTTTCTATAATAGAAACTACAACTCCTCCCGCAAAAAATAAGCCCTCACACCACTCTATTGACAGAAAAATAAAAAAGTTACAGCTCTTGGAAGGCAAGGAGTAAAAAATGAAAACGAAAAAACAAGAAATGGAGAAGGGTCAAACACTTTAACCCTCTTTCAATGATTTTCTTGAAATGGAACCCTATGAGTGTACCTATACCTATGTGTATTACTCTGTGGCTTTTGTAATTCAGTTTTAGCTAGCCTATCTGTCCAAATGAAATGTTCTTAAAAATGAATGTTAAGGGTACACGGAGAACATGCCTACTACACATTTCAATGAACCGGCGGCATATCACCTGGAAACAAGTAAATGAACCCGCGAACCTCATATATACTGTGATAAAAGAAACATTGATAATAGTAAAAGCCGTGCTATTCACTGTTGGGGCCGGTTCATACCTTCGTTGGAGGCTCCCTTAGGGGCCTCCGACGCAGATCCAGCGAAAAATACAGGAAACAATAACGCATCATGCTGTGCTATTGTTTCCGGTAAAACCACGGAAACCTGATGGAACCCATTAAAGTCAATGGGTCCTGTCAGCTGTCTGTGGTGTCCGTGGTGCAACGGAACTGGAGCTTCTGGTTATTCCTTTGTTCTGCTCCTCTAAGCACCTTCATGCATCTTGACTACAGTACGATGTTTGTTTGTTTTTTGTGCAAAAACTGTGTATAACTTCATGGTTGTTACTAAATCTGTCAGCTTTCAAAGGTTTTCCCATAAAAAGCAAAGATTCATACTGTACGCAAGTTTAAGTCCACATGAGTATATTCATACAAATGCAAGACGAGGTTTTCAGCAGCCAAAAAAGTAAAAGGACTAATACAAATTAAAAGGGGTTGTCCTGCTACAGCAAGAAAGTATATGCTATAACGTACTGATTGGTGGGGACTCGAACCACTGGAATCCTACACAATGTGTAAACCCGTCAACCTGGCATAAGGGCAGGCAAAGCAGTGAAAATAATCTCAGACAGAATATAGTGTTATAGAATGCTGATTTTTTTTTTTTAAAAAGGCTTTATTTTCAAAAACTTTTGCAATTTGTTACAGTACAAAACAAGTATAGCAAATAAAACAATAGAAACAAGACAAATTACAAGGCATCTGGTAGGCACTATACTGCAAGAATATTATCAGAAGAGATGTAGCACATATATAACATACTTCCCCAATGACATAAGAATAGTGTACCCTGTCAATGCCTCACAAGAAAACAACAGTCATTCTATGCCCCATTCTTCCCAACCCCTTCCAATCCAACCGGAATTTTTTCCACCTTTAAACCGCAGATTCAGATGTCTCCAACAATCTGGACCAGATCTTATCAAATTTATCAGGACAATTTATGTTTAAATATAATTTATGATACATGGGTACATATTTATTCACCATTTGCTTCTAGTGAGCCAAACTAGGGCCCTCCGTGGCCTTCCAAGCCATAATCACAATCTTTCTAGCGCAGAATAGAACAAAACATAAAAGATTTTTTCATAGTAATTCTGTGCGACATCATTTATGATACCCAAAAGACACACCTGAGGGGCGAATGCTACTTTACCTGCTGCTATATAAGTCTTTGAGGTAGAAATCGGAATGGGCCCAGTGCAATAAGGTTAGGATTCACTGCTCTATCCAATAGTTTACACATAACTTTCTACAAAATTTCAAAAAAAGTTCATGCATGCCGCTAATGTGTAGGCTGCAAGGAACTGCAGGAGTGCAAAATATTGTAAAGTCAGTAAAACACAGATTACAGACCAGAAGGTATTACCAAGCCCCCAAAATACATACCCTGAACAGAGCTCCAAATTGCCTGAATAGCTATAGAGATAGTGAATAGACTTCTTTATTAGTGGAAGCTCAGAAGCTTACTGCATGTGATTTATACATATAGTAAGCCCCACCTAGTGGTGACTTTACGCATCCCAAATTTTTGCATTTAACTCTATGGCTGTGTAAAGGGGAAAAGGATTTGTAGCTCTGCTTTAGAAAAACTGAGTTCTGCCCCCTATGGAGATATATTAAGAAATTAATCAGCACAGAATGTTTGACCTATAAATGATATGATGTTTAAAGGTGAATATTCAAATGCATGAAAACAAAAAAAGTCACTTAACCCTTTAATGATTAGTAATGGATATATCTGCGGTGGTGAGTGCTTCATCCCGCTCATCGATTAATTTGTCTGTCACTGTACCCACTAGATCACGACAATAACACAGCCGTGTTCCTGCTGTAAATGCCAGAATCGGAGATAACTCTGATCCCTGTCGTTTATCCCCCTTAGATACCACAGCTAATATCGACCACTGCATCTAAGGAGTTTGAAAGAGAGAGAGAGAGCTCTTTCTGGCAGCCCATTGGCGGCCCCCATTATACATTGACAGGCAATAATGCTTTGGAATACTATTAATTCCAAAGCATTATTTATACGATCAAGGGATCACAGTTTGAAGTCCCCTAATGGGACTTGAGAAAATTTAAAATACATTTTAACCACCTACCTGCCACTAAACGCTTTCACAGGGTGCTGATGTGTTATAATAGCAGCTGGGGGCCTAACAAAGGCACGACCTTATAGACAGCCTGTCCGCTTATCACTGTAGGGCAATAATGTTTTGCTATACTGAGTATACCAAAGCATTATGAAAGCATTTGGTAGATTTAATTGTGAAGTCTCCTAGTGGGACAAAAAAATAAAATAATTGGAGCTTAATTAAGTTTATCACAAAAAAGTAAAAAAAATTTCCATAAAAAAATTGATTTTCCATGGCTGTTTAAAAAAAACAAAACCTCTATAGTATCGCCCCAATCGTAAAAATAGTTATTCCCCTTCCCACCCAAAAAAATAAATAACGTTAAAAAGGATCTGTCACCAGATTAGTAATGCCCAATCTCCTAGCTAATCTAATAGGCGCTGTCACACTGATAATGCTAGTGAAACTTGTCACGAAAAGTTTATTATTTTAAAAGTTATGAGCTTTTTTATAAATATGTAAATAAGCCTATACTAGACAAGTGGGTGTCAACACCAGCGATTCTCCTGATGTGGAGCTACCTTATAGCCTCGGACGCTGTCCTATCAGTATGAAGCTGCTTCACACAGTGTAAGAGACTGAGGCTGGAGAGAAGGGAGAATCACTTACAATAGCCATATCTCCGGCTTTGGTGGCATATGAAAGATGAGATTCTAATCTTTAATATGACAACAGGATCACAGAGCTAGCTGTGAAACAACCGGAGATATCACCAGTTGAAAACACAGTCGGGAATGGAAGCTGTATACTATATAATCTGCTGGGCTGGGAAGAGGAGAGCTGTATGAGCTGATTGGATAGCGTCATACAGAAAACATTACACCGCCCAGATTGAAAATAAAGAGTTACCTCCCATTTGGCAAGTATAGCCAAATTACCATATTTAGAAAAATGCACATAACTTTGCAAATAAACGTTTTTTGGAAAAAAATTACACTGTAGTTATCAGCATCATAGCGCCTTTAAGATTAGTTAGGAGATAGGGCATTAATAAACTAGTGACAGATCTTCTTTAATCAATTTATATATACCTGAAAATGGTTCTATTTAAAAAAAATCTCATTCCTCAAAAATCAAGCCAACATACGGCTACAGTAATAGAAAAATTAAAACGTTTTCATAGATCATGACAGTACGCTCAGGTCATGGACCCCACTGGTCAACCCAAGACAATGACGAGGTCACAAGCCATGCAGGCAGACCTGCAAGACCTTCAGTCACGACAAGACCAACTCCTCCTGGCACTGAACTCCATTGCACAGCGACTGGATGAGCATGCGGCAGACATCACGGCACCTGTTGCTTCGGCTGTTCCTCCTACTACACCTCCTGTCAGTACCGGTGCCGTCTCCCGATTGTCGCTGCCACTACCTGCCTCGCTACGAAGCAGAAGTGAGTACTTGCAGGGGATTTCTGAACCAGTGCCAGATCCACTTCAGTCTACATGCCAGAGTATTTCCTTCCGATGGCGCAAGGATCGCTTTCATCAGCTCTCTCCTTACTGGCAAGGCCCTAGCATAGGCAAATCCTATCTGGGAGCATCAGGGACCAGAGACCCATGACTTAGTGTTACCTACAGACTTTTCACACAGTATTTGAGGAACCTGGACGAGTCTCATCAGCAGCTGCATCTCTGCTGACCCTTCGCCACAGAGACCTCTCTGTGGGCGAGTACGCCATTCACTTTCGCACCCTGGCGGCAAAGCTGTCCTGGACCTTGGTGGCTACATTCTGGCAGGGGCTGTCTTCCCAGATTAAAGAATAACTTGCCGCTCGTGATCCGCCACCTACCCTGGATGACCTCATTCTTCTTGCCACCCGGATTGACATGAGGATCCGGGAGCGATCCCAAGAGGTTCGTCGGTAGAGAAGATTCCCCAGGCTGCCTCCTACTCACCAGTTGTTCCACCAGAGGAGCCTATGCAAGTGGACCGGCTCAAATTGTCAGCCTAGGAGATACAACGCAGACGCACTTCGGGACTATGTCTGTATTGCGGCCTCGGGGGCCGTGTTGTGCATTTGTGTCCTCAGAAACCAAAAAGACATCAATGCCTAGGATTGGTTCGAGAGACAACCCTTGGTGGAACAGCGCTGAATAAAAAATTCTCTTCAAGACTGTCCATCCCCGTGACCATAGTGTCCGGCGGTAAGACGCGCCGGGTCTCTGCCTATCTGGACTCTGGGTCCGCAGCAAACTTCATCCAGAAAGACCTAGTGGATCTACACCAGTTACCCACAGTCCCTCTGGAGGCATCTTTGGCTGTTGCTTCGGTGAATGGACTGCCTCTGCCTGACCTGATTGTATATGAAACCAAGACCTTAAGCTCCAGTTGGATCCCTTTATACAGCGTCTTGTTTTGCCTAAAGACATCAATCCTGTCCTACTGGGCCTGCCTTGGCTCCGACTACATGCCCCAGTCCTGGACTGGAATTCCGGAGAGGTTCTCCAATGGGGCTCCAAATGTCACAGCTGCTGTCTGTTGTAGATCCATCCTGTCCAGCCTCCTCTGCCTCGATCATTGGCAGGATTTCCCCCTCATTTCTCTGTTTGCGGATGTCTTCAGCAAGAAGGATGCTGAGATGCTTCCCCCACACAGGGCTTATGATTGTCCCATTGAACTGGTTCCAAATGCATCCCCTCCCCATGGACGGGTATACCCTCCCTCCTTGCCAGAGGCTCAGTCTATGTCCGTCTATATCAAGGAGAATCTAGAGAGGGGTCATACAAAAATCCTCCTCCCCGGCCGGCGCCAGGTTCCTCTTTTTCAAGAAAGAAAGACGGATCTCTTCGACCTTGTGGTCTCAATCAAATCACAGTCAAGAACAAATGTCCGTTGCCACTAATTTCCGAGCTATTTGACCGCATGCGAGGAGCCAAGATTTTTTCTAAACTAGACTTGCGTGGTGCTTACAATTTTGTCTAGGTCTGCCCGGGTGACGAATGGAATACGGTATTCAACACTCGAGATGGGCACTATGAATACCTGGTAATGCCCTTCGGTCTGTGTAACGCTCCCGCGGTTTTCCAAGACTTCATTAATGATATCTTCTGAGATCTCCTCTATGTCTGTGTTGTGGTCTATCTCGATGATATTCAGATTTTTTTCTTCAGATCCGACAACTCATCGGAGGCATGTCCGTCAAGTTCTGCTGCGATTAAAGGAGAATCGTTTGTATGCCAAGCTGGAGAAGTGAATTTTTGAGAAGAATTCTCTACCCTTCCTGGGCTACATGATCTCCGACAAAGGCTCCAAGATGGATCCTGAGAAGGTAAAGTCTGTCCCGGAATGGCCAGGTCCTCAAGGCCTGAGGTCCATACAGCGTTTTCTGGAAATCCCCAACTTCTACCGGCAGTTTATCCCAAACTTCTCTTCACTGACGGCTCCCATCTCTACCCTCACCAAAAAAAGTATGAATGCCAAGGTGTGGACTCCAGAGGCAGAATCTGCATTCAATAGCCTTAAGAGTGCCTTCACGTCGGCCTCAACCCTCCATCATCCTGACGTATCTTGACCGTTTTCGTTGGAGATGGACGCCTCCTCTGTTGGTGCAGGTGTATGTGGCTATTGTTCTATTGGGGATTGGGAGTTACTGGCCATCAAATTGGCTCTGGAGGAGTGGAGACGTCTACTAGAGGGTGCAGCTCACCCCATCCTAATATATACCGACCACAAGAACCTCCCCTATCTCCAGTCGCCTAACAGCTGAACGCCCATCAAGCCAGGTGGTCGCCGTTCCTCACCCGGTTCTAATTTGTGCTCCACTACCATCCCGCTGACAAAAATGTGAGGGCCGATGCCCTGTCCAGGTCGTTTGAAACAGAGGACACCGTGGAGTCTCTGCAAAGTATTGATCCGTCCTGTTAGTCCTCTGCAAGTTAGAGACATCCCTCGGGGAGGACTTTTGTGCATTTTCCAGACAGGAGGAGAATCCTTCGCTGGGGGCATAGCTCCAAAGTGGCTGGGCACGCTGATGCTCGTAAAACCCGAGATCCGATTGCCCGTCATTTCTGGTGGCCCATGCTGCCCAAAAATATTGTGGACTTTGCCTCGTCCTGCATTGTGTGTGTTTCCAACAAAGTTGCTCACTCCAAGCCTGCCGGTCTGCTCCAGCCCCTGCCTGTGCCCAATGCTCCCTGGCAGCATATAGCAATGGACTTTGTCACAGACCTTCCGTCCTCTGCAGGATGCAATACGGTCTGGGTGGTGGTGGAACGGTTCTCGAAGATGGCTCATTTTATCCCGCTGACCGGTCTACCTTCTGCTCCTCGACTGGCTAACTTCTTCATCCAACACATCTTCTGTTTGCATGGCTTGCCTCTTCATATCGTGTCTGATCGGGGGGTTCAGTTTACCTCGAAATCCTGGAGAGCCCTCTATATACTCCTAGACGTGAAGTTGGACTTTTCTTCAGCTTACCATCCCCAGTCCAATGGCCAAGTTGAGAGGATTAACCAAATCATGGAGGATTATCTTCGCCACTTCATCTCCATGCAGCATGATGACCGGATACAGCTTCTTCCATGGGCCGAGTTCTAATACAACAACCACACAAGTGAGACCACCATTTCCACACCATTCTACATTGTGTACGGCCAACATCCATGAATCCCTCTTCATGTTCTGGCTACCTCCCAGGTACCCACAGCTGACTCTGCATTTAGAGACTTTCTACAGGTCTGGCAGCAAACCCAGTCCTCTATTTTGCAGGCAGTCGATCACATGAAGCAAAAGTCGGATACTAGAACAAGAGAGCTGCCTCAGTATCTGCTGGGTACCAAAGTCTGGCTGTCCTCTAGGAATATCTGTTTAAAGGTGCCTTCCTACAAGTTTGCTCCCAGGTTCCTCGGACCCTTTGAGATACTACAACAAACAAACCCGGTCTCCTATAAGCTTCGGCTGCCTCCTACCCTCAGAATCCCCAACTCCTTTCATGTGTCCCTCCTGAAGCCTGTGGTCCTGAATCGCCATAGTAAGACTCATTGTCCCGCAGTGGCTCCCAGCAGTTCATCTGACGTGTTTGAGGTGAAGCAGAACCTGGACTGCAAGAGGGTAGGAGGAAGGACTTTTTATTTGGTGGATTGGAGGGGGTTTGGTCCAGAGGAGAGGTCCTGGGAGCCAGAGGAGAACCTCAATGCTCCTACCCTCATTAAGAAGTGCCTCTTTCGCTCTGGCCCCAAGAAGAGGTGGCGTAAGAGGGGGGATAGTGTAAAGTCCAGAGCCGCAGACCGTCGTTCTTACCTGCCCCCTGATGGCCACAGCCATGGACGAGTGAATGCTGGGCAGCATCTCCCTCCTGAGAGACGCCGGCACTCACTTACGCATCGCTGCACTGGTTCTCGTAGGGTGCGCGCTCGCATCCAGCCTTAAAGGGCCAGTGCACACACATGAGTGAGATCTGTAATTAACCCATGATCACCCTGGACTATAAAAAAGGTCTCTGCCCTTTCACTCATTGCCGGAGCGTTGTTGTGTTTACCCATGTAAGGGGCCGTTCACATATGTCCGGCGTCCACCTCCGTTTAACTCCGGCGTGTTGAAAAAAAGCCGGAGGCAAACTGATGCTAGAACTGATCCCATAGCTTTCTATGGAATCTGTTCTGGCACAGGGGGGACATCAGTTGTGGCGCCAGACCTTCCTGGGACCCGGATCCCAAAACTTTACCTGTAGCATTTTGGGTTCAGTCTCCCAGGGAGGTCCGGCGCCGTATCCGATCTGTTTTAATTGTGGCCGTATGAACTCCGGGTACTGCTGCATCCACCTTCTAGCAACGTCGGCAACGGGGATTCCGCACAAGGTGTAGCCACTGACATCACTGTCCATATATGCATAGTGGTGTCAGGGGGTCCTCAGAGAGGTAATCCCCGGCCACAGCGTCTGCAATCCTCTGGCTTGGGATTCCTCTGCTAGAGTGACCTTCAGTGGCACAATCTACAGGGCAAGGGGGGGTAGCACTATATACAGTTGGGGAGGCACTATCTACAGGGGGGCGCTATGTGGCACAATCTACATGGGGCGCTGTGTGATGCCTCCATACAGCTCCCCCTGTAGATAGCATCTACAGGGGGGCTGTGTGACTATCTAGAGGGGATACTGTGGCATTATATACAGAAGGCACTGCGGCATTATCTACAGGGGTTGTGTGGCACTATATAGAGGGCACTGTGGCATTCGCTACAGGGGGTGTGTGGCACTATATAGAGGGGTGTGGCACTATCTACAGAGGGAGCTCGGGTATTAGCTACAGGGGGTTTGTGGCACTATATACAGGGGGGGTGTGGCACTATCTACAGAGGGCACTGCGGTATTATCTAGAGGGGGTGTGGCACTATTTACAGAGGGAACTGGAGCATTATCTACAGGGGGTGTGTGGCACTATAGACAGAGGTCTCTGCGGCGTTATCTACAGGGGGCACTGTTTCATTATCTGCACTTGCAATTCATCTGTTTTTTAAAATTTGTAAAAAACATGGAACGGATGTAATTCGGCCGTCAAAAACTGACCTATATGGCTGTTTTTAGCAGCCAACACCCGAACACTGTTGTGTGAATCCCTGCGTGGTGTGGGGTGGGTAGGAGATGCAGAGTGGTATTGGGTATTTGTAAAGGCGCCAAAAACGATCTACTCCCTGAAGTTATGGCTAGTGTTTGGTGTCTTTTCAGGCTCCCATGGCTGCTTCGAAGATTTGATCTGAGGTCAGTGGACAGCAGCTGCCTTCTGGGCTCTCTCTTGGTGCCGGCCTTGGCGCTTCGCTGAATATGACACACGTGACATTACAATGTGTATGTCAGACTTCAGTGTAGCGCCATGGACGGAGCAGAGAAGGAGAGCCCTGACATGGTACACAACCAGTATCTAATCTATCATGTATCCAATCTATCACAAACTATGCACCACTCTTATAACATTGGCACATTTTCAGAGCCTAGACTACCTTTTTGGTGGACCATTGTGGTAAAAACTGATGACCACTGATAATTTCGTAGTAAAAATCATGAAAAAGCCTGATAGATTTTTGCATCAGTTGTAATCACCTGAGAGACAAAAAAATTTACGCTAATACAACTGATATATGTGAACGCACCTTTATTCTTAGCAAATGGTCCCTTAGTGTTATCCTGTTCCCGTGCCCTGCTACCTGTATCCTGTATCCAATGCTATATCTGTTCCTGTGCCTTAACCTGTTGGAGTCGTGTTGTGCCTCCAGTCACACCTGCTGATATACACCACGTCTCGTGTCTACAAGTTAATCTGTGCCGAGCCTCCATTACTGTCTGGAATATTAAAGGTACTAAGGTGCTAGGACTGTTTGGCCAGCTGCTACTCCGCTATGGCGGAGCAGCCTAGTGGATCCACATACCCACGGATCGTGACACATAGCTTGCTATGCTACGCTGTTTCTGTAACTCCTATAGAAGTTACGAAAACCGTGTAGTAGTTCCGTAAACAGCGTAGCCACTGAATCCATGCAGAGACTGTGTGGAAAGGTGACCAGGCTCGCTGTTCTACCTTGTTTATGGATTTCCAATTTACTTCTATGGGAGTTACGGAAACCGCGTAGCACACCCAGCTACACTTTTTACCTAAACCTAGTCACCTTTCCACTCAGTCTCTGCCTGGATTCAGTTGCCAGCAGCCGCTACACCATACTGGGTCGGGGAACCTCCAATCTCGAGATAGGTATAGGTCCTAGAGTTAGGACCCGCATCTATCAGACAGTTATGCCATATCCTGTGGATATGCTATAAATGTCTGAGATGGGAATAACACTTTAAATGGTTAAACAGGTTGGTAGAAATAACATGTTACGTGGTGATAAAGGTTTTAAAAATGTATTACAATATTACATAGAGCTGATGTGTTCACCTGTGCACAGCCTAGCGTTTCTCCTCTTACCTGTAGCTTTCTAAGGTAAAAACAATCACTGATGTCATCAGAGAGCAAAAGAATTAGAAGAGCTGAGGCTGCAATTTCTTAATTAATTTCATTACATAACAATAGCAATAGCGCAGTCAGCAATTGTGCTATCATTCTATAATGAAAATTAGTTTGTGTTCTCCTGGTTACCTTTTCCATTTCCTTTCCATAAATATAAAGGGGGGGGGGGGGGTTTATGTTAAATGTGTATTTTTCATGTATGTATGTGGTGAAAATCTGCAGTCTGCCATCCGGAAGCCTGAAAGGCGAAGAAGCGCTGCTGTTTGATTGGCATTGGGAGTTGAATAGATCAGCAATAGTTCGTCCTATTGGCACTATAATAGGCTCTGAGGAAGGCATGCTTAAATTGCATTAAGGTAAACTCTAGCATGATTCAATATTGTCGTATACTGGTTGTGTGACCTAATACTGCGCCAAAATCACATCTGGTAATTTAAGTCAATATTATTGTGCCAGGTGTCACGCAAACTTTGTTGCATACTAAAGGCTTTGTTGGGGAGCAGATGGTAGGATCTGCCACCTATTAGTACTTACTGTATTGTACTCTGAATCGGGCAGCACAGCTGCAGTCTACGTCACTATACACTTTATAGTTTTGAAAAGAAAAGGGTTGCAATGAGAATGAGGTGTGGAGCTCTCGGGGTTGGGATTAATTCCCGAAATACCCCAGCACACACAAGGAAAGAAGGATAAATATTCTTGCTGATCAAATTGTATACGGTTTTCATATATTGTATTTCATATAGAGAAGATGGATTTATAACAAAAGTAGTTTTGAAAAGAAAAGGGTTGCAATGAGAATGAGGTGTGGAGCTCTCGGGGTTGTCTCAATAATGGTTTGTCATTCATCTTCTCTGCCTGATGCCAAACTTCTCCTACATATTATCACAGAACTGACTAATAAGCCATCAGCAGCTAGAAAGTTTACCCTATTCAGGTCAGTTTGAACAAGTAGAGTCACAGACTGTGGCCAAACTTCTCCTGCGCTTTAGCGCAAATCCTTCTTCGCTGAGCCTGCATGTGTCACTGAAGTCTGTTCCTGTTATGCTGCTCTTCTCTGTGTCACCGCCCCTGAGACGTCGCCCAAGTCCCAACTACACTAGCCGGGAACCGGCATCCAGTTATGCTCTTGGGCATTACACTTGCACACTGTAAGAAGTAAATCTTTGAATGTCCTTATCTAAGCTTTTGCTTTCTAAAGATACTAGAGCTTCTTTTTTCTGTGCAATTGCTTCCTATAGAAATGCTGCACAGTCACCTATTGTTCGTCCATCAAAATAGTAAAGAGGCAGGATAATAATATGACAGTGTCATTTTAATATTTAAAGTGCTCTTATAAAGTTATAGTTGGTCTGTACATAAGTCAAGGAAAGAAGGATAAATATTCTAGCTGGGTTGGACTTCAGTTGTGACTGGCTCGAATTGTAATCCAATTGTGGTATAACTTGATGTATTGTTGAATAGTTTTCTCTTTAGACCAGAGCTTCTTTGTGTCTGAACTCACGAGTGTGCACACTTGAAGCAGCTGAAAATATCATTGCATGATTCACTTATATGATGTCGGAGAAAATTCCTGCAACAGTATGTCATTGGCAGTTCAAGGATTGAAGGGATTATGTGGGGACAGAAAAGTATTAGCAGTGTACTCACTGCAGTATGTGAGTACACTCCCTTATAAATATTCCGGTTCCCGTTGCACTGATTATGAGATTTTAATACATTTTTATAGCGCTGGCGTGGGACCGGAAGTCTAGTTGCACAGTTTTCCTTCATGACAACACGACTTTCGTCATGTGACCAGCCCCGTTGTACTCCTATGTAATCACTGTTCTACTGCTACTTCTCGTACATGGAGTACAGCGGAGCCGGTCACAAGATCAAGAGTTGTGCTGTCATGAAGTAAGTATGTGCAACTAGACTTCCGGTCCCCTGCCAGCGCTCTAAAAATCTATGAAAATCTCATCAGCGCGACGGGGGACCGGAATGTATATTAGCGCGTGTACTTCAGTGAGTACACTGCTAATACTTTTCGGTCCCCACATAACTCCTTTAGTACCAATGGGAAAAAAAGGACTTTAGATGCCAATCCAGATCTAGTTTTGGGATTATATTTTTCTATAAATGCAATCTTGTGTATTTTGTCAAACAAGGGACTGTAAACTAACACGTCTCGGTAATGATCTAGTTTTACCATCTCTTTAAACAATTGAAACCTGAGGGTTGTATGTCCCAAGCTGACAAAGTACTGATCATCACACCACACATTTTTTTATTTATTTTTTAACAAAATAATATTTTCAATGTGCATTGTAAAAAAATTGTTCATTATATTCCAGGGACAGTTACTTGGTAATTAAAATTCAAAAATTACAGTGTAATAGGTGTACGTTTCCTTTTATTCAATTATAATTATTCTGCCTGTGTAAACGTTTAAAACCAATTTTAATTAGCAAAATTTATCATTAAAAAATGTGGGGCAAGGAGTGCCAAAGAATCCAGATACAGGCGTTGGCAGGCAAATCCAGATTGCACACAAAGGCTTGCAGAGTATAGACATGCAATTAGCACCTAAATACGAGTGCCCGACATGTCACATACACCCTGCACATTTAAACCTGCCACGTGTGCTGAAAAATATTCAAACGGATCTGCTTGCCACAGATATAACAGACACACTTCCCAACGCGTTTCTGCACCACATAGGGGAGCGTCCTCAGGGGTATATTTTGTCTAGTTATCTTTATTAGTGAAAAGCCGGTCAGCATGTATTATGCTGTTCATTTAAATTTCGGCGCGCATGAGACATCTGATATCGGTCCCAGTGCGCGCCGGGGAAATGCTGAAGTCTTCTACACATCAGACCCCACCTCCCCAGCCACGAGCAAAGTCGAGCCAAGCCAATAGGATCTTGAGACGTCTAAACCGACGCCCCATCAATCGGCCGGCTCCCCGGTAACAACATGGCCAATAGGATCAATGCATGCCGCATCATTGGTAACGGGGGTAGCCAAAGGCGGCTAGACATACTGAACCGACAGCACCGAAACGAATGCTGTGCAATAGCAAGAGAAGGGGCTCAGAGAGTGACAACAACAATTAAGTAGGGATTCCCTGTCAGCCACCATAGCATGCTGGTATGCCGACTTCAACACATTACTAGGGTACCCCCTATACTCAAACCAATTCCTCAGACCAGTAGCAGATGTTCTAAAGTCGGATATAGTAGTGCAGTTGCGCCTGGCTCTTCTATATTGTCCTTTAGGTATTCCCATCTTTAAAGGTCTAGGATGTCAACTCTCCCATCTTAACAGGTTATTCGTAGCAGTAGTTTTCCTATACATCTCTGTCTTGATGTGTCCCTGATCCGTCTTCTCTATCTGGATGTCAAGAAATGTTATTCTTTTTGTCCCTGATCTCCGAGGTGAAAAAGAGACCCAGGTCATTAACGGGTCATACGTGCGTGACACGATGGAGGTTTTGTGCAAATTGGAGGGCATCAGAGTTGACTCTGATGTTCTGTTGGCGAGTCTCGATGTAGAGGCTCTCTACAGCTCCATCCCACATTCTCTTGGATGTGAAGCTGTGGAGTATTTTTGTGAAGGAGAGAGGTGCTCAGTTTTATGCACATAATCAGTTTGTCCTTCGGTTGCTCCGTTTTGTGCTTGAGCACAATTTTTTTGTATTTGAGCGCAAGTTCTTCCACCAGCTCAGAGGAGTGGCCATGGGTAGCCCTTGTGCTCCCAGTTATGCCAATCTTTACCTGGGCTGGTGGGAGAGAGAATTTGTGTTCTGCGACAGAATGGAGAGGTATCTGTCTTCAATTCTGCTGTGGATAAGATTTATCGATGATGTCTTTATCCTATGGTCAGGTACGACAGCGGAATTTAAAGAGTTTGTGTCTATCCTAAATGTTAATGACCTGGGTCTCTTTTTCACCTCTGAGATCAGGGACAAAAGGATAACATTTCTTGACATCCAGATAGAGAAGACGGATCAGGGACACATCAAGACAGAGATGTATAGGAAAACTACTGCTACGAATAACCTGTTAAGATGGGACAGTTGGCATCCTAGACCTTTAAAGATGGAAATACCTAAAGGACAATATATAAGAGCCAGGCGCAACTGCACTACTATATCCGACTTTAGAACATCTGCTACTGGTCTGAGGAATCGGTTTGAGTATAGGGGGTACCCTAGTAATGTGTTGAAGTCGGCATACCAGCATGCTATGGTGGCTGACAGGGAATCCCTACTTAATCCGAAGATACGCCCAAAGGAGGATAATGTTATTAGAATAGTCGGTACCTACGATGCTGCACATCTGGAGGTCAGGAAAATACTTGCATCCCATTGGGACGTACTTAAAACTGACCCTGATTACATTTCGGAGAGGCCGGAACTTAAAGGACTGATTGGTACACAGTAATCTGGAGGGAGCGGTTGCTACCACATGGCTGTCTAACAACACTGTGGGTTCATATAAGTGTGGTCGATGCAAAGCCTGCGCTTCTGTCCTTAAGAGCAAGACCTTTAAAAGTAATGTAACGGGAGATGTGTTCTACAACAGAGCATTTATCAACTGCCTTACAAAAGGGGTAGTATACCTTATAACCTGCAGCTGTGGGCTGCAATATGTGGGTAAAACGAAGAGAGAATTCAGACGTAGAATTCGGAACCACGTATGTGATATTAATGGCAAAATCGACACTACAATTTCAAAGCATGTCTGGGAATGTAATTCTGGAGACTCTTCTGTCATTAAGTTTCAGGGCATGGAATGTGTCAAGGCACCAATTAGAGGAGGTGATTGGGACAAACGTATCCTACAGAAGGAGGCCCGGTGGATTTTCAGGATGCAAACTGTTAAGCCACTGGGTCTTAATGAATCGATCTCTTACGTTCCATTCCTCTAACCATATGGGATGCCCTGTTGTCACTTCTCCTCATTTGTGATCACTTCTTAGCGCATGGCACATTTGGCATTTTTCCTTATACTTCATCATGTTGATGCGGCTGTGCCATCCCGGCTGGTCCGGGCCGCTGGGGTCCATTTACATTATGTGTGGGATTACAGCACTCCACTTTTACTATCTTACCTATGTCGAGTGGTGCTCCACTAGTCCACTGTTGTGACTCCATATCGGTTGCTGACACTGTCTACTGGGTCATGATTATGCATCATATGCCTATGATACTCCGTTCACATGGCCCTTTTTATCTAGGGTTTTTTTTGTTCACCGTGTCGTGTTACTAATGCTATGTCCTATAATCTGGCATGTGTATGTGGTTTATCTATGTGCCTTTTCATCGTTCCCGTTTTTATTGTTTGCGAGTTTGTTGTTGTCACTCTCTGAGCCCCTTCTCTTGCTGTTGCACAGCATTCGTTTCGGTGCTGTCGGTTCAGTATGTCTAGCCGCCTTTGGCTACCCCCCTGTTACCAATGATGCGGTATGCATTGATCCTATTGGCCATGTGGTTACCAGGGAGCCGGCCGATTGGAGGGGCGTCGGTTTAGACGTCTCAAGATCCTATTGGCTTGGCTCGACTTTGCTCGTGGCTGGGGAGGTGGGGGTCTGATGTGTATAAGACTTCAGCATTTCCCCGGCGCGCACTGGGACCGATATCAGATGTCTCATGCGCGCCGAAATTTAAATGAACAGCATAATACATGCTGACCGGCTTTTCACTAATAAAGATAACTAGACAAAATATACCCCTGAGGACGCTTCCCTATGTGGTGCAGAAACGCGTTGGGAAGTGTGTCTGTTATATCTGTGGCAGGCAGATTCGTTTGAATATTTGTCAGCACACGTGGCAGGTTTAAATGTGCAGGGTGTATGTGACATGTCGGGCACTCGTATTTAGGTGCTAATTGCATGTCTATACTCTGCAAGCCTTCGTGTGCAATCTGGATTTGCCTGCAAACGCCTGTATCTGGATTCTTTGGCACTCCTTGCCCCACATTTTTTAATGATAAATTTTGCTAATTAAAATGTATTACTTAGTAATTACTGTCATTTCTAGGCAGCTATTAAGTTAATTGTGCTATGAACAGAGAACCCACAGCTATTTTACTGTAACCCAACAGATAATACTGGAATTTAAAAAAAAAAAAATTCTCAATAAATACAATAAACCCTAATCCAGTATAGTTTGCTCATTGCTTCTCATTATAAAACTAAAGTTGTCTGAATCCTGGAGACTGCATTTGGTAGGATACCCATATCTCTATCTTTTAAAATGTATAAGCATGTATGAAAAGGCTCTAACCGGGGACTCCAGTCTCGGAGAAGCTCCTGACGTCACTGTCCATATATTGACAGGGACGCCAGAGTATCCTTCTAGGAGTAGAATTTCCGGCCAGAGCATCGGCAACGCTCTGGGGGGATTCCGTTTTTAGACAGGGGCTCAATTTAGGAGCGGAATCCCGTTCCTGGAGGAGCCCCTGACATCATTATCCATATATGGATAGTGACGTCACAGGCTTCTCCAGGAGCGGACTCTCCGTCCAGAGCGTCGGCAACGCTCTGGCTGGGGATTCTGGTTCAGGAAGTTCAGTCCCTGTCGATATAGGTCCATAATTCCTAGGCAGCACGCCCGCTGTTTCGGGGTTATTTTTGACTCAGATCTTACCTTTACTCCTCAGATTCAATCATTTTCTCGCTCCTGTCATTTTCCCCTCAAAAACATCTTCAGAATCCGCCCTTTTCATACTGAGGAAACAGCCAAAACGCTCATTGTTGCTCTGATTCACTCTCGTCTTGACTACAGTAACTACATCAACGCCTCTACTCTATGCCAGTCACTGCACTGGTTGCCCATCCCCTTCAGAATTAAATTCAAACGTATTACTCTCACCCACAAAGCTCTCCACAGTGCTGCATCTCTTTACATCTCCTCCTTCATCTCTGTCTACCACCCTACTCGGGCTCTACGTTCTGCCAACGACCTTAGATTAAAATCCTTCATAATCCGAACCTCCCACTCCCGTCTCTAAAATTTTTCTCGTGCTGCACCAGTATTCTGGAATGTGCTACCCCGGACAATCAGATTCATTCCCAATATCCACAGTTTTAAACGTGCCCTGAAAACACATCTTTTTAGATAGGCCTATTACATTCCATAATCTGACTCATTTACTTGGCCCCATTAGTCATCAGAATAAGATTCTCTCATACACCTTGCACCCTAATGAACTTCATGTCCATCATACACGGATACTGGCTGGTGATCGGCTCATGCAGCTTTATGTGTACCACCCCATGTGTATAAATGATGGCTGGACCATTGTACTGAACAAACACTTTTACAGTTTGTGTCTCCCTTATTTCCTCATAGATTGTAAACTCTTGCGAGCAGGGTCCTCAATCCTCCTGTCTGAATTGTAAATTCGCTTTGTCACTATGTGATGTCTGATATTGTCTGTTTATGTTCCCTCTAAATTATAAATTCTGCGTAATGTGTTGGCGCTATATAAATAAAGATTATTATAATTATTTTGGACAGTTACGACAGGTACTACCTTTATGAATGTAATCTCCGGCCAGAGTGTCAGCAACACTCTGGGGATTCCGCTCCTGGAGGAGCCATGTATGCAGCGTTAAGCACTCGGCAGCCGAGTGGGCACTTGCCCGGGTTCGCCGGGTGCTGACGCCGACCTGGCATCCATCCATCTCTTCTAGATATTACGAAAGGTGCAAGTAGTTAACAAGATTTTTAATTACCAGCTTGAAATCATATTAGAGAAAATTACAGTAATATATCCAAACAATAATGGTAACAACACCAGAAGACTTAGTCTTCTTAGGCCTTATTTACACAGTGCAGTTTTTGAAGCCACAACCAAGAGTAGATCGTAAAGTATATAGGAAAGATTCTACTTCTCTCCTTTTTTTTTTTTTTTTTTAATCCACTCCTGGTCGTGGCCACACTAAAACTGCACTGTGTGAATACACCCTAAGAACCAGAAAAAAAACCTGACATGGTTTCCGTTTGTGGATTTTTATTTGCAAATCAAACCTAATTAAGTTCCCCAGTGCAATGAAAATGGCATCATGCATCTTGCCAGAACGAACGGTAATTAGATGGAGCAGTCTAATAAAGAGCTGATGTCTATAATGTTACTCCGTGGTTCCCAGAGAGGGGAAAGAGCCTTCACCTGGGGAGCAATGAATCAACATTATTGCACGTTAGCACTTTCTTCAGCTGATCTCACTAATGAGCTCTCCTAGAAAGATGCATGTGGCTGCGTTTGATGTTCTTCAAGACGTCTCTCAATGTGTTTACAAAGAAACTGATATCAGCACCAGCATTTTTAAACTGTTTTGAACTGTAAAAGTTGAGTTTTATTACACATGAAGAACTACTGTTTGTGTTCTAAAAGTGCTGTACAATGGCCAAGATATGTATTAAAAGCATTTTTTTTTTAAATAAAAAGGTGTCCGTGTGATTAGTGCAACTTTTATAACTAGTTTTTATCCAAAATTATTTTTACTTTTTGAGATACAGCTGCTCTGTTTTCTGTATACAAAGCAGCTGTATCGTTCGCTAAATCCTGCTCCCGTCAGGTCCGCGGGACTGACGAGTTCCTGCGTGTCTCTGACATGCAGGATCCACCTGTAATCCATCACATCTAAGTTCTTAACTTTAGATGTGATCGATTACAGGTGGATCCTTAGGCCTTATTCACACGAACGTGTTATACGTGCGTGCTACGCGCGTGATTTTCACGCGCGTCGCACGGACCTATGTAAACGAATGAGGCCATTCAGACTGTCAGTGATTTTCACGCAGCTTATGTGCGCTGCGTAAAACTCACGACTTGTCCTATACTTGCCCGGGTTTCGCACGTGATTCACGCAACAGTAGTAAAAAGAATGAATGAAAACAGAAAAAGCACCTTCTGCTTTTCTGTTTGTAAACATAAAAACAGAGTGTCATAATGATGCCGGCTGCGCAAAAATCACGCAGTCACGCACAAAATGCTAATGCCACATGGACCGTTTTTTGCATGCATGCATGCGCAAAATGGACACGTCCGTGTAAATAAGTCCTTAGAGTTAGAGACACGCAGGACCCGCTGACACTGAATCCATCAGATCCACAGGACTGACGGATTCAGGTCATAGCGAAAGATACAGCTGCTCTGTTTAGAGCAGCTGTATCTCAAAAAGTAAAACAAATTTTTCATAAAAACTATTTATAAAGTTGCACGAATCACACTGACAGACCTTTTCTATTTAAAAAAAATAAATAAAAAAATGGCACATAGCCTTTAACCCCTTCCCGACCACCCCACATAGTTTAACGGGCTGCAGCACTGGTCCTTGTGCCTGCAGTCCATTAATCTACGTGTGCTCCTAACAGCACACGGGCATTCCCCTATGCCTGGCATCTCCCAGTACTGCTACTACTAGCAGCCTTAGTACTGGGGGAAAACATCGGGTTGGATCAGAGCGGTGATCCTCGCCAATTAACCCCTTAAATGCGGTGCTCAATAGCGACCACCGCATTTAACAACAACGGCACGACGCGGTGCGATTGCGGGGGCCGATTGTTGCTATGGCAACCGAAAGCCTAACAAAGGCCTCCGGTCTGCCATCTATGGAAGGCGATTAGGTCCTGCCAGAGGCAGTTCCTAATATGCCCCATGTCTGTGTTAAACTGACAGGTATAATACCCTGCAATACATAAGTATTGCTGGGTATTATAACAACGATCCAACAATTGGATCTTCAAGTCCCTAGTGGGACTAAAAAAAGTTACAAAAATTTTTTTACAAAATTACCCTTTTTCCCTTTATAGTCCTTTATTATTAGAAAAAAAGAAATAAACTATGCATAATTGGTATCTTAGCGTCCGTAACGGCCTGAACTATAAAAATATTATGTCATTTATCCCGCACGGTGACCGCCATAAAAAAAAAACTATACCAGAATCACTATTTTTAGTCACTTTTGCTCCCCAAAAATTTAATAAATAGAGATCACAAAGTCGCATGTACCCAAAAATGGTACCAATAAAAACTACAGTTTGTTCCGCAAAAAACAAGCCCTCACAAAAATTTCTTGGTGGAAAAATAAAGTCGTGGCTCTTAGAATATGGCTAAACAAAAACGAAATAATTTTTTTTAAACCGTGATTGTCACGTTGGGTTCATGGACCCACTGGGCCGTACCGCCTTGGCAGTATGGCAGCTGGCCAACAGGTCGCAGGTGAGAGTTTATAGTTTATATAGTGTACCTGTGGCAGCTCGGACAGTAGCAAGGCAGGCTTGGCAGGAACTAGTCAGCAGGTAGACGTCAGGCGTGGAGAAGCAGGACAGGCGTGGTATACAGCACAGCACTGCTACAGCTAAGTACGGCGCTAGATCAGGATACAGGAGCAGGAAACACTGGGAGCAGGAAACACTAGGGGACCATTTGCAAGACAGACTTGGAATACAACAAAGCTCAGGCGTGGGAGGATGGGGCTGGGACCTTATAGCCCAGGGTGCTCTGGAGCAATTCGCTCAATCACCAACATGCGTGCGCTCTGGCTTCTTAAGTCTGGACTGAGCTCGTGAGCGCACCCTTGTGGTCACTGTGGAGCAGGACGGCCGTATGTGTAGACATCTCTTGAGAGAAGGGCGTCGACTGGATGGAAGGAGTTTGTGGTCAGCGACCACGGACGTTAGAGATTTTATCATGCAAACACCATAAGACCTAAAAAAAACTATATACATATGGTATCGCTGTAATCGTATCGACCCACAGTATAAATTAAATATGTAATTTATACTGCACAGTGAATGCCATAAAAAAAAAGAACAAAAAACAATAATAGTTTTCACGGCCTAATTACACTAAATTCAGCAAAAAACCTATGGGATCAAAATGCTCACTATACCCCTAGATAAATTATTTTTAGGGCTGTAGTTTCCCTGGGGGGGTTACTTCTGGGGGGTGTTGTAATTACGGGGTAGGGAGACAGACAGGTGAGCCCTAATCTACCCGCCACTCAGTCCCCGCCTACTTGCAACGGCCCGTCCTAGGTGACGGTGTACAACTGGGCGATGGTCCCTACGTTCAATAAGTGCATGACAGACAAACACAAGGGTACACAGAAGCTAAGGGAAATGGGGCAGTTGCCCACAGCAACAGAGTGAGCAACAAGAGTAGTGAACGAGCCGAGTCAAACCAGGTGTGCACGAGGTACAAATTTCAGAGCAGGAGCGTAGTCAGTAAAGCCAGGGTCAAAAATGAAGCTAGGTCAATCATAGCAGGAGCAGAAGAGCCAGGAAACAGAAAAGAATCACAGGCAAAGGAGGAGCAGGAAATGCAGGTATAAATAAACAGAGGGCGGGAGCTAGCTCCGTCTGGCCAGGCTGTGATAGGCTCTCCCACTCCTCATCCTCCCAGCCTGACTGGTAGAAGATCGTGTCACTCTCTCAGACTTAGGAGCAGGTGCAGACTGATTACCCACGGGCGGCGACACTGTGTCTGGCAGATCCTTTACAGGTGTCCACTGATTTGGTCCCGCAGGGGCTTTGCAAATGCGACATGACACCCGAAAACCAATCCAGCAAACTTGAGCTCCAAAAGCCAAATAGCGCTGCTTTGCTTCTAAGCCCCGCCGTGTTTCCAAGCAGCCGTTTATTACCACATATGGGGTATTGCCGTAATCCGGAGATATTGCTTTACAAATCTTGGGGTGCTTTTTCTTCTTTATTCCTTGTAAAAATTTATAACTTCTAAGTTTTATTGGAAAAAAATTTTGATTTTAATTTTTACGGACTAATTCCACTAAATTCAGAAAAAAAAACTGTGGGGTTAAAATGCTCACTATACCCCTTGATAAATTCCTTGAGGAGTGTAGTTTGCCAAATGGTGTCTTTTTGTTAACCCTGTTTTGGCTCCACAAGACCTCTTCAAACCTGACATGGTGCCTAAAATATATTCTAATAAAAAGGAGGCCAAAAATCCTCTAGGTTCTCCTTTGCTTCTGAGGCCTGTGTTTCAGTCCATTACCACACTAGGGCCACAAGTGGGATATTTCTAAGAACTGCAGTATCTGGGCAATAAATATTGAGTTGCGTTTCTCTGGTAAAACCATCTGTGTTACAGAAAAAAATGGAATAAAATGGATTTTCTGACAAAAATAAAGAAATTTGTACGTTTCCCCTCTACTTTGCTTTAATTCCTGTGAAGCACCTAAAGGGATCAGAAACTTTCTAAATGCTGTTTTGAAAACTTTGAGGGGTGCAGTTTTTAAAATTGGGTGACTTATGGGGGTTTCTAATATATAAGGCCCTCAAAGCCACTTCAGAACTGAACTGGTACCTATAAAAATAGGTTTTGGAATTTTTTTTGAAGATGTGAGAAATTGCTTCTAAGGCCTCATGCACACTTAAATCACCGTTTTCACAGCCGTTTTTGACGGGTCCGTGAACCCGTTTTAGCGGCCGTGTGACTTCCGTGTGCACTACCGTGTGCACTCCGTGTTTCCGTTTCCGTGCGCCGAGCATGGTACTGTCCAGGGTGCTGAAAGAGTTCATGGGGGGCACTGATCGCTGGTAACTCTTTCAGCACCCTGGACAGTACATGCTTGGCGCGCGGAAAATAAAATTTTAATGTAATAAAAAAAAATAAGTTCATACTTACATTCCTCCTGTCCTGCCTCCAGCGATGACGTTCAATCCATGTCGCCGCTGCAGCCAATTACAGGCTGCCGCGTCACAAAAGAAGGTCAGACTGGAGAAAGAAGAGGGACTCGTCTCCAAGACAACGACCAGGTACGTATGGAATGCTTTTTATTTTATTTTTAATCAGCAGCCTCTTTTCTCTATCAGTTATTGATAGAGACAAGTGGCTGCCGATTAGTGTAATGTTTTTCTGCCCGTCCGGCGGTTGCTAGGCAACGGCTCCGTCACACACGGACGGCACACGGATGCCTTCCGTGTGCTTTCAGTTTTTTTGACGGCCCCATTAACTTGCATGGGCCTCACAGTTACGGAATCCCGGACCAAAGTAGGACATGCTCTACTTTGGATCGGAACGGAGCAACGGACCGTCAAAAAAACTGTAGTGTGCATGGCCCCACTGAACTGAATGGGTTCAGGGTGCTATCCGTGACAAAAACGGATAGCACCCTGAAGGAAAAAAACTGAAGTGTGCATGAGGCCTAAGCCTTGTAATGTTCTAGAAAAATACGATGTTCAAAAAATAATGCCAACATAAAGTGGAAATATGGGAAATGTTAATTAGTAACTAGTTTGTGTGGTATTACTATCTGTTTTACGAGCAGATACATTTCAATTTAGAAAGATTCTAATTTTTGCTAATTTTCTCTAAAGTTTGGTGTTTTTCATAAACAAATACTGAATTTATTGATCACATTTTTCCACTAACCTAAAGTACAATTTGTCACATGAAAACAATCTCAGAATCGCTTGGATAGGTAAAAGCATTCCCAAGTTATTACCACATAAAGTGACAAATGCCAGATCGGCTGCGTCCACACGGCCAAAACAAACTCTGTCCTGAAGGGGTTAAAGGGGTTTTCCGGAACCAATTAGTCCAAACCTGTTAAACTAAACATGTCAAACCAAATCTTTTTGTAATGTACTTGCGTTTGAAAACATTTTCCTAGCGGCGTATCTCAACTTCTATCACGTGATGCCTCGCTAACCCGAAATCCTAACTTCCGCCTCAGCCCCGTCCATGAGCTCTAACTTCCATTTTCCGGCAGTCTGAGTGTACGGTCACGTCATAAGTTATGTAACTGTACACTGTCTTAGGGGTTTTAACATGTTCTCTTACGCCTATTCAGAGCATGCGTGGTTGATACACACTGTGTCTAACACACATGCTCTATTCCAGGGTTCAGCAACCTCCCGCACACGTGCCACAGCTGTCACGCGGGGCCTTGATCTCTGGCATGCTCTCCCCTTGTTCAGCGCCGTTGTATGCTGCGGCGCTGAAGACAGGGAGGGACTCGGGGGCAGAGCGGATAGACAAAGGGGCAGAGCGACACAGTGGCAGAGCGGGGAGACACACTGGCATACTCTCCCCATGTTCAGCGCCATTGTATGCTGCGGCGCTGAACACAGTGGGAGACTGAGGGGCAGAGCGGAGAGACTGCGCCAGAGCGGGGAGACACAGTGGCAGAGCGGGAGAGACAGGCGTAGAGCGGAGAGACACAGTGGCAGAGCGGGGAGACACACTGGCATGCTATCCCCTTGTTCAGCGCCGTTGAATGCTGCGGCGCTGAACACAGGGAAAGATTCAGGGGCAGAGCGGATACACAAAGCGCCAGAGTGGGGAGAGGCCGGGGCAGAGCGGAGAGACAGTGGCAGAACGGTGAGACACACTGGCATTCTCTCCCCATGTTCAGCGCTGTTGTATGCTGCAGCGCTAAACACAGGGAGAGACTCAGGGGCAGAGTGGGGAGAGACAAAGGGAGAGACAGGGGCAGAGTGGAGAGACACCGAGGGAGGCCGGGGAGACACAGGGGCACAGCGGGTGGAGACCCAGGATCTGCATGGGGAGAAAATACTAGGGGAGGAAACATCGGCGCTTTGATTCATTGGATTTGTAGTCTTTATTCACAACAGGAAACGGCCGGTCACAGCAAAATAGCGATGTAAACAAACTGGAAAATAACCTCAGGGAGCGTAGAATGAAGAAATCGAATCATAAAAACAGGTGGGGAACATAGATTGAACAGAAGTAACAGATATAAATGTTTATTAAAGAGGCTCTGTCACCAGATTTTGCAACCCCTATCTCCTATTGCAGCAGATCGGCGCTGCAATGTAGATAAGAGTAACGTTTTTTGTTTTTTTTTTAAACGAGCAATTTTGGCCAAGTTATGACCATTTTTATATTTATGTAAATGAGCCTTTCTAAAGTACAACTGGGCGTGTATTGTGTTCGTTACATCTGGGCGTTTTTACTTCTTTTACTAGCTGGGCGTTGTGAATGGGAGTATCATCCACTTCTCTTCAGAACGCCCAGCTTCTGGCAGTGCAGACACACAGCGTGTTCTCGAGAGATCACGCTGTGACGTCACTCACTTCCTGCCCCAGGTCCTGCATCGTGTCGGACGAGCGAGGACACATCGGCACCAGAGGCTACAGTTGATTCTGCAGCAGCATCTGCGTTTGCAGGTAAGGCAAGCCAGGAAAAGGTTTTGTCCGGCTCCCATTTTGGAGTGATTGTGCAATGCAGCTTGTAGACGCTATAGGACACACTAAAAGGCTAAGGGTATGTTCACACGCTTACTAAAAAACATCTTAAAATACGGTTCTGTTTTCAAGGGAAAACGGCTCCTGATTTTCAGCCGTTTTTTAATCAAACTTGCGTTTTTCACAGCTGTTTTGGGAGCTGTTTTTCTATAGAGTCATTGAAAAACGGCTGAAGAAGTGACATGCACTTCTTTTTCGCGGGTGTCTTTTATGTGCCGTTTTTTGTAAGTGAGGCGTAAAAAAATGCCCCGTTGGTACAGAACGCCGTATTTCCCATTTAAATCCAAGGGCAGATGTTTGTAGGCATCCTGCTTCCAATTTTTCAGCCGTTTTTTGAGACTTTTACGTGCTTTTCTGTTTACAAACATCCAAACGGAGTGTCATAATGATGGCAGCCGCGCATCATACGCTGATGACACATGGAGCTGTTAAGTGTCTTTTGCGCACGCAAAACGCCGTGTTTTTTGCGTGCGCAAAACGTCCACGCTCATATAAATCAGGCCTTAGAATGATGAAAGTGAAGTTTGACTTTTTTACATGCTTTTTTGGCACATTTTACGTGCCAAAAAACGCTTGATTACACTTTTAATTTACATAACTGGTAAAGTGCGCTGTTAGTACATACAACGCGCTTTTTTACACGCGCGTTTTTAAAAAATGCGTTGTGTAAATAAAGAAGTGAGTCAATTCCTTTGCACGTAAAATGTGCCAAATGTTCTCATAGTCAATAGGAGTCCTAATTATGCGCCAAAAAGCGTCAAAAGCTTGATTAACCTTCCTATTTACATCAATGGGAAAGTGAGCCGTTCTTTACGCAAGCGTTTTTTTAAAACGTTGTGCGTAAAAAATGAACGGGGGTGTGTGTGGCACAGTTGCATGTTTGGGGGAATTTGTGTGTGTGTGTGGGGGGGTGTGTGCTCGCCGCTGATTCTTCAAAACCGCTGTTAAGCAGCTATGAAGGATCAGCGACGCCCATGCCTACTCCGCTGCTCAAAAATAAAACACAGCTCTTCTGCGCACACTGCACACACACAGCTCTGCTACACACACACAGCTCTGCTATACACACACACACATTTACAGCAGGTGTGGGGGGGCCGCGAGAGGTGGGGGTTGCGATGGGGGGTGTAATCTATAGACCCCCCAATGTAACTGAGGAGATAGAAGGTCAAATATATAAACAAATGGAGTGGGCTGCACAGGCTGGTACTGTAGTAATAATGGGAGATTTTAATTACCGAGATATTAATTGGTGTCATGGTTCGGCTTCAACTGCAAAGGGGAGAAATTTCCTCAACCTCTTGCAGGAAAATTTTGTGGGCCAGTTTGTGGAAGACCCGACTAGAGGTGAAGCTCTGGATCCGGTCATTTCTAATAATGCAGAGCTTGTTGTGAATGTCAATGTTCGTGAAAATCTTTGTAACGGTGATCACAATATAGTTACATTTTATCTATACTTTAAAAAACAAACACAGTGTCATGTCCGTGGCTGCAGGCAGTCTGCTCCAATCTCCCCCTGACAGTTGCAGCCAGGAGTCAGCAAGCGCTGGCCCCAGCGCCTCCTCAGGAGACACTGGCGCTCGCTTCCCCTCACCTCAGCTGGATCCCGTAGGGTGCGTTCACACACTCGTGCCCGCTCTTAAAGGGGCAGCGCGTGCACCAGACTTTGATGAACATCAGGCCGAGTACCCTGGACTATAAGAGGGGTCCAGCCCCCTGCTTTGATGCCTGAGCGTTTTTGTTTTCCTAGTTTGTCTATGCAATGGTCTTCTAGTATGTTCCTGTTCCCTGCATTCCATACTATCCTGGTCGTGTGCCATGCTGAGCCTAAGTCGTGCCGTGCTGTATACCACTCCTGTCCTGCTTCACCACGCCTGACTTCTACCCGCTGCCTAGTCCCAACCGTGCCTGCCTTGCTACTGTCCGAGCTGCCATAGGTACCCTATACGAACTATAGACATTGACCTGCACCCTGTTGGCCAGCTGCCATACCGCCAAGGCGGTACGGCCCAGTGGGTCCACGAACCCTTCGTGACACACAGACTGGAAGGGCAAAAACACTTAATCTTAAGAAGGCCAATTTCCCCAGGATGAGGGCTGCAATTCAGGATATAGACTGGGAAGAACTAATGTCAAATAATGGTACAAATGCTAAATGGGAGATTTTCAAATCTAATTTGGGTAATTATAGTGCAAAATTTATTCCTATAGGTAACAAGTATAAACGACTAAATTTAAACCCCACGTGGCTTACACCTTCTGTAAAAAGGGCATTTGAAAGCTACAAATCTGAGGGTACAGCTGTAGCCTTTTTAAATTATAAAGAGCTTAATAAAATCTGTAAAAAGGTGATAAAATCAGCAAAAATACAAAATGAAAGGCAGGTGGCCAAGGATAGTAAAACAAATCCCTTAAAATTCTTCAAGTATGTAAATGCAAAAAAAACAAGGTCTGAACTTGTAGGACCCCTAGATAGTGGTAATGGGGAGTTGGTCACAGGGGATCAAGAGAATGCAGAGTTACTAAATGGGTTCTTCAGCTCTGTATATACAACAGAAGAAAGAGCGGCCGATGTAGCCGGTGCCAGTGCTGTTAATATATCAGTTGATATACTGAATTGGATGAATGTACATATGGTCCAAGCTAAATAAAATAAAATAAATGTACTCAAGGCCCCAGGACCAGATGGGTTACACCCTAGAGTTCTTAAAGAGCTTAGTTCAGTTATTTCTATCCCCCTCTTCATAATATTTAGAGATTCTCTAGTGACTGGTATAGTGCCAAGGGACTGGCGCAGGCAAATGTGGTGCCTATTTTAAAAAAGGGCTCTAGGTCTTCCCCGGGTAATTAGAGACCAGTAAACTTAACATTCATCGTGGGGAAAATGTTTGAGGGGTTATTGAGGGACTATATACAGGATTATGTGACAAAAAATATTATTATAAGTGACAGCCAGCTTGGTTTTACGAAGGACAGAAGTTGTCAAACCATCTGATTTTGATTTTATGAAGAGGTGAACAGAAGCCTAGACAGAGGGGCTGCTGTGGATATAGTGTTTTTGGACTTTGCAAAGGCATTTGACACTGTCTTTCATAGACGTCTAATAGGTAAATTAAGGGCTATAGGTTTAGAAAGTATCGTTTGTAATTGGATTGAGAATTGGCTCAAGGACCGTATCCAGAGAGTTGTGATCAATGATTCCTACTCTGAATGGTCCCCGGCTATAAGTGATGTACCCCAGGGTTTCGTGCTGGGACCACTATTATTCAACTTATTTATTAATGATATAGAGGATGGGATTATTAGCACTATTTCTATTTTTGCAAATGACCCCAAGCTACGTAGTATTGTACAGTCTATGGAAGATGTTCATGAATTGCAAGCGGATTTAAACAAACTAAGTGTTTGGGCGTCCACTTGGAAAATTAAGTTTAATGTAGATAAATGTAAAGTTATGCATCTGAGTACCAACAATCTGTATGCATCATATGTCCTAGGGGGAGCTACACTGGGGGAGTCACTTGTTGACAAGGATATGGGTGTACTTGTAAATCATAAACTAAATAACAGCATGCAATGTCAATCAGCAGCTTCAAGGGCCAGCAGGATATTGTCGTGTATTAAAAGAGGCATGGACTCGCGGGACAGGGATGTAATATTACCACTTTACAAAGCATTAGTGAGGCCTCATCTAGAATATGCAGTTCAGTTCTGGGTTCCAGTTCATAGAAAGGATGCCCTGGAGTTGAAAAAATTCAAAGAAGAGCAACGAAGCTAATTAGGGGCATGGAGAATCTAAGTTATGAGGAAAGATTAAAAGAATTAAACCTATTTAGCCTTGAAAAACACGACTAAAGGGGGAAATGTTTACCCTATATAAATATATGAATGGCACATACAAAAAATCTGGTGAAATCCTGTTCCATGTAAAACCCCCTAAAAAAACTAGGGGGCACTCCCTCTGTCTGGAGAAAGAAAGGTTCAACCTGTAGAGGCGACAAGGCTTCTTTACAGTGAGAACTGTGAATCTATGGAATAGCCTACCGCAGGAGCTGGTCACAGCAGGGATAGTAGATGGCTTTAAAAAAGGGTTAGATAATTTCCTAGAACAAAAAAATATTAGCTCCTGTGTGTAGAAATTTTTACCTTCCCCTTTCCCATCCCTTGGTTGAACTTTATGGACATGTGTCTTTTTTTCAACTGTACGAACTATGTAACTATGTAACATTGATCCAGCCTTGAGCATAGACATGATTGATATTAGTTGCTAATACAAGTAACTGAAAGGAAGTATATTTGCCATTATTAAATATAAATTTGGGCTCTACGTCAGACATATACTTATTTTCTGGCAGTCACGTTTCCAGCAGAAATTCTAGGGGCAGAAGTGCTGGTAACATTCCATCATTGAGCACCAGTAACACTTGCAGGCTAAATATAGGCAATCAAACATGGGGATTTAAAAAAATAGTTCACCCTAATGAATAATTACAATATGAAACTTTTTCCCTTTTAGGGACCCATTAAAATCAGTTTCATAGTGCTAATAGTCTCGTGTTTTGGTGTGGAGCTACACTTACATTATGAGCATTGTCAAAAAATCAATACAGCACTGTAGTTTTGTTCTGTCTTTTTACATTAAACGTAGGCTGTGATAAATGCCTAACAGTGGCATCTGTCGCCCATAGGCTATTGTGGCATCCATTTACCAGATATGTAATGAGCTTTCAATAGCTTTTCATGACGTATTCGTTTAACCCGCAGACTACCATGTGAAATCAGTGGGATTGAATAGCGTAGTCTACTGCACTTTTCCATACCTTTTTTTGTGGTATACTGACATATACCAGCCAAAAAGAGGTTATAAGGACACTCATTTTGCCCTAGTCTGACAATGGAGCCCTATGGAAACGTTTAGCGTGCACGTCGGAACATTTCCTGACGTACACACTAAACGTAAAAAAAAACGTGCCGTGAACAGGGCCTAAGCCATTTACACAGTTGATTTAAACATTTAATAGGTGAAAATTGCTGATCATAAAGTGTTATCTGGTACTAAAAAGTTGTGAAAATCTTCTCCACCCCCACCAAGTGAGCTCATACACTATGGAATACATGCTTTATAAGTTTTTTCTGGTTGTTAGTTGTAAATAATATGAACTAAGGGAGAGATTTTATCAAAACTAGTGCAAAAGAAAAGTGGAGTAGTTCTGCAAAATAAGGTCTGATTGGTTACTATGGTTAGCTAGTCCACTTTTTCTTTGCACTAGTTTTGATAAATTTCCCCCTTGGGCACACAGCGTATCCGCTCTGGGAGCCGCAGGGAATTCTGGCCGAAAAACCGAAACAAATTGTGGTGCAGCTTTTCATCTGGAATGTCCGCTGTGGAAAACTGCCCATAAAAAAAAAAGTCTCATACTTACGTAGCTATGGCGACCCGTCCCACTGCCGTCCTGCGGGCCGGCCTCCAGTGATGACGTTTCATCCCATGTTACTGCTGCAGCCTGCGGTCACATGGGATGAAATTTCATCTCAGGAGGTCTTTCGGAATCATATTTCATTCTCTGCAAAAAACGCAACACAAAAGCAGTGATTACGCAAATACAATTGGCATTCTGCGGATTAAAAAATCGCACCACAGTTCAATTTCTGAGCGTTTTTTCCCCTCGTCATTTACGCAGCATGTGGATGAGATTTGTTCACATCTCCTCTACTCTGCTTCTACTGTATTATGCTGTGGATTGTTCTCAACAAAACCAGTATTTACACTACGTGTGAACTTACCAATAGCATTTACTTTTCTATTATCTCGAGAAATGCACGTGGAGTAGTACAATGATAGGATATTTCCTTATCCATGTCCCATAAACCATCAGTGCTGTGGCCAACAAGTTCATACAAAGAACAAATGGTGCAAAATATTCTCTTCAAAATTCCGAGCCATTACGCTCCTGTGCCATCATTAGTTCTAAAACATATACTATAGAGAGTGGCTGGTTGCATGAAATTCTTATTTAGCGCCTACTTTATACTAGGGCTCAGCAATTATTCATTAAAAAAGATATTCAGCAGATATTACCAACGTCATCTTGCGCATTTCATTTTTTTCCCTGGTTTAAAAACTATAAATCTTATGGTAGAGCAGGGAGCCGTCCGTTCCCTGCTCTAGTTTTCACTATGTAATCACAGCCGCACGCGGCTCCTCGCAGACAGGCGCAATTACATCACTGCCTCGCGCTTGTCTTTGCCGAACAGTAAGTGTTTTGGGACGCATATTTTCATGTTCTGCTGGACGTCTGCCATATACGGGCGTTTTAGGCATCCTATTAGTCCACGGTGTCTTAAATATCCGCCCCATTCACTATTATTGTCCGCATCAATGCCTGCTCTATTTACTTCTTGTTTATCCTCAATTCCCGCACGCCATGGCGATTGGCAGTGTTTGCCCCAATTGTATATACATGGATGATGGGGTTATATACAGGGTTGATGGGAATAAAATAGAGGGATGATGGGGGTCCCTGTATATTACCCCCATCATCCCTGCATATAAGCAACATAATCCCTGTAAATTACCCCCATCAACACTGTATATCGGGATGATGGGCGTTATATATGGGGATGATGGCTGTCTGGTATATATGTGGATGATGGGGGTTGTATACAGGAATGATGGCTGGTATATAAAGGGAATATGGGGGTAATATGCAGGGATGATGGGAGTTATATACACGGACCCCATCATCCTTGTATATGCCAACCCACCAACCCTGTATATAACCCCTATCAACCGTGTATATAACCCCCATCAACCCTGTATATACCATTGGGGCGGGCACTGTCCACTCGCTGTGGTGCGTGGGCATTAAGGCTAAGTAAATTTGGCGGGCATTGAGGACACCGTGGACTAATAGGATGCCTGAAACGCCGGTATACGGCAGAAAACCAGCGGAATCTGAAAGTATGCGCTAAGCCACACAGACCGGAGGAGCAGAGAGATCTCTTCCACTCGTCTTTGGAACGGGGTTAGGTATGTATTTTATTAATTTTATTAAGCACTATTGAGGCTGTATGGGGCACTATGCTGTATGGGGCATTATACTGTGTGGGGGCAGCTGTGGGGCATTTTACTGTGTGGAGGGTTTCTATAGGGACGTTATACTGTGTGGGGGCAGCTATAGGGACATTATACTGTGTGAGGGGCAGTGTCAAGGGTATATTATATACAGTACTATACAGCAGGATCAGGGAAGCTATATTAATACAATCGCGTAGCATTCAAATAGGGGTTGTGGCATGCAAAAGGGGTGTGGCCTAAATATGTTCATTAATCGTAATCGAGGTTACATGTTCAATTCATCATGATTTTGATTTAGGTCATAACCCAGCATTACTTTTATATTTTTCTTCTTTTTTTTTTCATTGAAGCTCAATGGAGAGCTGAAACTTTGGCTTCTAGCTCAGCGAACGTGATGTCAGTGAGATCATATTGCAGAGAAATAGCCCCTGTTTCATGTGGTGGTCACCCAACCATCACACTCTTCTTAGATAAAGCTGTTCATCACATCAAAAGGATTACGCCAGCCCCAAATCCAACCCCACACACTTCCCCATTCTACTGTCTCCCATCTTTTGTGTCAACTGCAACATTTCAAAATAAACAAAAAAAACGATCTCTATTATTTGTGTCTAGAAGAATAATGCCATGGAAGGAAATGTTCATGTATTCCACATTAGACTAGTACACTGAAATTAATCCTACTTGGCAGATAGAAGGTCGGTTGTATAGACTTTCTAGCAGACTTATTGCCTTTCTTGTACTTCACTTAGATACACCTGGTGCTTTTTTTCCTTTGGCCACATGATTAGAAGCCTTCATGTCACTATCCTACTTTTATGTTGTCTAATACAGATAAAATGAATGGCTATTAGAGATGAATATGTTCCTTTTTCTCTGCCCTTCTACTCTATCTTTATGCTTCCTGGGAGACAGAGGTAGAAAGGTTAATGTAATTGCCTTCTCTGCTATAGTCTAACATATGGTATTACCCTGCATTGTTAGGCTCAGACATGATGGCACTATCTTATTTGTAGATTTATGAGAAACAAATGGTATTTCGACTGTTCTCATTCCACACACATTCTTCACACTGTACGTCGTTACTCAATTTGATGTTCTCATAATCAGTTTTTTAGGTTAGATCTTTCATGGGAATGCATATATATATATATATATACACACGTATATGTATAAATATATATATATTAGTATGAACTGTCCTCGTTTAAGATCAATGCTGCCAAATGTTTTGTCTCTTCCTATTGATCGACATAGGAAACTCTTCTGATGCCTGTAAATTTCTGCCACTGCAGAGAAAATCCCCACACTTCCCATCTTAGTTTTTACAAGACAGGTTTCTTACTTTGCTTCTGTCTTGACCATCAATCACTATAACATTTTAAGCCTGTGGATGAGGTTTGGACTTTAAAGTTTAATGGCTGGTATGTTGCAGTAAACGGAAGAGTGGTGCTGGCTTTTACAGTACTTTTGACATAAAATGCAATGTAAATAAAGGTGTATTTTTTTCCCCTCATCTTCTATAGCTCTATGCTCGACCGTTATTTGAAAGTGAAATGCATTTAACTACGTTTGTGAAAGGTTTTCCTGTTTTTCTCTCCTGTTTCTGGCAAGAAATATATGGCCCACTAGTAGACTGTAAAGGCTTGGTTCACACCTGTGTTGTGACATTTCGTTCTTCTCAGTCAGAGGAGCAGAACAAGGGAATAACTAAAGCAGCGGTTCCGTTGCACAATGGACACCGCCGGTGGCCGACGAAACCCAATGGGATGATTAACGGACATGCTGCACTATTGTCTCCGGTAATACCTGCCGGAGCAGTGACGAAGGCGACTGGCGGAGCCTCCAACCCAGATGTGAATGAATACTTATAAACATATGTCTCAACAGGAAAATGGTTATGAGGGCTAGGTCACCAGCATGTGCGGATTTAAACCTCCCTTTGTCAGAATAGAAACTCCAAAATAATTATGAAAAACACTAGAAACAGAAGGAGTCATGCACTATTGTAATACAATTTGCCAATGGCATAGAAAAATAATTTTTATTGGACAATACAAAATACATAGAGTTAAAAAAGACTACAAATCTGAAGACTGTATACCTCCCAAGTGGTGAGGATGAACCTAAAAGAATGAAGCCTAATACAAAGATGTAAATGCAACCTGGTTGTACTTTTTCTAGGAGTTTTTGATAGACTTTGGAGATATTTAAGGGTGGATCCTGCATATTTTGATGAAATCTACTGACAGTCTAATGTACTAGTCCTTCTCAAAAAGTATGTACAGTATATGCACTCAGGAGTCAACGCAGTCGTCTACCAGGAAATTTTAGAGCTTTATGGAGATGCTGATTTCATTTTCCAGCAGGACTCGGCACCTGTCCACACTGCCAAAAGTACCAATACCTGGTCTAATAACCACAGTATCACAGTATCACTGCGCTTGATTGGCCAGAAAACTCGTCTCATCTAAACCCCATAGACAATCTATGGGGTATTGTCAAGAGGAAGATGAGAGACACCAGACCTTAAAAGGCAGACGAGCTGAAGGCCGCTATCAAAGCAACCTGGGCTTCCATAACACCTCAGCAGTGCCACAGGCTGATCGCCTCCATGCCACGCCGCATTGATCACACCTCAGCAGTGCCACAGGCTGATCGCCTCCATGCCACGCCACATTGATGCAGTAATTCATGCAAAAGGAGCCCCGACCAAGTATTGAGGGCATATACTGTACATACTTTTCAGTAGGCCTACATTTCGGTATTAAAAATCATTTTTGAAATTGGGCTTATATAATATTCTAATTTTCTGAGACACTAAATTTTGGGTGTTCATTAACTGTTACCATAATCATCAACATTAGAAGAAAAAATGCTGGATATGGATCACTGTGTGTAATGAATCTATAGAATGTAGGAGTTTCACTTGTTGAATTGTATTACTGAAATTAACTTTTTGATGATATTCTAATTCATTGAGAAGGACCAGTATATACTGACATCTGCCTGACTGACATCTGCTGCCTAAGGAAACAAGTGTTAGGCCGGGTTCACATGGTTCGGATACGCGGTTTAAAACTATGCAATGAATCCAACCTAGAACCCGCAGCACATTCCGTACGAAAACCGCACCACATTTTGGAGCAGTTTTTTGGGCGGAATTTCCGCTGTGGAAAGCAGCGCAAGAAAATAAAAAAAAACTTTCATATTTAACCCGGCCGTAACCAGTGCGTCCCTGTGAAATGATTGTAAAGTGAGGGCTTACTGTACTATCTGTTTGTGCACACACATTTTTTGTTATTGTTGGTTTTGGTATGACCAGAGAATTGTGAATTATAACAACATTTTACTTCTCAATTTTTATTTAACTATCTCTATAAACCTAAATTGGGTCCACCAAAAGCAACTTATTTGTGTTGTGGGGCATCTATTTACTGCATTACTAAAGATAATCCAATACAATGATGTAAATTTGACACTTAAAATGTTTTGTATCACAAAAGAACAACGGATGTGGAGTTTCTCTCCATTAACATTCGCTTCAAAGATCCTGAATGTTTGTTGAATATGAAATGCATTGGCTCTTTTAACCAAGCGGATTGATGTCCTGTAAGGCTTTATCCTAATGATCGTGTCGCTGTAATTTCTGTTATGTGTTTTTATATTGCAGTGCTAAAATTTCAAAGGAAGCGCCGGAAAAATATGGTCCATTATTAAGAAAACCCAGGAAGAACATAAAACTACTTGCGAGAACCTGCCTCAGTCATGCCGCCTACATAGACAGGTACAGTATGTGGCCTTTGAGAGAGAAATGCTTGATATACGGCTTGTTGGAAGTGCGGGAATCTGGCATGGTTATGTTTATTATGTGCAAAGTAGCAGTGTCGAATTTGAGATAAATGCAATTCTGCAAATCGTTTTGTATGAGTCACGAATGAACGCATCACTTGGAATCTGCTCTTCTCTGATATGCTTTTTAAGCTGAAGCTATGCTGTGACTTTCGATTTGTACATTTTTCCTGTAGAGCCCTACTTGCATGAAAGTCTATTAGTCATTATTTGATTATTTTACCTTTTAAAGGTACAGATTTCATTTCATGTGGACATATTCCTAGTTTTTATCATTTGACAGCTGAAATATGTGGGGTTCAAATCCGCAGCATAATACAGCAACAACAAAGTAAATGATAGTTGAGGAAATCTCATGTACACGCTGCATATTTTTTCTGCATGTAAATTTACCTCCGGTGCAGAATTTTAAAATCCGTACCATGTCAGTTTACCTTGCATTTCCGCTTGCGAATTGTATCTGTTTAGTTGTAAGGAAAAACGCACCAAAACCCGCAGCATGAAAACACACCGATTTACGCATCAAAATGTATAAACCGCACCAGAAAATGTATAAAAAAACGCATGATTAGTTGCGGTTTTTACCTGCCAATTTCCAGCATTTTCCTGCGGTTCTGATGCTTACTTTCTGCAGCAAAATACGCAATGTGTGCATGTAGCCTTACACTTTCTAGGTCCGTATTCTGGCATAGAAATGCTGCAAACTTTTCTAAAAAGTCGGTGGAGTTTAGCAGAAGGGGGCATGGCCATTCACATCCCGACGCATTTACCAGAATTTGACCTAAATTACAGTGGAAATCTACACCAGCTGCTGGCTGGCGTAGATTTCATTAAGATGCGCATGGACAGCTAAATGGTGTGTGTCTCTTAATAAATTTGTCACATCTTACTCCAGCTTGTTCCTTATTAAGACTGGCGCAATCTTAATAAATCTCCCCCAAACTGTTCTTCCATTAGGGCATATGTCAGTAAGAGATTGCACTCCTCTTCTTGGAACTCTACACAATTAGTCAGGATGAAAAACTTCTACAAAAGTGACTCTTCGGGTATATTCACTCAAGGTATAGACGCTGCAGATTGTACGGATTTGCGGACGGAAGATCTGAAGCTTAATACAGTAGCCGCAAAATGGATGACATTTTAAAATGTTACACAGGAAATGCATAAATTGATTTGCGGTATTTTAATCCGCAGAATTTCAATTTATTCTGCGAATTTGATGCGCATTCGTGGCAAAATTTCCCAATTGAGTTCAGTGGGGAAGTGAAATTTTCGCATTTTACTTTTATTTTTTTTGTCCTGAAGCATAATTTCTTAGTACCACAGTGTGTCTTCTCTTTTGTTTAGTGTAATTGAACCACTGATTACTATGGCTTAGCATCCTGCTTATTTTTTATTATTATTTTACAATGGTGAATGTAACATATCTTTGCATTTTTTTATACTATGTCGTAGAGATTTCAGCATAACATTTTATTATATATGATGGATATATAAAACTCTATCACTTTTTTAACACTTTTATAATGTTTTCCAGAGTGATATTATACTTTTTAATTTCTACATTTGAGCAGTAAGACTCTGTTCACATTACGTTATGTGAACATACTTAGTATAGTGGCAAATGCCGATGTATGCCACTTTATAACTATACAGTAGTGTACATTAAAGCCTTACATTGGAGATATACAGTACTTTGCAAAAGTTTTAGGCAGTTGTGGAAAAATGCTTCAAGGTAATAATGCTTTAAAAAATATAAGTGTTAATCGTTTTTTTTTTTATCAATTAATAAAATACAAAGTGGATAAACAGAAGAGAAATCTAAATCAAATTAATATTGGGTGTGACCACCCCTTGCCTTCAAAACGGTATCAATTCTTCTAGGTACACTTGCACAAAGTCATGGGTTTTGTAGGATTATAGTCAGGTATATGATTAACCAATTATGCCAAACAGGAGATAATGATCATCATTTTCATATGTAGGTTGAAACACTGTCATTAACTGTAGCAGAAACAGCTGTGTAGGAGGCTTAACCAGTTCAGGACCGGGCTATTTTGAGCCTTCAGGACGAGACGCCGTTTAGCCGTTTTTAGCACGTGTTAGTTAAATGGCTATAACTTTTTTATTTGTTGAGCTAACGACGTGATTTTCACGATGTTTTTTCCGTAGACAATGTAGGTTTCTTTTTTTTTATCGTCTTTATAAACATCCTTTTTGCTATTTTAGAATTTTTATTCTTAAAGTTTGAAAATAATAGCTGAAAAGTAAAAAAGCTTATTTTTTTACTATTTTTTTTTGTGGTAATAACATAGTTTTACCCTAAAAAAAGACCTTTTATTTGTGATCGTCATTGTCTACCGTAAATTTTAATATATTACATATCTATATTAGGGTAATTGGGTCCGGGCTAGCATTACAACAATGATTGGCGGGAGGGGAAAGTTTTTTTGTGGTGGGTATTTTATGTGTATTTATTATTAATTTTTTTTGCACTTTACTTTACTTTTATTTTTTTATTACTATGGTCTGTCCCTCAAAGGTCAAAAAAGACCTTTGGGGAACTTTTATATATATATTTTTCTTCTTCTTTTACACCATGCTTTTCCCCTGTAACTGGAGCTGCACAGCAGCCCCAGTTACAGTGGAAATCAGCCCTCTCATAGTGACGATTGTCACTAATAGGGCTGTGCTGGGTCTAGTAAGACCCAGCAGCAGTCTGCCACTAAAGGCACCGGCGATCATGTGACTAGTCACATGGACACCGGGAGCAATAGAGATAGCGGCGCGGCTGCTGCCTCTATTCGTATACACAGCGCTCATTGAGCACTGTGTACAAGTGATCAGAGAAGACAGAAGCAGCGAAAGCTGCTCCTATCCTCTCCTCAGGGTCCCCGGCAGTCACTGACAGCCGAAGACCCGACATTCAGCTGCCCGATCGCTCGGGCAGCAGGTTAAAACCCGAGCCGTAAAAAGTCTATGGCTCTGGTTTTAAGGACCCTGACCGCTGGCCGTAAAAACACAGCCAGCGGTCGGGAAACAGTTATAACTGGGTGAGGAACAGCCAATCTCTTCTGCAAAGGTGAGGTTGTAGAAGACGGGTTCATGTCACAGCTCCACTATGGCAAGACTGAGCACAGCAACAAGACACAAGGTCGTTATACTGCATAAGCAAGGTCTCTCCCAGGCAAAGCAGACTGGTGTTTCAAGATATGCTATTCAAGCTCTTTTGAAAAAGCACAAAGAAACAGGCAACATTGAGGCCCATAGACGCAATGGTCATCCAAGGAAACAGTGCAGCAGATCAAAGACACATCATGCTTACTTCCCTTCGAAATCGGAAGATGTCCAGCAGTGCCAACTGCTCAGAACTGGCAGAAATCAGTGGACCCAGGTACACCCATCTACTTTCCGGAGAAGTTTGGCCAGAAGCGTTTTTCATGAAAGAATTGCGGGCAAAAAGCCGTACATTCGACATGGAAACAAGGCCAAGTGACTCAACTATGCACAAAAACAGAAACTAGGGTGCAGTAAAATGGCAGCAGGTGCACTGTACTGATGAGTCAAAATGTGAAATTTTTGGCTGTAACAGAAGGCAGTTTGTTTGCCGAAGGGCTGGGGAGTGGTACAATGATGAGTGTCTGCAGGCAACAGTGAAGCACTGTGGAGGTTCCCTGCAAGTTTTGCGTCATTTCAGCAAACAGAGTTGGGGATTTGGTCAGGATTAATGGTGTCCTCAATGCTGAGAAATACAGGCAGATACTTATCCATCATTTAATAACATCAGGGAGGAGTCCGATTGGCTCCAAAGTTATTCTGCAGCAGGACCACAACCCCAAACATACAGCTAATGCCATTAAGAACTATCTTCAGCGTAAGGAAGAACAAGTAGCCCTGGAAGTGATGATATGGCACCCACAGCACCCTGATCTCAACATCATCGAGTCTGTCTGGGATTACATGAAGAAGCAGAGATGGGATCAGCACTCCTTTTATTACCTGGTAGAATAGTGATGCAAGCCAAACCACAGGCATGGCCCCAGCCTCCCCAATAGTACAGAAAGATAGAACCAGTAGGCAGCACTCAGTTAAGGTGTAGATGAATCGCCAATGGTTTATTCCAGTATTCAGCGATGTTTCGGCTTGTGTAAGCCTTTATCAAGCATACAGACAACAGGTCTCATGCAGGTTTATATAGCAGTGAACATCATGAAAAACAGTGTGGTGAGCAATTAAGCAATCAACTAATCAGAGAGCCTGAGATACTAGGTGCTGGGTGGCAACAAACTTGTCCTAATCTGTTATATAAACCTGCATTCAGACCTGTTGTCTGTATGCTTGATAAAGGTTTACACAAACCGAAACGTCACTGAATACTGGAATTAACCAATGGTGATTCATCTACACCTTAACTGAGTGCTGCCTACTGTTTACATTTTTTCTGGGATTACATGAAGAGACAAAAATATTTGAGGAAGCCTACATCCACATAAGATCTGTGGTTAGTTCCACAAGATGTTTGTAACAACCTCCCTGCCGAGATAGTTCAAAAACTATCAAGTGTTCAAGTGTAACTTGAAGAATTGATGCTGTTTTCAAGGCAAATGGTGGTCACACCAAATATTGATTTTGATTTAGATTCCACTCTGTTCATTCACTTTGTATTTTGTTAATTGATAAAAAAAAACTATTAACACTTCTATTTTTGAAAGCATTCTTACTGTGCAACATTTTTCCACAACTGCCTAAAACTTTTGCACAATACTGTACCTCCACCATATGGCTGTGACGTAATGAGAACAGAGCCTAAATTATGTATTTTCCTTGTGTTTTGCAGTGTGCCATGTGAGATTCTGATGAAAATATTTTCATATTTAGACCCATTATCTCTGATGTCTTGCGGTAGTGTCAATAAGAGATTCTATGAGCTATCCAAGGATAAGTAAGTGAATGTGTGTTGCAGCTGTGTAACATCTGTGTCTCCAAGATGAAATAAATACAATGAAATGTATTTAATTTAACCTCCAATAATCCACAGAATCTGATAATCTGCACTTGTTTGCAGCATTGGATTGAGTGCATAATGTGGATTTTCACAAACCAGAAGCAGAATCGAAGAGATTGTGGCAGATTCTGTGTCAACATGGTTTGCATAACTGTCCTACTGATCGATCCCTGTCCTTACAGGTGCCATATATTTCTCTTATTACCATCCAATAATCCGCCTCCCCCACCCTCCTTCCTGTGATTAATGGCTTTCTGCTATGTATCTAAACACACAGCAGCCTGTGAATTCCTGCCGAGAGGGGGTGGCGGGAGTGCTCTCCTTATGAATACCCCATATGTATTCTTTGATCGCTCCTATTAGCCAAATGGCACAATGTTTTTTTGTGCTGTTTTGGCTAATAGGAGTGCGGATTTGTCCCTTTTAATATACTTCCCTTACCTAGGGCAGCATATTTAGCTGACAGATCCACTTTAAAGTAATTTCACTGTTAATACCCTTTTAGCAATATTTGTTGCATCTATAGATAATGAGTCTCAAGGCCTCTCTGGGGTAAGAACTGTTGCCCGGGTTCTGGACAACATCTGCATGGAGTTTGTACACTCGTGTCATGCTTGTGTGGGTTTTTCCTGGGAACTCCACTATCCTCCAACATAAAAAAAACGTCAATTTCCTTCCTATTAAATTGGCTCTAGTACGTATGAGATAGGGGGCAGGGACTGATGTGAGTGATTACAATTTGTGTACAGAAAAAAGGAATATGTAAGCGATGTACATATATAAAATAAATAAAAAATTATTTATTTTGGGTTAACATCACCTTAAGCTTTAATTTGGGAATTAGATTTTAGTATTATATTTATCAGATCTCTTATTGGTATTATATTTATTGCCCTAAGTTCATAGAATCTCTACTACATGTGAATATTATTAATACTATATCTGATTTGTGAGGTCTAAAATGTCGAAACATTTACTCAATTAAGATAATCTAAAGAAAGCCTGTCACCAGCCCCTTGAAGTTAGAGCTATTAGATGCTATATGACAAACATCTCAGCAGGTGTTATACACACTGCAAGTAAATTATGTTGCCACTTAGCTGGATTGGTAGGGAGAAGTACATACGTAAAAAATGCGTATTTGCATATTATTTGTTCTATATTTTTACCAGACTCTTTTGTTTCTTGTCAGCTTAATATGGTATAATATTTGTATTTCACGTTGGAAAGTTAATCAGCGCTGGAAATATGGCTCCGTCAACTCGCTGGAGAAGAAATTAAGCGACACTACTATTTCAGATGCAGATTTTGGCTTTTGGAAGAAGACATATATTAGCGAATTGATAATGATTAGAGAAAAGGAAATGACTCGGATTATGGAATCTGTAAAGCGTTCCAGTTCCAGGGGCATACCAGTTAATATGGAAAAGGCAGTAAAGTAAGTAGCTTTATGCATCATTTGCAATGACTTCTATTCATTATGCTGTTGCAATATGCTTTGGACTGCATCAGAAATATCCTAAATTTAGACTGAAAATAAGAGTATTTCAATCCGATTTTTAGGATCCCCACCGATATCAAGAACAAAAGGATAAAAAGTCCCTTTGGAATATCTCCTGCACGCGACCCTCTGTGCAGGGAATTGCAGCATCATTCCTAAAGTGAATGGGGCTGTGCTGCAGTTCCCTGCACAGTGGGTGACTAGGAGCATTGCAAGCAGACAAAAACTGAAGCAGTTAAAAGGGTGTAGTAGAGGATTAGAAAAATATGGCTGCTTTTTTCCAAAAACACAGGTTGTATCAAGCTAAACTGTGAATTCAGACAATACCCATGGGGAGGTATTGCTATGTTTCTGGAAGATAGCAGCTATGTTTTTCTAATCTTGTACTACCTCTTTAAAGGGAACATGTCACCGGCATTTCACCTACTCACTCTACTCACCCCTCGCTGGGCACTGCTGTCAAGTTTAATGTCGTTATCCCCTTTTCTAAACCCCTCCTCTGACCGTAAATAACGGTTTGCAAACAATTTAATCCTTTTATGGTAATAATCCCTCAGTCTCGTTCGTTCCTCTTCTTATGCCCTCCTACCGCCGAAAACTGTCTTCTGAATGCTGAAATCTTGTCTTTGATAGCGCACATGCACCCGTCATGTATAGTCCAACACCCTTCCCTGCTTCGTTCAGGCCTCAAATCTAGTTACTTTGCATGCACCGCTATGGTGTCCTGTTGTGCGCACACACCATAACAGGACATCGATGTGCAAGCGCTGGATTTCATGTGTGCTGCGGGAAGGGGAGGCGAAGGGCTGTCAATCAAAAGTAAGGAGGCGGGGTTAACTCGGAAAAGCTTGAGGAATGAAGATATGACTCAGTTCGATCTAAGATATTACTTTTTTATGCTCATTAGCATACGGCACAGGAACACAAGAAAATAGAATACTAAAGGTACAGAGCCTAATTAGAAGATAATTCTAGGTTACATAAAAATGATTTTTTCACCCACTTCCACCAGGAATTGCTGCTTTAGTAGGTGAAATGCTGGTGACCGGTTCTCTTTAAAGGGAATGTGTTGCCAGCAAAACATGTTTTTTTTTTTTTTAGTTAAACAATTAGTGTGTAGGTGATTAAACATTGTTCTAATTTTTTTTTATTTTTTTCACGAGTCAGGAAATATTATAAATTGGATTCAATTTATAATATTTCCCAGCACTGGTCACTAGATGGAGCAATTCCCAAAATTGCAGCATTGCATGTGGTAAAGCAACCACATTGCTTTATGCTGCAAAATTGGGAAAAAATCCCTCGCTCTAGTGAGCTCTCAGAATCCTCCCCTCCTTTATCCTGGCTAGTGCCGGGAGAAACGAGGGGTTTGAATGGTCTAACCTCCTACACTGTGTGTCGCCATTTTTTGAGCTAACACACAGTGTAGAAGATTTACATACACTAGAAAACACACACTAAAACACGTACATACACAGAAATCACTTACCTGCTCCAGTCGCCGCCGCTCCCTCCGGTCCGTCCGCTCCGTCTGCTGCCGCTGCTCCATGTGCACAAGTCCGGAAGCCGCGACCGGAAGTAGTAATCTTACTGTCCGGCCGCGACTTCCGGTCCACAGGAAAATGGCGCCGGACGGCACGCATTTCAAATTGGACTGTGTGAGAGCGGCGCATGCGCCGTTCCCACACACACGGCATACACCATAGTGCATGGATTCCATGTCTGTATGTGTCGTTAATTGACACATACAGAAATGGAAAAAAAAATGGCAGCCCCCATAGGGAAGAAAAAGTGTAAAAATAGAAAAAAGTAACACACAAACACACAAATAAATATAAACGTTTTTAATAAAACCCTAACATAAAACTGATATAAAAAAAAAAATGTTGGTGACACTGTTCCTTTAAGTGCTGCAGCCCCCTTATTCTTAGAATCAGTGATGTTCCCTGAGGTTAGAAAATATCTCTAGCTCGTACAAAACATAACTTTTAATAAATATGCTGTAAAACCCTGTGACATAATCCCCCAAAAAAGATAGAAGACCAAAGAAATGGGTCCAAAGAACCACTGGTTCATAGCCTCAGTAGTAAGATAACAAAACACAGTTTTAAGTGCAGTACTGAAAAAAAAAATTAGGGTCTGGGAGGGAATAATATTTGAGGGGACACTATATCCTTTCTCATTTTCCTAGATGTCCTACCTGCCACAGAGCACCCATCCCAAAGGGAAAGTAACCCTTGTGCATCCTGGTATTTCCCTGTATAAACGTCTCAACACATTTTTCCCATTCATTAGGGTTCATCAGTGGATGTGAAAGGGATAACAAAAACAATCATAGATACGGGGTATAAACAAGGTAAAAAAAATAGACCGAAGGCTGCACAGGATACACTGCAGCTACAACCTTGCTTTAAAAAGTAATGATAACCAGGCGCACAATGGAGCCACTCCCTCAGACCTCAGCGCTAATGTAGAGGTGTCACTGAGGTCAGACCCCCACGATCCACAATCCTAGCAATATGCCGCCACTTTCTCCAGTGGGAAATATCCTTTAAGAAGCCAGATTGATTTTAATTTGGAAAAATTCTAGGCGCAAAAGCTACCTGACTCCTGGGATTTGTCCAGCCCTTATCTCCATCAATAAGGTAAATCTCTTCACTGTTTTCTCATCTCTGCTGTTTTTACAGGCAGTCTGGACTAATTTGGGCCCTTACCTTTCAAGATGTCCATGGGAAGAAAACCGTAATTGAACAGACTGATATTCATTTCAGGGATAGTTCACTTACTCTTACTTGGAATAGTTACCTTTGGCCTGAGTTTCGTTCCTTGACCAGAATTCAGCTACATGGAATAACACCAGTGCCATCAGATAAATTTTTGAAGCCTATTAAAAATGGGTGTGTATGACCTTAAAATACTAAAATTTGAATTGGCGTCATCATCTTGTGGTCAGTTGTCCAGCTTTACCTCTGCTCAGACATGTGATATAATGCTATTAACTGCATGTTAGCATTTCCAATTTGGTTTTGTGTTTTTTTTAGTATAGTAAATGAAACCTCCACAACATACACTGTTCAGCCATAACATTAAAACTGCTGAAGCAAAGTGAATAGCATGGATTATCTCGTGACAATGGTATCTGTCAAGGAGTTGGATATATTAGGCAGGTATAATAGTGGAATGGGAGAAGGAAAGTATGTGGTCTTGTAATATATAACTTTTATTTATTTGATTAAAATAGACCATATTAGCTCCATACGGCATCCCCACATTTCTGCTCTGCTCTAACTAGGGAGCACCGATGTGGGAGATTGCACTGTCTGGACCTCATTCAGACAGTGCTGCATGTCAATTATACGGAGCACAGCACTAACGTGCTATTCTTATTATGGTTTCAGTGTCAGTGACAAATACATGTCACACTGTTTATTTGGCCTACAGGGTATGTGAGTTGGGGGGTCACTCACACATACCCAATTTCACTAATTGGAACTTTTATTACATATTGTCTATTTTAATCAAATAAATAAAAGTTATATATTATTAGACCACATACTTTCCTTCTCCCTTTCCACTATTATACATACTTACCTAGGTGGTGCACACCAATGTGGTCTATCTTTCACATATTATATGTGTAATTGGTGTCCTCCTATTCATTATTTAGATATATTAGGCAGCAAGTGAACAATCAGTTCTTGAAGTTAATGAATTAGAAGCAGGAAAAATGGGCAAGTGTAAGGATCTGAGCGACTTTGACTAAATTGTGATACCTAGACAACTGGGTTAGAGCATCTTTAATACAGCAGGTCTTGTAGTGTGTTCCCGATATGCAGTGGTTAGTACCTATCAAAATTAGTCCAAGGAGGGACAAATCATGAATTGGCGACAGGGTCATGGGCCCCCAAGTTTCATTGATGCGAGCAGGGAGCAAAGGCTAGCCCGTCTGGCCCAATACCACAAAAGAGCAACTGTAGCACAAATTGCTGAAAAAGTTCATGTTGGCTATGATAGAAAGGTATCAGAACACACAGTTCATCCCAGCCTGATACGTTTGGGGCTGCGTAGCTGACCGCTGTCCGCCACTGAAAGTGCCCACAGTGGGCATGTGAGCCTCAGAACTGGACCATGAAGCAATGGAAGAATGTGGCCTGGTCTGATGAATCACGTTTTCTTTTACATCACGTGGATATCTGAGTGCGTGTATGTCACTTACTTGAGGAAGAGATGGCACCAGGATGCACTATGGGGAGAAGACAAGCTGGCAGAGGCAGTGTGATGCTATGGGCAAACCTTCGATCCTGGCATTCATGTGTATGTTACTTTGACACGTACCACCTACCTAAACATTGTTGCAGGCCTAGTACACACTTTTATGGCAATTCTGTTCCCTAATGGCAGTGGCCTCTTTCAGAAGGATAATGCTTCCTGCCATACTGCAAAAATTGGTCAGCAATGGTTTGAGGAACATAAAAATGAGATCACGGTGTTGACTTTGATTTTAAATTCCCCAGATTTCAATCCGATTAAGCGTCTGTGGTATGTACTGGAAAAACAAGTCACATGCATGGAGGCCCCACCTCACAACTTACAGAACTTTAAGGATCTTCTGGTGACGTCTTAGTACCAGATACCACAGGACAACTTCAGAGATCTTGTGGAGTCCATGCCTCGACAGGTCAGAGCTGTTTTGGCAGCATAAGGGGGACTTGCACAATATTAGGCAGGTGGCTTTAATGTTATGGCTAATCGGTGTATTTACAACTTTCCACAGTAAAAATCGATATAAAATGCTCAATATCCTTGCAAATGCTTTACTTTACTGATGTTACTACTATTTGTTGCAGAAATGTCTAACTCAAAATCCATTCCATACATCTGAATGGGGTTCTTTCCGATTCAGATTTATGGAACAGTCCCAATAAATCGAGGAGCGCCTGCGTTTTTTTTTTCTACAGCAAGTGTTACTGGTCTTTAAAGTGAATGCCCACCCTTAAATACCATTTAGTTGTTTTTTTTAAATTATAGATAAGTTAATAATTCTGTGCGGATTCATTTTTTAATGTATCATTATAGTGGTCAGATCCTAGTTTCTCTGATCCCCTTTATAAAGGCCTGGCCAAAAGTTTTGAGACTGACACAAATTTTGCTTTTCACAAAGTTTGCTGCTTCGGTTTTTATTTTGGAAATTTGCATTAACTCTAGATTGTCATGAAGTCATTCCTTGCCATGAAAATTAACTTAATCCCCAAAAAATCATTTCCACTGCATTTCAGCCCTGCCACAAAATGACCTGCTAACATAATTTCAGTGATCTTCTCATTCGCTCAGTAGAAAGTGTTAATTAGGACAATGCCACTGATATTACTCGGTCATGCTGATTGAATTATAAGAGCAGACTGGCTGCTTTAAAAGGGAGATGGTGCTTCAAATCATTGTCTTCCTCTGTTAACCATGGTTACCTCCAACGAAACACGTGAAGTTATCATTGCTTTGCATCAAAAGGGCTTTACAGGCAAGGACATTGTTGCTGGTAAGATTGCCCCTTAATCAACCATTTATCAGATCATCAAGAACTTCAAGGAGAGAGGTTCAATTACTGTGAAGAAGGGTTCAGGGCACCCAAGATAGTCCAGCAATTGCCAGGACCTTCTACTAAAGAGGAATCCGCTATGGTATCGGTTCAACACCAGTGCAGAGCTTGCTCAGGAGGGCAGCAGGCTGGTTCCAGTCCAGATTTGAAAGCTGGCATGCTGACTCTATTGGTCCCAATGCTTTTGTATTAAAACTAATGTGCTCAGAAACATGTTTTCTTCATTTTTAGGCCTCATACATACAACCGTAATTTTAATCCGCAATGCCGGATCCGTAATTATGGATAAAATACTGAAAGCAGTATAACCTGTATACCCTGTTACATAGACATATGGGTGTGACGTGCTATAAGAGATGCTTCCAATATCTATAATTAACGTAGCATATATAATAAAGCACGAGTCAAAAATTGCTCAGTCATTTTTCTTTGTAGCAAAAAATATTTCATTGACCAGAAAAAACAGTGTCACAATACATTCTTGATCAGATATATATGAAAAATGTGATATCACCCAATGTGCTGTAGTCCATTAGAGAATCCGGCTGATTTCTTCGGTCTCCTGATTCAAGGACTAGCAGCAGAGACTACATGTGGAGGGATGGTCGACATCTCACAACACTCGATGCGACGTTTCATGGATATGCCCCCTTTCTCAAACAATGCCAAAACGTTGCATCGAGCATTGTGAGACGCCGACCATCCCTCCACATGTAGTCTCTGCTGCTAGTTCTAGTATCAGGAGACCGAAGAAATCAACCGGATTCTCTAATGGACTATGGCACATTTGGTGATCTAACATTTTTCATATATATCTGTACAAGAGTGTATTGTGAAACAATTTTTTTTCTTGTCCGGCCACGGACTACTTCTCGTATATTTATGGGTGTGTGTCTGGGCCGTAGAAATGACCCCCAAAAAATAGGATATGTCCTATTTTTCGCATTTATACTTATTACTGTGAGCACGGTCCACAAATGTGAGTGACATTCCGTGGCCCATCCGTTCAGTATTTACTGACCGTAAATACTGCACGGTCTTGTGCATTGAGGCCTTTCTCTGATTATTAAGAATTTATTTTATGTTTAACAAAAAAAAAAACTGTATGGCATACATTCCTATGTCATGACATTAGCCTAGCTATATTATAGACCAAGGGCAAAATTAAGCATAGTAATCTATGCCTTAAATGCACGCACTTTTACTGGACATCCCCGAGTTCCTCGCTTAGACTTGGGGCTGTCCAGTCACAAAAGAAACCTCTGCTGATGACATCCGTGGAGTTGAGTGCAAAATGTAGCTGGTAATTAGAGGAAAAAATAGCTTTTTGCTGATATCCATTGTTAGGAATGAAGGATCACTGCATGTAACAGCCGAACTTCCTCATATTTTCTTGGGAAGGAGCATGTGGACGTACAAGTACATCAAAATGCCTTATCTTTCTTAAGCATTTGGACGTAAATGAACATCCAAATGCATTATGATAGTAGCAACATTTTTTACAAATGCATTATGGTGATAGTGGTAAAAAAGGTATAAAATAATATTTTTGTAATTCAACATTTTTATATTATTTAGGCTATTTGGTAAATATTTTTTTTTTCTTTTGTCTGTTATTTTATCAAGTCTTCGAAGGCTCTCCCTCATTTCTGAATATGACTTGGGGAACAAAAAGGATCCGGGCAGATACATTGGGCAAGACATGCACATTAAACTTTACCACCTTCATCCTCATCTAATTGTTGGATTGTGGAAGGTAAGCTTTTATTCTGGGGGAAATAGATATCCCACAACAGAACAATTTATATTTCACACTTTATTCAACAGGCCTGCTAAAGGAAAACAATCAATTTACTATTTTTATTATCACTGTAAATCAATAGGTTTAAGGCCCCATGCACACGACCGCAATCGCGGTCCGCAAAAACTGAGCCATTTACTTTCATTGAACACTGACACCTTTCCGTAGCACTACGGAAGGGTGTCAGTGCCGTGGAAATGTTCCGGGAATTATGGAACATGTCCGTTCTTTCGCATTTTGCAGGCCGTGCTCCCATACTTTGTATGGGAGCACGGCCCGAAAATGCGGCTGTCAGTCAGCGGCCGGCCGTGCCCGCAATCGCGGGCCGTGATTGCGGGCACGGTCGTGTGCATGGGGCCTTAAGGTTTGCATTGTGGTATGGATATAAATAACAATAAATGTCTTGATTTGATTGAACTAGATGGACTTTTTTCAACCTTACTATGTTATTTGGAAATCTTGTGTGGAATGTAAATTAGAAAATAATTTTGCACTATTGGCTGTTAAGTGGCACTCGTTTGACTTTTATATTTCCCCTGTATGCAGTTAACTTTAAGTGTGTTTTCTGGAACTTTCTTTTTTTCCTGCTGTTGTGATCGCAATGAGGTCACTTTACGCCTTGATCTCCATGCAGGTTCAAATCAGGTGGGGGGGGGGTGCGAGCTCGGAGAAGTAACAGATACACTGAGACGTTTCTCAAAGTAAAAATCCTTCTAACTTTATTTGCAGAGACACAGAGTTTATATAGTAAAAATATCACATGACTACGTGCAGACACACATGAATCATTTACATTCTTGTGGTTTCTTCCCTCGTGATTTATGTCTCTATGTACATTGTTCTTGGCTCTTACATCTAGTTGTTAATCTGGTGTCTGGTCCTTATCTATCTTGGCTGTATGCACAGAACTCAAACATCATATAAACAGACTCCTTTGTGTCTGGTAAGTCCTTGTACGGGCCCCAATTTCTACTATCTACAGAATGTCTGCAAATCTATTCCATTACCTTTCTCAGAAGATATTGTAATACATGTTTTTCTCTTCAGCATTGCACTCTTTGAGGTCCCAGATACATTATACATATATTTATACCATAACAATCCCACCTTTTGTGATTTTACCAACACCTAAATTCCAATGCTACTTCTATCTCCTGATAGCAAGGCTTCGATCCATTTCTTCACTTGATTCACACAGGTATGTAGGTGGGGTAATCTCACAACACTCTTTCATCATAATGTATAGGCCTCTGACTGAATGCTTCCCTTATCTTGCAAAATGCATAACAATTGAAACATGTAAGCAATATAAACAATATTATGAAACATATCAAGGGTTGGAATAACACATGAAGTATCTTAGTGGCAGTGGGGGAAAATCCTGTAAATATGTCATACCAATGATGGGCACTGGCATCTTTTATTGCTGACGATAAATTTATTACTTCCCTAGCTGCTATTGTAGCCAATATTTTCACTTTACTTAGAGTTACATTATGGGCTGCTATCAATTTCTTTACGTCTTTAGACTTTTGTAACACTTGTTTTAACTCTTCCAGTGGCAAACTAAAATTTCCATAGGGCAAAGGTTCAGGTACCCATACAGTGGACATTATTTCTTCTAAAGTAGGCAGGAACACTACAGTTTGGTTCCCCTAAGTCAAATGCGTCACATTGTATAGACATCCTGAAAATGGTCCTATGAGATTAAACTGGCTAAGGGTCTGCTTGTTGTTAGTTATTAAACATACATGCTGTGGACCTACTTCAATATAAACCTGTAGGTTAGCTTCTGGGATTATAGTGAGTGCGCATACATTATCCTGGTGCTGCATTAGACAGGGTTCATATATCCCTGACTGTTGATTACATACATATCCTTGCTCTGTTAACTGGCACAAATCTATATTCCTTGTCTTATTTTGAGAATCTATGTGTGTTCCTTTCATTTCCGGCATCCAATATTGTCCTAATAATGTCACCGGATCAATCATTACCATTGGCATAACAATAAATTTGCATAATAGAGTAGGATTTTTCACATTGAATGCTATTAGTCTTCCTGCACACCATTTAGGTGTACACTCAGTATACTCAGGCTGTAACAATAACCACGTATCATTTCTCTTTCCTATGGGCAGAATGTCTGTCCATTGCCTAACATGACTACTAAACAATTTATTCTTCAAATTATTCATCTGTTCTTGTTGCCACATCGTTTTAAGCGTACATACTGTCCAATTTACTAAAGTTGATACATTCTGTAATGTTCTATATTCGGTTAGCATACTTTCATTAAAAACATTTAGAAACGATGTGGCAACAAGAATACAAAATACATTCTATTTCTTATTTCGCTGTTATTCATACATAATATCATCCCATCAGTTTCTTTTATTACAATCGTAGAGTTGAGCCTCTCCTTGTTGCATCTTTCATAAGTCTTATTTATCATTTCGTTTCTATTTTTACTGGTTGTATATTTCTGTAGATACTGTAAATCTGGTTCATAACAACAAAGCAACAGCCCCGGCGTCTCTTCTTGTATGCTAATGTTGGCTGTTTTGTCTATGTGAAGGTACACAGTCCCTCCATGTGGTCCTTTTTTCCGAGTCCCTTCGGTTGTAGTCACATTTGTAGTATAACACGGGGCATTGGCCTTACAGGTGTAGTTACCCTGCTTTCTATCCACTGTGGCATTCGCCCACCCTGTCCTGAACTGTTCCAGTGATTCTGTACTGATTACGTGTACAGGAGTAGCAGTTCTGCCTTTTTGTATAAGAGCACACGCAACAACCGCCGCAACAACCGCAAAGATCTTCATTCTTCTGGCTAAAGAACCTTTTTACAATGACTGGCGTGAATCCAGCTTGCCTTTCCTTCGAGCTTCACTGAGGTGCTTGTAACGAGTAGGACTTGAAACGGTCCATCAAACCGTGGCTCAAGGCTCTTCCTCACGTGTCTTTTGACAACGACCCAATCTCCTGGTTCTAGCTTATGCGTCCCTTCAACTGAATCAGGATCTGGAATGGAAGCAAAGACTTGTGCATGCACCTTGGTCAATTGTTTGTTCAGCGTTGATACATAATCTGTTAGTCTACCATACTGCATTTGGAGCACCTGTGGAAAATAACATCCTAATCTGGGAGCCGACCCAAATAAGATCTCATATGGGCTGAGACCTGTTCTTTTTGTGGGCGTGTGTCTTACTGAGAACAAGGCTAATGGTAGACACTCGGTCCATGGTTTCCCGGTTTCTACCATTGCTTTTTGGATTTTCAATTTGAGAGTCCCATTTAGTCTCTCAACCTTCCCACTGCTCTGTGGATGGTATGGTGTATGTAGGGCTTGACTTATGCCTAGAGCTGACAACACATGGTTCATGATTTCACCCGTAAAATGAGTTCCTCTGTCGCTCTCGATCACCTCTGGAACTCCATATCTGCACACCACCTCGTTGATCAGTTTCTTTGCTGTGGCTACGGCTGTAGCTTTGGTTACTGGAAAAGCTTCTGGCCATCCTGAAAAGAGATCAATACAAACAAGCACATACTCATAGGTACCGACTTTTGGTAATTGAATATAGTCTATCTGCAGTCTCTGGAACGGATATATAGGTCTGGGTGTGTGCTTCTGTGGTACTTTTACAGTTCTTCCAATATTATGTGTTGCACAGATCATGCATCCTTGTGTAAAACTGCTGGCCATCACACTAAACCCTGGGGCATACCACACCTTGTTTACCAAGTCCATCATTGCCGTTTTTGATTGGTGAGTCGCTCCATGTGTTATTTGGGCCATCATTGGGAACATTGTCTTAGGCAGGCACAGTTTATTCTGGCATTGCCAGAGGCCATCTTTTCGTAGCGTTGCTCCTTGGGCCGTCCACTTGTCTTTTTCTTCTTTTGTTGCTTGTCCTTGAAGTTTTTGCAGTAGTTCCGGGCTTACAGCTGGTCTTGTTTCCTCTGGATCTTTTATCTGACATACAGCTGCTAACACGGGTAGCTTCTGTGCTGCTTGCTTTGCCGCTTCGTCTGCCAGGGCATTTCCCCTTGCTTCTGGTGTGTTGGCCGTAGTGTGAGCTTTTATCTTTATTACTGCTACTTCTGTGGGTAACATCAGGGTCTCCATCAACTATTTTACAAAGTCTGCATTCTTTACAGGTGTACCTGCAGAGGTCAAAAATTGTCTTGCCCTCCATATGGGGCCATAATCGTGTGCAATCCCAAATGCATACCGAGAGTCAGTGTATATATTTGCTGTCTTTCCTTCTGCATGTTGGCATGCTGCTGCCAGGGCCTTAAGCTCCGCTTCTTGTGCTGAGCGGGACGCTGGTAAGGAGGCTGCTTCTAGGACTACATCTTCGGTGGTTACTGCATATCCTGTAAGAAAAGATCCTTCTACAAAATACCTTGAACCATCCACAAAGAGTATTAGGTCTGGGTTTTGGAGTGGGGTATCTTTTACATGTGCGAACCCCACTGTTTCCTGGGCCATAAGGGCCATACAATCATGTTCATCAGTTTCAGGCAAAAATTGTGACCATACTTTACCTACGTCTTCTCCCCCTTGCTCCAAAGGCAGTAAGGTAGCTGGGTTCAATGTAGTACAGCGGTGTAAAGTAACCTGCTCAGGAAGAAGAAGTGCACAGGTTAATCTCAAATGTCTTGCTGTTGACAAATGCTTCGGCTGTACTTGAGTAAGAATAGCAGTAATATCATGTGGTACAAAAACTTGGACTGGAAATGCCAGAACCAAATCTGAGGCCTTGTTTAACATTGAATTTACAGCAATGATAGCTCTCACACATGATGGGGAACCTCGGGCCACATGGTCTAGTCTAGCTGAATAATATGCTACCGGGCGCTGCTGTGGTCCATGACTTTGTGTGAGAACTGCAGTGGCATGTCCATTTTGTTCAGTACAGTACAAAGTATATGCTTGGACGTATGCTTGCGTAGAGGTACTCCATGGATTGGTGTCACAAGCCGCTATCAAACACAACTCCTCCTCATTCAGCTGATAATCTAGAATACTTTGAGAATCTCACTTTTATCAGGTTCTGCAAATACTTGATTAATAAAAATAAAACATTCCTTAAAACTTTACATCAAATTAACAATGTCCAGACAAGTTTTGTTTTGCCTTCTCCCTCATCTAAATCCATAAAGACTCGTGTGAGTGATATCACATCGCCTCCTGTGTAACTTTGCTGGAGGGGGATGGTCTCTTACACATAAACCAAAATTGTACCTGATCAGTTCCTTCACCCTTCCCCCCTTTGTGGACTCTGCGAGAGTGATGTAGCAGAGTTCAAAACTACATCTCAACATAACACTAATTTAACCCCCTGTAATGTACAACAGCCTGAAACAAAAATGACTTTTTCCTGACAAATACATGTTATCTTTACAATGACATAACTCATGTGTGAAATCAAAAACAAAACAATTGTAGTTAGTTATTCAATAAAACAGAAAATATTATCTCTGATAACATTAATTACTGCAAACCAATAAACTGTATATAAAAAATAGGGAACGGTGGGGGCACATACATTTTCAAAACCCCGTGTCTCACAGTATCTAAAGTTTAATACATCTGAATTAACATCAAAACACATGAAATCTGATCACATCATAACACATAAATATCGTAACTTTTATAACCAACAGCGCATGCGCAAAAGAGAAGAAATTTATTTCAGTTTGTAGACATTACTGATATATATATATCTCTCAGCAGTGCATATTGAAATCCCTTTGTCTCATCAGCCCTGCAGACTGCACCCAGTCAGCCCCCCTCCTCCTCCTCCCAAACACAGCACACTTTAGGGGGGAGGGAGGGGGGTCACAAACTCACAGCTTCTCACAACTTTTAGTCTCACAATCTTAACACTTTCAATGCTGGCAAAACAACATACGTATCTGCAATCATTTATCACACCATTGTATAGGAATTATCTACGTTAATGTTTAACAGTACAATCTGACGGCCACCATCTCTATATTATGATTACGTGTTGTTTCATCAGTGAACTAGACTGGAACTTCTGTAAATAGAAAAAAACACTACAAATGACAAAATTAACAAGCTGATTATTTCATACTGATTTGGTTGGGCCGGGCGTGGCCACATCAGGGGCAGGGGGGGGCAGCCTCTCCCATTGGAAACAGTGCGCAGGGGGTTTCCCACCAACAATGAGGACCCACTCAACATGAGGTACGGACGCCATTACCGGGCGTCGGCTGGTCCTGTTTTCTAATACATACAATACCTTTCTTATTCCTAACTTCCTCTTCTGCAAATCCCTCTAAAGCACTTTCCATCAACTTACTACCTTCCAACCCCCCTTTGTTCTCCAGAATACCTTTTGCCCAATCTGCGTCTTGGAGCCGCCCTCCTCTTTTTCCCTCTGCCAGTTTACATGCCTTGATCAGGGCAAGCAACTCTGCACTCTGTGCAGAATGTATGACAGGATCAAGGGTCTCATAATATAAGACAGAGGTGTCTGGTGGTTTGGCTGTGAAGGACTGCTTATACATTTATCACTTTTCCTGATTCAATCTACAAAATGACACAAAGTTATACAAAATATCTATATCAGCATTTAATGTTGTGTCCATTCATTTCAAGAACAAGATTACATTTCTTATCTCACTAGCAGCTGTTCTTCACCTCCCCCTTCTCTTATCACACTAGTTGATTCTAAATTATACCATATGAGAATTTACTATAAGGTCATTTGCAACATTAAAACAACTACTACTTCTATAACTTCCTTTGCTTTTAACTTTACTTTATAAAATATGAATTTCCTCTGACAACCTCCTCGTACTACTTCTGACACTTTTCTCCATGCTTCTGCTTTCCCCTGTAACTTTTTATCTTTCAACCATCCACGTTTTGTGACACAACATTCATTCCATTTTTCTGCGTCTAACCGTCAATGGGATTCTAGACCACATGCTTTCATTAATTTTTTTGTTCCCTGCGTTGCCTTTTTACCTTCTCTTTCTGCTACTGCCTGTTTGGCTGTCAGTCCTTGTGGGTGCTCATCTCGTAATAGGAACACCAAGTTCCCCATTGTTCACTAGTTATAAGTGGTCGCCTATGGGCAGACCCTAAGTTATGTAGGGGGTAATTTTCCTGATAGGTGAATTCCTTTCTCACCTATTTTAGACAGTTACTTATCCCCTCGAAACTTCTTAATAGGAACACCAAGTTCCTCATCTTGTGACTGTAAGTGGTGGCCTTTTGGCACACCCTAAGTAATGCAAGGGGTAGTTTTCCTGATAGGCAAATTTCTTTCTTGCCTATTTTCGACAGTTACTTATCCCCTTGATACTTCTTATATGTTACAGATTTTAGCTACTGACAGATGAATTCCATTCTCATCTATTTTAGACAGTTTCTAGTTTTCCGTACTTACTTTTCTACTCTGGCCAGAGAATCTTCCCTTTTACAGTCCTTTTATAACTAGCTTACTTTCTTCGTCTGAGACACCACTCGAGTACGTGCCCTCCGCACCATAAGAGTAATATGACAAATATTCCTAATCCAAATAATAAGGCAAACGTAAAATCATGCTGTTCATTTGACATGCCGGATTATCAGATTGCAGAAAATTCTGGAATTTTGAGCTGAAAATCAGCGCATGATAATCCCCGCAAGTACTCCAATCGTGTACACACGTTCTCGGTATTTTGCTGGATTATCGGAATTTTTTTTCCAAAAACAATTTCCTTATTCTAAAATGCATTTGTGACACAAAACTGGGTTTCTACAACATTCATACAAATACTGTCATGGAGATCAGGCACTTTATCCTGAGGGTAGGATTACATATAGACTTGACCAGATTTTTACACTAAAAATACCCTCATGTGGCCCCTCTATTCCTCAGGAGTACTACCGGGAAGGTGACCTACCAGACAGGAAGGTGCAGAGCAGAGTTTGTAAGAATTAAGTCTTCTTACCTTGCTGCAGCAGTGGTCTGCACGTTCCTTTGTCCGGGAGGTCGCCATTCAAGTCCCGGGAGATCCCCTAGGTGGGGTGCCGTCCTTCTGGTCAAGTCCCTGTTCGGGCGCCAATTTCTGTGATCGCAATGAGGTCACTTTACGCCTTGATCTCCATGCAGGTTCAAATCAGGTGGGGGGGGGGGTGCGAGCTCGGAGAAGTAACAGATACACTGAGACGTTTCTCAAAGTAAAAATCCTTCTAACTTTATTTGCAGAGACACAGAGTTTATATAGTAAAAATATCACATGACTACGTGCAGACACACATGAATCATTTACATTCTTGTGGTTTCTTCCCTCGTGATTTATGTCTCTATGTACATTGTTCTTAGCTCTTACATCTAGTTGTTAATCTGGTGTCTGGTCCTTATCTATCTTGGCTGTATGCACAGAACTCAAACATCATATAAACAGACTCCTTTGTGTCTGGTAAGTCCTTGTACGGGCCCCAATTTCTACTATCTACAGAATGTCTGCAAATCTATTCCATTACCTTTCTCAGAATATATTGTAATACATGTTTTTCTCTTCAGCATTGCACTCTTTGAGGTCCCAGATACATTATACATATATTTATACCATAACACTGTCATGAACTGAAAATGAAAAAGGAAAACACTTCTCAATATAGTGTCATTATGAATTCTGTCCCCAATCTGTATTGTCCAAGACCCTGGCTGAATGTAAAGAACCTATAACTAAAGCTTGTCCTTGTGACATTACATCACATAATCATGTAACCGCATTTTCTATTGGCTCTGGTGCTGTATGTGTTATAGTGATGTCACTTTTCTTAAGTGGATTTTAGGAGCGCACTTCCATTTATTTGTCACCAATTTTTGAGGTTTAATAAATATTTATTTAATGATATATTTCCTACAGGGACATTCAATTAAATAAAATGTATTTTTTAAATTTTATTAATATATTTTACTTTTTTAGTGTGTCTTGGTGCCGTTTTTCAGTAACACAAAAACACATCAATATCGCCAAAGGCAAAAAGATTAGCCCTTGTTTCCCAGATACCTATTGAATGCTTACTAATATTGTGACGTATAACTTTATTATGAATAACTATAAGCATACAAATGAAGATTAAAAGCGCAATATGAACTGAAAGTCTCCATATAATGATCCTAATAATACTCTGTAGTCTGTACCATCTAAGTGCAGAGTCAAACCACCATCTCTGATGGCCGCAATACCTATAAGAAACTACTATGATTCGCGGCTGCAGTCCGCTTGAAAAGGGACTTAAAATTGTCAGAACAAATTTTAAAAAAGAAGAAAGAGCCCCCCCCCCCCCCGACATGTTTCACCACCGAAGTGGCATCCTCAGGGGAAAATGGGGCTAATGGCGGCGAACGCGGCTGAATCGCCTATTTATGACCTCACTTTTGACGTCATCTAAACTGATGTTACCAATCACGATGATCCTCATAGGAACGGCCCCTAGATGGAAAAATATGCTCCAAGCTAGCGCCTAACCATTGAGGGACTCACAATCGCTCTTTCGGTAAGAATGATTGACAGCAATATACTCCAATCCCACAGCGCTACTGCCCGACCAATCGGGAACTCGCTTTCGCGCCTGCGCAGTGAAAAAATATTACGCCGGATAAATAAGTATGAAAATCAGTTCACTGCGCATGTCAGTGGACTTAGAACTTGAAGCACGACCGTATTACAAGTATAGTGAAGATATCTATCACTGTTTTTCAGTAACATTCACTTTGGAGAGAATGAGTCTAAAGAGCCAGTTTGTCTCTGAATGAGTCTAAAGGCTGGCGCTGCAGTAAGGGCTCTGACCATTTGGATTCAGTTCAGCTAATCCAAGTATGTCAGGTGACATGATCGACCAATCAGTAGCTAAATTCTGTATTCTTAGAAGGATGGATAAAGACAGAACCCCCTAATAAAAGATGAATTGCAGCCATGTTGTTAAGACACAGATATAATTCAGAGCACCTGCTGTATAAGTTCCTGGAAGATGATCACAGTCACAAAGTGCAGAACATATGTATCATATGAGTCGAACGGTTGCTCCAAAGGCATAGAAAAACAGCATTTTGGTGACAGATGCTCTTTTTACATTCTTGAGTCCTTTTTATGTCCTTTTTTTTTTTTAAATCGATCCATCAGTTTCTTAGTTATATACAAATGGTGGAAAGCAAGAGTAAAAACAATATGATCACCATAACAGCTATACAGGGGTGTCCCCTTCTTTTCCAGAGTAGTTTGAAATCCTCCTGGATATGCAACAATGTGAAAGCAGGAGAAATGACAATCACTTGGGGATGGACAGATTTGCTTAGCACAGAGTGACCGCTCCGTTAGGTGCTTTAGGCCTAGTTCACACGGAGGAATTTGCAGGCAGATTTTGACTTGCCTGCACTTTCTTGCCGCCGTTTTCGCCGCGAAAAACGCTTTCTCTGCCTCCCATTGTTTTTCAATGGGAGGTCAGAGGCAGAACCGTTGCAAGAAAGAAAATGCCGTTTTTTTTCCCGTGAGCGGCTAAAAGAAAGGGAAGAAGTACATAGAACTGTGTGGCAGAACTGGGCAACTCCTTTTAATAGGGTTTTTACCATCATTTTGCTCTTACAGACTTGGGCTGTCCATCTATTTCATGGATGGGCATTCATTTGAATGGCAACCATGTAATACTACATTTCCCCTGCAACGGCCAATGCTACCCCAGTAGAGTCACCTGTTTGCCAGAGGTCTCAGTAGTTGGACCTGCAAAAACTGGCTGCTTGCCCTGGTGTCTCCCATATCAAGGAGTTATTTAAAGAGGATCTGTCCGTTCTGAGTAAAACACAAAAGGTGTCAGTAGATGAAATGATAAGATTTCTTATTCATGTCATTAGCAGAAAAGAGGATTTCCCTCAGTATTAAAGCAATACAGTTATTACTTTTATTTTGGCAACGTGAAGTCTTGTGATATTTTGACTGTGCTGTAAGAATTTTTAATTCTCTGGGAGGTTCCAACTCTGCGGGGGAGGACCTGATTCTATACAGCATCTGAAGGACAAAGTGGAGCATTGTGCTCAGATCTGGCTAGGAGAAGGGGTGAGCAAAACAATTTGCTGTTTTGTTCATTTGCTGATCCATATTATATAATGGGAGAATTGATTTCCCTCTTTTCTGATACATTTTCCAAAAGCGAATCTCTAACCTGTTGAATTAATTCACAAATGTCTTGTAATAGTAGGCGTTCTTGAAGTCTGGAGCCTGAGCTTCATTATGTATATTATTATTTTATCAGCCATGTAATAACATTTCCCTGAATATAATGGAGTCCAGAGGAGGAGTTGACAACTGCTTGTACAGGGTTAATCTGCTAGAGGAGGAGACAGCCTCTTGTAAAGGGTTAATTTGCTATGGGAGGAGGAGACAGCTGCTTGTAAATGGTCAACCTGCTAGAGGAGGAGACATCTATTTGTAAAGAATTAATCTGCTAGAGGAGGAGACAGCTGTTTATAAAGGGTTAACTTGCTAAGAGGAAGACACTGCTGCTTGTGAAGGGTTAATCTGCTAGAGTAGGAGACGACAGATGCTTGTAAAGCGTTAAAGGCGTTATGTGGGAAGCGAAAATTATTAGTAGTGTACTCACTGCAGTATGTGAGTACACTCGCTCATATACAGTCCGGTTTAGATTTTTATAACGCTGGCGGGGGACCGGAAGTCTAGTTGCACAGTCTTCCTTCATGATGACACGACTCTTCGTCATGTGACCGGACCTTCTGTACTCTATGTACAAGCAGTAGTTACTGCTGAAACATAGATTACAGCAGGGCCGGTCACATGATAGAAACGTGTCCATATGAAGGCTGTGCAACTCGACTTCCAGTTCCCCACCAGCGCTATAAAAATCGATTCAAATCTCATAATCAGTGTGACGGGGGGACCGGAATGTATATTAGCTTGTGTACTCACGTACTGCAGTGAGTACACTGCTAATACTTTTCTCTCTCCACATAACCCCTTTAAAGGGGTTGAACAGGATTAGAAAAACATGGTGGCTTTCTTCAAAAAACTGTGCCAAACCTGTCCACCGGTTGTTTGTGGTATTGCAGCTCAGGCCCATTTACTTCAATAGTGCTGAGCTGCAATACCAGACATAACCCATGGATAAATGTGGTGCTATTTCTGGAAGAAAGTTAATGTTTTTCTAACCATGGACAGCTAAAGGGTTTGCAAAGGGTTAATCTGCTAGAGGAGAAGAATACAGCTGCTTGTTAATGAGTCTCTCACTACATACACACAGAACCAGCAGCAGCCACCGGGGAGAAAGCTGTGACAGGATTTACCTCTTCTGCTTCTTCTAACCCCCTCCTCCATAATACACAAGAATCTATCTTACGTAGATAATATAACAATAGCATGAAGTAAGATAGCAGGAGAAATGTCCCTTTTTTACATGGTGTACGCTCACAGTCTCCCCTATCACAGTGGACTCTCCCGGCTCAGAAACAGGAAGTCTCACAGAGCAATGAAAATCTATGAGACTTGGACTTCTCACTGCTGCACGTGGAGAGCCCTCATCTAAGCTCTTAAAGGAACAGAGCACTAAATTAGACAAGACATTTTTAAAATTTCCTAATTTTATATATTTGAGAGGTTTTATATTTTCGTCTCCTGCTACTTTTCATCTCCTACTACTATCAGGAAGTGATACGTCCTCTTTAAATATGCCGGCAGTTGCAGAGATGGAGAAGAAAAAAAAATACATATGTTTCTCAATTGAATTCTCAGTTATTGCTAAATGCTACCTATGCTGTAGGGGCAAAATGTTTTATGTTGTGGTGGTCCTGAAATTCTGTTCAGTTTTGCATAGCATCTTGTCTATTATTTACTAACCATAACTCTTGTTTATTTCAGAAAACTCCTGACATAGCATTTGTAATAGGCACACTGCATTATCATCAATTGCTGGAGAAGGGTCTTTTTGGATCTTCAGACAGGTAATATATATTTGGATGTTTTATACAACATATCTCTTAAAGTATCTTTACGTGTCTTAAAGTATGTTACACTTTGTCCCACAGGATCCGATTACTGGATAGTCCTAATATTGCATTAAAGAGTTTGTCTAATAAACAACCCCTGTATTTATGCCCTATGGCTATATGGATATTCTATGGAGGGGTGTTTATAAGTTAACTATGGGCTCATGTTAGCCAGAGCAGATCACCACGGGGCAAGTGGTTCCTGCTTTGGTGGACAAAATTCAAACATAAATTACACGGGTGCCCATTCATTTGAGTGGGTGTCTGTTGTGTAATATTACATTTTTTCTACAGAAATGTGTGAGCATCATTGTGATATAAGCAGCTAGACCTACGGCAATCCGGTTAACTTTTAAAGTGGTTTTTCCAGTGGGGGCATTGACATATTAGAGACATATGTATAATGTAAAGAAACTAGTACCGTAACCGGTTAACGACCACCCACCATCTTTTGACGGCAGGCGGTGCAGGTCCTAGGTCTACAGCGACATCTATTGACGTCGCTGAAGAAAGGCTTATGAGTTCTCCAGTGAGCGCTCATTCTCTAAGCAGTAACTGTTACAAACACCTCCTGTTCTTACAGAAGCCTGCTAAATACAGGTGGGAGTGGAGAAAACGCTGACCTCAGCTGTTTAACCCTTTGATCGCTGCAGTCTGTGACTGCAGCATGCTCAAAGGGGACTCCCCTCTTCGATTGCTACACCGGAAACCTGGTTATGCGATCGGAGTCTGGGGGGGGCCTTCTGCAGTCAGTCTTGGAGACCTAAAAAGGACCCCAGGACTGTCTGTTCAGTATGCCTGCAACACTCAGTGTTCCCTATCCGCAGCCTGTGTCATAGTTACACAGTGTAATGTATTAGCAAACAGGAATATGCTAATACGTTATAAGTAAAAAATAAAGTTGTTAAAAAGTTAGCCCATCTGGAATTAAAAAAAGTTAACAAAAACAGTCATTATTAAGCATAAAAAATATTTTATTGCCTGTACGTTAGATAAAAACAAAAAACCTACACATATATTAGGTATCTGCATGACCGTAACAACTTGAATAATTAATTTAACAGGTTATTTAGTGTAAAACGTGATAACATTTTTTTTTTAAAAAAGCATTGCAGAAAATCGTTTTTACTATATTCACGACGCAAAAATAAATTACATATATTACACAACTTGTAACCCTAACTGGGCAGGAAACAAATACAATTTCTCCCGCCTTGTCAATGGAAAAAACAAAGTTATGGCTGCTGAAACGCAAAATTGAAGCAAAAATGAAAACATTTAGCTGGTCATTTAGGCCTTTTCAGGCCTGGTCATTAAGGGGTTGAAAGGTAGAAAGAAAAACTAAAAGAAAACATTAATATAGGTCATTAAGGTATGTTGTCTATTGTATTGTGAAAACCTTTTTCTGCCATGGCAATCATTTTAGTTTGTGGGAAAGCTTGATGACCACTATTATTGCTACAATTATGACTCCCACAGAGGTTGTCACATATCTTTTCTAGTGCCCGGAAATCTTCCCACAGTGGATTTGTTACTGTGTTACTAGACAGATTTCCATTCAGGTGCTGGGACAGCTACCTACAGATGTAGCCGTCTTTGCCTTGACTTTTAACGCATTAAATAAACAATGGCTCGATCTCTTATCTTGACATTTTCAATGGCTTTTGTTGTGTGGTATCACGCTGCAGCAAGTCATCAGAATCCAGTTAAAGATGGCTACACCTGTAACAACCCCCTGTGTGGGACCTATGATGACCTGCTTTGGTTGTCACCCAGCTTTGAAAATGTTATACATATATATATATATATATATAATGAAACGGCTAAATAGACATTCTCTAAACTTGACAGAGGACAACTCAAGGACATATTTTTAACTAACTTTTTTGGGGGGTGTTGCTCTTTAAGTTATATCGGATAGATGACTAGTTTGCAGTGCATCCAATCTACTCTGTTGAGCTTTGTATGTTCATTATGTTATTTCCGGTTAATAATTTGAGGACACTTTTTCTGACGGGAAATAGAAGATTGTTTTACTGTTTCTCAAATATTTAACAAGGAGTCTCTAAACGAGCCTATGTAACATCCAAACAACCAATCTTAATTAGTGGCATATAATCTCCTTTATAACCCTAATTAGCACATTTTCAGTCCTTTGGAAAGACAAATATAGTAAATCACAAATGAACTGCAAAAAGAATATTCCTAGTAATATCTACTGCATCACTGAGTAATTAATAATTCAATTCTAATAATGAACGAATACGAAAGACGCCTCAGACGGTGTAGGAAAATATATGATTGAAGTGCAGCCATTACAAAATATAGTCAATGTAATTTCTGGCTGGCATGTGGCTTTATTTCATTTTTTAGAAACTCGTATTATTTTTTCATGGATCCACACGAGAACAATTCCTGAGAGCAGTAGCACTACTAAAGGGTTCCCAAAATCTAGAGCTAAATTTGTCATATTTAGTGCAGTTCTATTTGGGTCATCACTGGTTTTCCATATGACAGAAGGTAAATCTACTAAATTTCTGACAATAAAAATCAGTGTCAAAGACATTCATTTGTAAAGATAAGCATTATAAATAATATACTTTACATTAATATACATTATTAATAAAATAGAAAAGAATTCTTAACAAAAATATTTATAGATTTTGCAGATTTTATGAACAATACTCTGTGTTAATATATCATCAATCAGATGACCTCGAGGGGCTGGCACTGTGACTGATTCCCTCTTAAGTCAGCCCCTCCTTAGTCCTGGCCACATGCAGAGCCTATCAGAGGCAAGGCATGGGCGGGGAATAGGCTAAAGTCAAGTAAGAAATGGGATATGTAGATTATCAGTGCAAGCTTAATCCCTAGGTCCCGGAAGCAGAAGAGCGTTTGTGTCCTGCAATATCGCGGGTTGGTTAATGGCACTAAATTATTATTTTCTTTTAGGAAATGATGTAGTACCATTAGGGAAATGATATACATATATTGGGTAGTTTTTTTTTCTTTTTGGGCCGTCGGACAACCCCTTTAATTGTCATTGATCTATTTTGCAGCCCTTACATGTTTCCTCCATATGTTCCCATATTGGATGATATTGACTCTCAGTATGGACTTCATGGATACCAGCTTCATATTGACATGTACAGTGGACCAAGAACATACCTATGTAGAACATTCCGTGGTTTGTTTTGTCGAAAAGGTAAAATTTGCTATATTAAAGCCTCATTCCACTTCAAAACCACTTTGTGGTTACCTAATCTAATAACAATAAAATACCCTGCCCCCTGCTGCTGTGCACCCCTCAGATTCCCCCTTATTTTTTTTTCCTTCTTTTCTACAGCAGTTATTGGCTTTCTGTATCGATGACCACGCTGCCTAAACACATAATAGATACAATATCCGTGGTGACCAGTAGTGTGTGTTGTAGTATTTCATACACAAACTCCTCTTGGTGGCTCAGACGGTGCTGCTCAGTTATCATATTGTCCCTATGTAGTGCAGTTGATGTATGAACTATGTTGACTCATAAAATGCTCATAACAGCTTTTCTCTGACTCCCTAGCAAAACGCCACTTTGCCAGAATTCAAGTGGCAGTTTCTAGCCTGTGCTAAGGAGCCAGTGAGGAGCAACTGACAGAATTTTATTTGTGCCGCTCGTAAATATGACAGTGTCTATAGTAGAATTAAGTTGAAGAATTTTGTATAATGCAGAGGGAATAATATCACAGTCTGCAAAATTCTGGGGGTTTAACATTGATGGCGTATCATAAGAATAGGTCATTAGTGTTTGATCGGTGGGGGTCCGAAGTGAAGGGCTCTTCATTGTTTACACCTAATGGGTTAAGTGCCGATGAACACACATGTCCAATAGCACAGCCCCACCGCTTGTATAGTCTTGAACACCAGCAGTGGATTCATTCCTACTATTGTGTAGAGCAACCAATAAGAATCAGTTCTCTAGAAGTGGAAAATCACATAAAAGATAATAAAACACCACCAAAAATGTAATAAAAATATGTTAATAATAAAATCCTGATTTAAAAATTATGTAATTTTCTGAAGATATATTCTATTTAAATTAGAGGCAGCAGGTAAGGCGGACCAGATGACTGTCAAAATACATCAAACTCGAATGATATGCATTTATTTTAGTATTCATATCACAAAAACACCAAAATGCGTATTTTAGACCAATAAACCTGATCTACTAAACCTACGTTAACAAAGAGGACCAAAGCAAAGTTTATACAAATGCCTTTGGTTAAAGTGATCCCATAATTAACATTCAACAGATATACCAAAGTGATCCAAGAATATTGCTGACCTGACACCACAATTATACCTAAATTAAGGACGACTATTCTTTAGTATGTGGGCACTTTGGTTGTTCATCTGATAGACCAAAAAAAACAAACAAATGAGGAAATTGGACCAGAAACACTGCTGACATGGCATTATAATTACAAATAAATGAGTGGGAAGAAGGCCCAAAGCTGACTTTCTTAATACAGCGACCATTAAACATATTAATCTGGCTACAATTTGTACGTGCCATCATGTGACACAAGACCTTCTGATTGTTGGTTGCATTTTTCTCACCAGTAAATGTCAACTTGTTGAAGATTTACTGAATGCTGCAAACACTATTAATTCACCTTTTCTGAATTCTATGCTTATTTTGAACTACGATGATGGCAACAGATTTTGATAGCATGCTATAACACGGTTTGCCAACAGATGGTGCTAGTGTTAACTTCACAATAGGCGATAGTCATTCTGAGCTGTTTGAAGCAAAATGTGTTTTCCTGGTTTTTTTGTGAGGTTTGTGTGAAAATGTATTTGGTATGAAACCCTGCTAACTTGTGGTGGCCAATGCCTGCAGGATTTTGCAGCGTGTGAACCCAGTCTAACTCTAACTTTTATTGAGACAATAGCTTCGTACATTTAGCACCCAACCGAGCCTGTAGGGCTCCGTACTAGGGAGATGTAAGCCTCTGAGTGTTGCCCTACAGGCTTTGTGCACATTGGTGCTGTATGCATGAGGCCTTAAAGTAATTATTTATTTTTTTTAACAATTATTTACTTTAGTAATATAACTGTGCATAGATAAAATGAACTAGGCTAATTTTTTGCAAATATTGGAAATTACAAAATAAATCAGGAATCAAGTTCTCACAATAAGAGCTTCTGCACACTGGCAAGGAGCCTGTCCGGTTCATTTAGTACAGATCCGAACAGCCTCCATGTACTTTTGTACAGTCTCCTTAGGACTCTAGAGTCCGATGGAACAGGGCGTTTTTTTTTCCTGTGGATTTTTTAATTTTAGGATCAGATAACGTCTTGTAAAGGGATTCATTCTACTGGTAAGTATATATTAGAGAATGGTCATTTATGCTGTTCCCCATTACATAGGTTTGTAGGTTTACCTTATACTTTATGACTTTGATGTTATGCCATAATCTAAAATATATTTTGTTGTAATGAAGCGATAGAAATGGTTCTCGAACACGGTTTGTTAACATTGCAACTGGTATTGAATAAAGGGTAAGTAAGGAGCCGCAGCTGTACAATGGGCCGTAGTCAAGCCTAGCACAGATTGCTATGCAGCTGCATAATGACATCTTACTACAGCAACACCATTTCTCTGCCGCAATCACCTTAGACAGGGTTCCCTATTGTGTTGCTAAGTATTCAATCGGCAAAGGGGGACTATTCTTTAACCCTTTCATGCCTCTAATATGTAGATTCACGTCCTATTTACATATGCCCCGTGCAGCTAGGACTTGAATCTACAGTCCTGTGTTTGTGTTTTTAAACACACATATACATAGTATAAGTTACAATTATATATAAAGTATATACTTTGTATTCCCTGTGCCCCTTTGTGTTAGAATAGGCAGGCAGAAATAGTAGTTTAGTTATCTAAAAAAAAAACACTAAAATATGGTTAAGTTATCCAAAGTAGTTCAAAAGTTATGACTATGTAAAATAATGTATGACAAAACCTTAAATTTAGGCCTGGTCATTGAGGCATCGATGACCCTTGATTTTGAAAGGGTTAAGCACCGGTGCAAATGCTTCATGTTGGAATTGTGTGAATATAAATTAACACTTTCCATTATATATATATATATATATATATATATATATATACACACACACACACACACATTTGCAATGCGATCGTGGGGTGCAGATGGTTGTCATGGCAGCCTTGGGGCCTAATAAATGCCCCCATGTCTGCCATCTTTCTGCTAATTAGGCTAATACTCCACAACCCACGACCAGGATCTTTGTTATATACGAATGGTCAGTGCTCTATACACTGCAGAACACCAGCTGAGGACTTGTACAGCGAGGTTCATGAAATAATTTTGCCTTTACCTCCAAGGGAGCTAACAATCCACGATCTGGATAAGGCAGTGTTAGTTTGCTTTCTAGCAATATAGTAGTATCATATCTTAAAGCCCAAAAAAAGAGCTTTTCCGCACCCATCGTACTACGGATCCCAACTATTCCTGATGGACCCCATTGACTTATAACAGGGTCTGGGTTTCATTGTGATTTCCGTAGTTTGAATGGCAAGAATAGCGATGCATGCTGCTCTATTCTTGCTATGAAATCTGACGTAACTGCTGACGGAGCCACCAATGGCAGTGAGAACATAGCCTAAAGCTCCTGAGCAGACAATATCCAGAAAAATATTTGTTTACACATCTTTTTGTGTTACTGGTATTTTATTTTTGTATTCATTATTTATCTAGTGCCTCCATATTCTGCACTTTTTAAAGTAAATGTTTTTAATTACTCTTTTGGTCAAAATCTCAGCCACATATAGTCTCCATACTGCTAACCACTGTACAACATTAATATATACCAGGGTAGAGTTAGCAGTCTCTGAACAGATGAATATCACAACTATCAACTAGCATGAACATAGTACACTTTCTCCTAAGAGATTTCTATGAAAGAAGCCTAGAATCCAGCTTTTAGTTCTTGAGCTCTTCATGAAAACACGAGTTCATTGTTCATTCTCACAGGATGTTCTGCCTACCTGGGAAGCAAATTTAAAGAACTCCAAGCAGCTATTTTTTCTTACTGCCAGTTATATTACTGATCAATACATTTTTACAATGGTTCTTTTAATGTTGGGGACAGTAAGAGAGAGCTATTGCTTTCTCTCCGCTTCATTAAATGTATCTTCCCTTGCCCTTGCTGACAATTGTTTTTAGTTGTTGAAGTTATAGAGGGCTTGTCACTTCAGTTCAGTACATGTATATGATCAGTTTGCAATGCTAATATAAAGTGAAGCTATGGTTAAAAGCACTTCAACTAACAATAATTGTACCAACAAACATACCTAAATTCATTGATGGGGTAATAAAAAATATATATTGCTACGTAAATTTTTGGCAATTTTTTTTTCTGTTCAAAAATTATACGTATGTAATGCTGCTACATGTAAACAGACATTATATTATAAAAGTAAATGTACAGGTCTTATTAGGTTAAAATAAAAATAAAATGTATTCCTGGACAACCCCTTTAATTTATTAACCTGCACCACCAGCTGTCAAAGCTGAACCATGCCTCAATTTTATACTTAAAGGGGTTTTCCTACTATTAATTGTTATAGAAATATAATTCGGCATTAAAAATTAATCAGGTTTTTATTTTGCCTTATGTTACAAAAATGCTTCCGTTGTGAGATATTCTCTGCACTTTATACACACGGGAATCTTCAAACAATATTGTGTCAAAATTTATTTTTTCATAAAAATGCATAAAAATTTATATTTGAGGCTAAAAGTGTGACCTCAGCAGAAAATTAGAAGCACCACACTTCCTAAAAATAAAGTCCAAGATATGCACAGTTCATACATACCACTTTTGTCTACATGCACATATCTTCACAAATTCACCAGAACCAGAGACCAAAATCTGGTTTAAACTGGAAACGAAAAAAAAAGTTACAACCCCCAAACCCAATGTATTTCCTGAAAGCAGACATCTGCAACTGACAGCCATTTCCACCTTTACATGAAAACTTTGTGAAAACAGGGAATTATTATTTATAAAATGCTTAAAAACACATTTCCACGCAAGAACAATGTAAAAATAATATATCAGGGTGTGCAACGTTCATAAGTATCACAGGCGTCAACACCAACAAAAGCTTGTGCTCTCAAAAATGCTAAAACAGAGTGCAAAGTATAGTGTAAAAAAATACAACTTAATATGTTTTTCACACCAATCACCTTGACGCAACTCTGCAAAAAATTGTACTTGAAGCGTAACTAAACGTTCGATCAACTTTTTATTTTCTAACAGCATGTGTAATATAAATATATTTTGTAATATACTTGATTAATGAATTTGGGCTCCTTTTTGTGTTATATGTGTTTTAAATGGCCACTCTGACACTTTTCTACCACATTTTATTTCTTGTATTTCTCCTGTTGCTAGCAGAAATCCGTACACCGTTTGAATGTATCAGTGTACGGATTCTGCTGCCTGTGAGTACAGGTAGGAGGAGGCCCCATCCTGACGTCAGATGTGCACGCCCACATTGTGACGTCAGAAAGGTCTCTCTGCCTCTATACACTACACAGTTCTATATAGAGAAACCAACAGCAGCAGAACGCATGGAAGAGACTGTGCGCACTGGTCTCTGTGCCTGGATGATTCTCCCCCTTCCCTCCGGCAAAGAGTCTCAGGACACTGTAATCTGAGCTGCTAATTAGCATCAGATAAGACTAGGACTGCGCCGTCCGTCCCCCCCCCCCCCCCATCACCCTTCTGTCCTATCTTATCTTCCCTGCACTTGCCAGGGAAAGTGAAATAGAAAAACTCTGATTCCTTTCTTCTGGAGTGTGCAGAGATGTTGACTTCTCTATATATAATGTGTTCTGCTGTGCATAGCTCAGTGCACACTCACAGTATTGTAGTTATCACCTCAGAGTTCACTGCCCATGAAAGATACAGACAAATCGTAACATCACACACGGTAAGACGCGCCCCTAGCAACTGCCAGAATCAGGACGTGTGAGAAAATAGATGTGGACGGTTTCACAATAAAAAAAAAGCTGCAAAAAAGGTACTTTGAAGTAAAAAAAATTGCTAGGAGTAATGTATTCACATAGAAGGACATAATAGCAGTTTAAATATTTTTCTTTTTTTGCGAAAGTTTAGCTATGGTTTAACCACTAAAATGCGTACTCTAGCAGACTCCTTAGCAAACAAAATGTACTCTGTAAAAATTGTAAGATGTGAGAAGTTCATAAATACTACACATTTCAATGTCCACAGGTGCGTTTGTTAAACGCCAAAACCGCAGGAATGTACCAACCAATTTTTGCATACAAATTAAACTGGGAATTATATAGGTATATCATTTTCAATCTCCCTGTACAAACTTTAACCCTAATCCATAAACGCAATTCCCTAAATGGTCTACAGATTTTACGCTAGAGATATGGTAGGGACAGGACAGGGACAGTGTAAAATATCTAAACTTTATTGATATTTGTGTGTGGTGCGAGTGTTTGGTGCGACTCATTTGATGCCACAATCCAGATGCTGGTAAACGTCTGAGTCCAGGAGTAAATACATGGCACAGAGGGGTGATTAGATAAGCTACTGTTCATCTTATCACTCCTTTTCTGGGAATAAAAGGACTCCCATATTTAGCAATCAGAGAGCAAGTATGCTCTCTTATTGATAAGAGGGGTGATAAGATGAAGTTCATGCTATCCCTTCCCCTGGGGTCATATGAAGCTATACAGGGACAGGAGGAAAATCACAGATCCTCCTCCCCCCTCCACGCTGGGCTGGAGGGAGAGCTGCAAGTATATGTAGCTCCCACTTCAACCTGCTCTAACTCAGGCTAAATCCTTGAAGGGAAATAGTTGTGGCCTTTCAAGTGCAAGCTACTCTTTGATCTCACGTATCAATTTCAATATCTGTATTGCAGCAGCAGTAAACTCGGATATATTCTGGAACTCTATGAAACAAAATGTTCAACTGAACAGTTCTGTCTGATTTGAATATTTAAATGATTTCCTCACGTTAGAGCCTCATGCACAAAGCTGAATATTGCTGCTCAGTTTTGTACAGAGCTCTAATAGGGCTCCATTAGAGGTGGAGGAGCCCTCTACTGTATCTCCTTATGCCTATGATTTTATATGCATTAACTCGACAGAAAGGCCATGCAACTCTGTAAACTACTGTTCTCTGCCGTGTGCTTGAACTCGTATATAATCGTAATTATTTTAGGTTGATTAACCCCTTCACGACTGCCATACGGCAATATACGTTCTAACTGCCGATGCCGCGTACGGTTAGCACGTGTATAGTCGCCGACAGCCTGGAACAGGTTTAATGAGTGCAGTGCTAAAGTTAAAAATGCAGCGCTGCTCACAATGAGGCAGTCACACTTGTCTCTCTCTTCCCCATGTGTCGACACCTCCCCCCTCCTTCTCCTGTGGCTTCTGCCCACAGATAACGGAGCCAGTGTACTTCGTTATCTGGGCGGATAAGGTACTAAAAGTTTTGTTTCAACTCTTTAGTCTTCTCTCTCCTGGAGAGTGAAGAAGGCTAACTGATAATGTTAAAGAGGCTCTGTCACCAGATTTTGCAACCCCTATCTGCTATTGCAGCAGATCGGCGCTGCAATTTAGATTACAGTAACGTTTTTATTTTTTTAAAACGAGCATTTTTGGCCAAGTTATGACCATTTTTGTATTTATGCAAATGAGGCTTGCAAAAGTCCAAGTGGGCGTGTTGAAAAGTAAAAGTACAAGTGGGCGTGTATTATATGTGTTACATCGGGGCGTTTTTACTTCTTTTACTAGCTGGGCGTTCTGACGAGAAGTATCATCCACTTCTCTTTAGAACGCCCAGCTTCTGGCAGATCACGCTGTGACGTCACTTCCCCAGGTCCTGCATCGTGTCAGACGAGCGAGGACACATCGGCACCAGAGGCTACAGTTGATTCTGCAGCAGCATCGGCGTTTGCTGGTAAGTCGCTACTGTACTTTTTTTTCAACACGCCCACTTGAACTTTTGCAAGCCTCATTTGCATAAATACAAAAATGGTCATATCTTGGCCAAAAATGCTCGTTTTTTAAAAATAAAAACGTTACTCTTATCTACATTGCAGCGCCTATCTGCTGCAATAGCAGATAGGGGTTGCAAAATCTGGTGACAGAGCCTCTTTAAAGAGCAGCAACAGTGTGTGTGTGTGTGTGTGTGTGTGTGTGTATATATATATATATATATATATATATATATACACACTCATATAGATACCAGATAAATATATACAAAAAGTTACAAAAGTGTTTTTTTTCTCACATTTTTTGTGATTTGTCTACTCATAATAAAAATGTAAAACATGGAATTAATTAAACTAAACTAGAGAATGAAAGCCTCATAAGTCTTGTAAAAAAAAAAACAACAAAGATAGTTACGATATTCAAAGCGGTTGCAAAGATATTATCATTTAAAGAAGTGCACATCAGAAATTTAAAATTTGACCTGGACACTGGCATCAATGACCCTTGGTCATGAAAGGGTTGAGCACCCTTTTATGTATATATAAATGAGTTGACAATTTATTAGATGCACCCTTGCCTTAAGCAAAATAAACATGGTGGGTTCTAAAGAGTGAGAGATGCTCTTTGTAGCCACTCTTCATTCTAACCGGATCTACTGACACATGACGTGTATGCTCGTCATGAGCGGCAGGATATTGCTGTATAATGACGAGCATACACTTTATGCTGATTTCACGGGCACAGCAAGTGTTCACAGCAAGAATCCCTGTGACGTGAACGAGGAACATACAAATATGGGCAGACAGCCCAGGATCCATTGAAGGACCACAGGGCTGTCTGACCAAATTTCCTGTTGTTAGGGCATACCTAAGTATGTTCTAACAACTGCCTGTGTACTATCAGTACAAAGAATAATGTTCTGGCATTTAGATATATGCCAGTACATTATAGTTAAAAAATAAAAATCCCCCTATGGGATTATTTTTTTTTTTATAATTTAATAAATATTAGTAATGTTAACTAAATAAATAAAAAATCTGTAAAAAAAAATACACACATGCATGTATATTTATACAATAAATAACTTTATTAAATAGAAGTCCCAAAACATGAAATAATGTGTCACAACCGTAACAACCCACATAACAAATTTATAGCATAATTTATGATGATGGTTGTATGCTGTAAAAAAAGAAATAAATATTAATAATAATTGTAAAAAAATTAATACAAATTGAACAATAATGTAAATGTACCAAAAAATGCCACCAATGTGAAGTACAACTCGTCCCACAAGAAACAAGGTCTGATATAACTTTTTTGTTAGACAAAGCTGTGAGCGCCGGGATGTAAAGATGAAAAAATCAAGAAATTTGTTCGGGTCCTCAAAGCTGAAATTGGCCCTGTCCTTATAGGGGTTATCCCACCACATCAACTTATCACCTATTGTGTGGATAGGTGAGAAGTGTTTGATCGCTGGGACCCCCACTGATCAAGAGCACGCCGATTCCCAAGTCCCCTGAACGAACGGAGCGGCGGTCCCACTCATTCTCTATGGGACTGCCAGAGATAGGCGAGCGCTGTACTCGATCAAACGATCAAACACTTATCACCTCTCTTGTGGATAGATAAGAATTGAATCTAACAAGGAGAAAAAAGTATTTTTATGCAGTTGGTCAGAAACCTGTTGTCCATTGGGTGGAGTTTTCTATTGAAAGCTATTTTACAGGGTATAAATTCAGCCATAATATAAGCACTCTCTCATGGGGACAGAAAAACGATATATATACAGTCTTACGTTTAATTCCACAAAGTGCAATGTAATATGTTTATTGCCAAAACAATCCAAGCAAGAACATGGAATTAATCTTACTTTATTGATTCCTTCTTACAGGGAAGCATAGTTGAGTATGAAACACTTAGATAAGCCCATGAGATTGTAGAATCTGCCTTCATAGCTAATGCTGACAGTTTTTCACCAATTGCAACCAATTTATATTTGCAATCATTACTTGTGTGACACTGTATTACACCGATGACTTAGTGGAATGTTATTAGTCAAGAATAGAGGAAATCTAATTCATATGTTCTTTGTTTTTTTTATTCAGTCAGAGGTTGGTGTATTATTATCTCTTTTTGAGGTCACTGGCGAAAAAAAAAAATCTAATTTATAAATATCTAATTTATAAAAAGTGTTTTGCCGATAATTAGGTTCCCATTTTGACCATACATATTGTTATGCAAAAAAATATTGATTTTCAAAAAGCCATTTGAAATATGTTAGATCAGTTAAAGTATTCGATAATTATTCATTCTCATGAAAAAAAAAAAATAGAAAGAAGAATGTATTCTCCTGGCACCAGTTTAAAATAATATTGAGCTTCAGTCCTTTTTGTCATTTATTAAAATTTCGTTTCACCTTCTAATACAAGTATTAGCAAGCAAGTACCAATTGGAGACATTGTAAAAGCTATTACATACGTAAAATGCAGAAAAGCTGTGTTGTAGAAAATAAGTGGACTGAATTGTCTCAAGTTTGTGGCAATGGACTGCAAGTGACATCAGGTATTTGGTTATTGAGGGAACAGCCTGGGCCGGCTCCAGGTTTATGTGGGCCCTTGGGCGACACAGACTTAGTAGGCCCCTTTGCGGGGAAACTCACGAGGCCAGAAATGGCAGAAAACCTCACTTTGTGCCCCCATATAGACGTTAGGCCCTGTTTATGCCCCCATATAGAAGTTAGGCCCCCAGTTTGTTCCCCCATACATTTAGTGCCCTCTGTAGATAGTGCCACACAGCCCCCCTCCCAGGTAGTGCCACACAGCCCCCCCAGGTAGTGCCACACAGCGCCCACCGCCCAGGTAGTGCCACACAGCCCCCTCCTCCCAGGTAGTGCCACACAGCCCCCTCCTCCCAGGTAGTGCCACACAGCCCCCCTCCCTGGTAGTGCCACACAGCCTCCCTCCCTGGTAGTGCCACACAGCCTCCCTCCCTGTAGGTATTGCCTTTGGGGTTCCCTCTAGGAGTGAAATCCCCAGCCAGAGCATTGCTGATACTCTGGCTGGGGATTCCACTTCAGGAGAAACCCATGACGTCATTGTCCATATATGGACAGTGTTGTCAGGTTAAACCCCAGAGCCATAGTCCTGGGCAGAGCACTACTAGCACTCTGCCTGGGACTCCTGTTCTGCTACTGACATCACTGTCCATATACGGCTAGTGATGTCAGGGGCAACCCCAGAGCCAAAGTCCTGGGCAGAGTGCTACTAGCACTCTGCCTGGGACATTGCTCTGCTCCTGACAACACTGTCCATATATGGCCAGTGATGTCAGTGGCTTCCTGAGAGACGGAGTCCCAGAGCAGAGCCGCTAGCGCTCTGCCTGCGACTCCTTTTCTCCCTCTGACATCACTGTTCATATATGCCTCCCTCACACTGTCCATATATGGACAGTGATGCCGTGACGATGGCAGCGACAGCACCCGGCGGCCAAGTGGGCCCCCCAAGAGTGGTGAGCCTTAGCACTTGCCCGAGTTCACCGGGTGCTGTCGCCAGCCCTGGGAACAGCCAACATGCGCCCGAAGAGCTGATAAAAAGCCTGCAGTTCAGACTATAAGTAGGATTGGCCAGTTCTATAAGTCACCTATAAATGACCAGTTCTTTTTATCATTAGGCCTTATTCACACGAACGTGTTATACGTGAAAATCACGCGCGTCGCACGGACCTATGTTAATGAATGGGGCCGTTCAGACTGTCAGTGAATTTCACGCAGCGTATGTGCGCTGCCTAAAACTCACGACATGTCCTATATTTGGCCGTGTTTTGCGCAGCACGCACCCATTGAAGTCAATGGGTGCGTGCAAATCGCGCACGGAAGCACTTCCGGGTGCCGCGCATGATGCGCGCTGCAGTAGTAAAATTAATTAATGAAAACAGAAAAGCACCACGTGCTTTTCTGTTTGTAAACATAAAACCAGAGTGTCAAAATGATGCCGGCTGCTCGAAAATCACGCAGCCGCGCACCATATGCTGATGCCACATGGACCTTTTGCGTGCGCAATACGGACAGGTCCGTGTGAATAAGGCCTAAGGCCTCATGCACACGACCGTGTTTTTGCGTCCGCAATTCCCCCGCAAATCCACGGGAGAATTGCGGACCCATTCTTTTCTATGGGGCCGTGCACACGACCGTAGTTTTTGCGGTCCGTGCACGGCCCGGGAACCCGGACCGCAGAAAGTACGGACATGTCCTATTATGGTCCGGAGTTGCGGTCCGGGCTCATTGAAAACAATGGCCCGGCCATGTGCATGTGCGGGCGGCTTGCGGCTGACAGTCCGCTGACAGTCCGCAGCCGGCCGACACGAAAATCACGGGCGTGCACACGGCTACGGTCGGGCTACGGTCGTGTGCATGAGGCCTTAGTCAGATTCAGATATATTTCACGTTACCATAACAAAATATTAACATTTTGTGTGAATTAATGCATTTTATTAAAGGCTCGCATATTCTTCTTAAGTTAGTAAAAATTACATAGGAATACCAACCTTATTGTGGACTGTATTTTCTGGTGCTTAAAATGTACATTTTAATATAATATATAACTAATTAAACAAATTAATCTCCGTTTACTGATACTCAAAATGTTTATTTAGTATTGTAATATTTACTATCAGTGGGCTTCATTTTCAATGCCATTTTCATTCTGTTGTCTTGTGAAATTAGGTTCTTGAAGTATAAAGACAAACAATTGTTTTCACTGTTCCTTAACCACTTCCTGACCAGAAGCTTTACCCCCTTCCTAACCAGGCCCATTTTCAAGTTTTAGCCGTGTGCCAATTTAAGAGCAAATTGTTGTTCTTTTACTCTTCTATCCTACATGTATTTGGTCTAGTTTTTCTCAGAACATATTGGGCTACTATATTATAAAATAATAGACATATTTTACTATTTTTTAAAACATGAAAGGAAAATGGGGAAAGAAAATGGAAAAAATTGTGAATAGGTGATTTTAGATGTTGTTTTTTTTTTTACAACTGGTGCATGCCACTGGGTAATCACACCTGAATACAGATTTGGCAACTTCTGCCGACTTCAGCGATACCAAATATGTGTGCATTTCTTACCTGCTGGGTGCAAGGCGGAGCTTACAATGAATGGTGCGCAAACTGGCTATTAGATAGCAATTTTCCAAACCTGGTTTGCTGACACCATACGACCATTACAGATGTTGTGAAGTGCCAAAATAGCATTAAAGGGATTGTCAAGTCCCAATAAATTGATGGCCTATCCTCCGGATAGGTCATCAATATCTGATCGGTCGGGCTCCGTCTCCCGCACCCCCGTCGATCAGCTGTTTTGAAGGGGACACAACGCCAGTACGAGTTATGCTTCCCTTTTATTTCCTTTACTGCTAACACTGTGAATAACAGACACACTTGTAGTGGCGGTTCTCCCATTCAAGTGTATACTGTAATACTGTGAACCGCCGCTACAAGTGTGTCTGTGATTCACAGTGTGAGCAGTGACAGGAATGAAGGGGAAGCAGTGCTCGTACGAGCGCCGCAGCCCCTTCAAAACAGCTGATCAGCGGCGGTGCTGGGAGTCGGGCCCCCACTCATCAGATATTGATGGCTTAACCTGAGGATAAGCCATCAATTTTTGTGGACTGGAAAACCCCTTTAACACCAACAAAATGAGTCAAAATGATTATGGAAAGTAGACCCCCCAAGGTATTCATTTAACAACATAGCTAAGATTTTAAAATCTGCAGTGTAAAATGTATGCAGCATGTGGGTGAGATTTCTAAATTCTCATCTACTTGCCTTGTACTGTAATCCACTGCAGACTTTACCTGCGCAAATGTGCAGGTAAAATATGCAGTGAATCCGCCACATAATCACCCTAAGGGTATGTTCACACGGCCTCTTTTCGGCCGTTTTCTGGGCCGTAAACGGCCGAAAAACGGCCGAAAAATCGGAAACAGAACGCCTCCAAACTGCTGCCCATTGATTTCAATGGGAAAAACTGCGTTCTGTTCCGAGGGGCCGTTTTTTTTTATGCGGCCGTTTTGAAGAGAAGCCACGTAAAAAAACGTCTGCGAAAAAGAAGTGCAGGTCACTTCTTGGGACGTTTTTGCAGCCTTTTTCCATAGACTATAGACAGCTCCAAAAACGGCCGTAAAAAACACAGTGAAAAATGCGATTGGCTTAAAAAAAGTTTTTGAGTTTGCGTGTGAACATACCCGAAGGCTTGGGCTATATGGTAACTGGCAGGCGACACAGGTCGCACAGCCAAAGATAGCTATGTCCCATAGCCTGCACTTCAAGTAATAAAAGTCAATGTGGTTGCGTGGCAACCTGTAAGTAACTGCTACACAACAGTTTGGATTTCTTGCAACGGTCGTGTCGGGACAACTTGCACGTTGCGACACAACCACATTGATTTTTATCACTTGCAATGTAGGCTACGGGACATAGCGAACGTTGGCCGGGTGACCTATATCCGGCCACAGTCAACATGTAGCAGATAGACAGACAGATAAATATATTTATTGAAAAAAAATATCTTTATTGGAAAAAAAAGTGTGTTTTTTTAAAATTACTAAGGCCTAGTTCACACAGGAGTATTGTGCAGGCAGAAAAAATTTGCCTCAAAATTCCAGATTAATTTTGAGGCAGATTTTGACCTGCATGCGATTTTATGTAGTGGCTTTCGCAGCGTTTTTCCTCCGCGGTCATTGAGGAGCACGGGCAAAAAACGCAGCGGAAAACCCTTTTTCTGATTTCAATGGGAGGTCAGAGGCGAAACCGCTAAAAGCCCCCGAGAAAAAACATACTCCTCCGCCTCTCATTGAAATCAATGGGAGGCAATTTCGGACATTCATTGGCGCTGATTCTGACGCAGTTTCCGTTTCGAAATCATCGCCAAAAAACTGTGTGAACTAACCCTTAGGGTGTATTCACACAGAGTGGTTTTGCCACATTTTTTTTGCCATGGTTTTCCCGCGCGGCCAAAAACCGCATTGAAAAATGCATCAGTTTTTACTGTGATTTTGCAAAACCACACAGTGTGAATACACCTCTACTCTTCTTTCTCTCTGGCAGCCTGCCAGAGGAAGAAGATGCAACTGGAAAATTATATTTGCTAACAAACTTTTATGTGACCACCCGGACATTTATAGTCTATGGGCGGTACGGAACAGGTTGAAGGGGTTGTCTCAATGCAGCTGATTTTGCAATGGGAAGCCGTGACCATTTAATACTACATGGTGGCCACTCAGATGTATAACCGTCCATGTAATACATGAACGGCTTGACTCTGCCAGAGCGGTAGCTGTTCTTAAACAGCAGCTCTCCGTTCTGGCTCATAGAGTGGAATTCTGAGCGGGGTACCCCACTCTATAAGGTCAGTATGCTCTGATAGGGCATATGGACAAGGGTTGTCTTCATGAGACAACCTCTCTAAAATGCATGTTTAGGTCCTTCTGATACAGAACTCCAAATCCCCTCTATAGCCATAGAGGTATGCAATTACATTCTGGCTGCCTGCAGCCACCACTTGGAGTAACTTAGGAACTTCGTTCATTCAGATCTATGTATAAATTCAAATGCAGTAATCTCCCCCTAGTGGTGGCTGTAGGCTTCTAGGATTGTCTCATTTTACTCTGTGTCTGGGACAGAATGGGAATTGGGTGCTCTGTATCATACAAACAGAGCTCCAGACCCAAGAGAAAAGGTATATTATGGAATTAGTCAGCACAGAATTTTGTACTACATTAGCAAAAAAAGAAAAGAAAAACAAGCCAAAAAAATAATAATGGTGTTATGCTCACTTTAAGGTTAATACAAAATCTTCAAATTAAATTCCCTTGCAATTTGTTACACAAAACTAGGCATTAATGTGTTTTTTTCTATTTGGGCATTCAAGAAAGATAGTTTTGAACACTGTGAAGATTTACCCTTGCATTAGTTTTATAATATTAAATATGTGACTTTATTCCTGAGGCTTACTGCCAACAAAGCTTGGACTGAATATCAAGCAAATGATTGTATTTCTCTCTCATAGATTGCTAGTGTCTGCTTTTTGGTTAACCTTGACAGATGCCCTACAAATCCTCAAACTCTCTCACCCTTGAGATGTACACATTTCAGACTCTTAGCTACAAACAATATTTGGAATGTGCAAGGGGAATTTAGGCGGGAGTAGGGTAAATCACTTGTTTGTTTTTTTTTCCTTTGGATAGCAATCTTGTATTTGTCATAAAACACTTTGTTTCATGCATATGTTATAATATATTTCCTTACCTTGACTCATCAGAGGCACCCCCTTTAGTATGGAGCTACCACAGTGATCAGCGGATTGCCACGGGTTTAGCTCCTGACACCCCAGGCAAAAAGCAGATTTTTGCCAAGGAAGTCAAGGCCAGCCAGGCAGGTCCATGCAGCGGCCACTTTGGTGAAATGTAGTATTAAATGGCGGCTATTCCTCTTTGAAAAATCGAAAAGTCCTGCCTACTGGTTAATGTTTGCAATATTTAAAAGTGGTTAATATGGTAAAGGTTTGATAAAGGCCAACATTATCTACCTTCTGGTAGTATCTCTGATGGCACCAGATTAGGTTGTTACATTTGTATCACATCCTTGGTATATGTTTGCCATCCAGCCTGCCTTTCAGACTTTGACACTGTTTTCTGAGAGTTGCCAGCATAGTTTTACCCGTAGAGGAACACTCTCGGCAAAATTAATAATGCAAGACCCGAAGGATTCAAAGAACAGTCAAGAAAGAATCCCTATACAATGCACCACGCAGTTCTTGAAGGCCCTGCACTATGCCCACAAAACACATTCATCACCTATCCATGGGTGCACGGAAAAAGCCAAGTATAGCGCTCGGCTATCTCCCTCAGTTCCATAGACAATGAATAAGTAGTGCACACGTGTGACTACGTCTCGATTCAAATAAGGGACACAGGACCCTTGTTTTTGTGATTGCTGTGGGTCCCAATGATCAGATTGAATGATCCTGTGGATAGGCGATAAAGATTTTTCGTGGGACAACCCCTAAGTGGATATTCTGCTTGTTTGAATTTTGGGTGCAAGCTGAAAAAGTATTAAATACATTGTATATTCATCTAGTTGTAGTCCTAACAGTGCCTTACAAAATGTTTCAAACCCCTAAACAATTTATTTATCTGGATTACACATGATATTTACATATATTACCCTGACAATTGGATTACATTTGGCCCCTACCTTTGAATCATGTAAAAAGGGTCAGTTTTTCTGGATAAAAGACCTCCTAATTTAAGTGCTACTAGTGAGACTGCTAATATAAAGAAAAGCTGTGAAAATAAAGAGGATAGAGCATTCTAAGGGCTCATTCAGATGAGCGCGTTCTTCGTCCGTGTGTTGTGCGTTGAAATAACTCAGCATGTGGACCCATGCTATTCAGGCAAGTGTTGTTTTTTACGCAGCGTGTGTCTGTTGTGTAAAACTCACTGCATGTCCTATATTGGTGCGTGTTTGCGCATCACATTTAAGTCTATGGGTGCGTGAAAACAACGCACAGCACACTTATTGTGTTATTCACACACAGTTGCTACGAATATTGGGAAAAAAAACAAACAGGAAGTGTTTGCAGACCAGTGTGGACAAGCTAGTGGAGGAGTTGGAGGAAGATTGTACCACCCTGATCGTACAATGATCGCATGAAGAAAGTTGCAGCATGGGAGGCCATTGCTAAAAATATGTTCCAGCAGCAGTGGTCCAGTGCGAGGCATGCCGAAAAAACAAAGTTTGGTAAGTGCAACCATAGTAGAGCCTCTAGCTTTAAATATTGTATATAGATGCCCTTTAGCCATTTCTGCCATGTGCCGTAGTTTTTGCATTTTTTATCGTTAATAAATATTTTATCCATTACCGCTATGTGGCCCTGATAGATGTGGTGTCACCATAAATACCCCGTTTATATAGTAGAATCTTGAGTCCCTGTTGAGCAAGTTTTAGTGTAAACAAATATTTCAGTCCTTTATGCCATGTGCCCCTGATAGAGCTGGTGTCACAATGAAAATGAAGCATTCATGTCATGTTGGCCTTGTAGAACAGGTTTCGTATAATAGCCCCTCGAATATATACAAGGTGGGCCATTTATATGGATACACCTAAATAAAATGGGAATGGTTGGTGATATTAACTTCCTGTTTATGGCACATTAGTATATGGGAGGGGGGAAACTTTTCAAGCTGGGTGTTGACCATGGCGGCCATTTTGAAGTCGGCCATTTTGTATCCAACTTTAGTTTTTTCAATGGGAAGAGGGTCATGTGACACATCAAACTTATCGAGAATTTAACAAGAAAAACAATGGTGTGCTGGGTTTTAACGTTACTTTATTCTTTCATGAGTTATTTACAAGTTTCTGACCACTTATAAAATGTGTTCAAAGTGCTGTCCATTGTGTTGGATTGTCAATGCAACCCTCTTCTCCCACTCTTCACACACTGATAGCAACACCGCAGAAGAAATGCTAGCACAGGCTTCCAGTATCCGTAGTTTCAGTTGCTGCACATCTCGTATCTTCACAGCATAGACAATTGCCTTCAGATTGTCTAAGGGGGTCAGATCGGGAGGCATTTCTTCTGCGGTGTTGCTATCAGTGTGTGAAGAGTGGGAGAAGAGGGTTGCATTGACAATCCAACACAATGGACAGCACTTTTAACACATTTTATAAGTGGTCAGAAACTTGTAAATAACTCATGAAAGAATAAAGTAACGTTAAAACCAAGCAGACCATTGTTTTTCTTGTGAAATTCTCGATAAGTTTGATGTGTCACATGACCCTCTTCCCATTGAAAAAATAAAGTACTTTATGGCTTCTCCGGTGCTCCTCCCTAGGATCCTTAGTGCTCGAATAGAGGACTTGGTGATTTCAGACCATTCACCGGTTTCTCTGATCTTGGCAGATACATTTAGAAGGGGGTCGGATATATTGTGGAAATTTCCGTCGTTTTTGGCAACTGATGAATCCTTTCAATCATGCTTGAAGGGGTGGTTATGGGAATATAGTCAGGAAAATCAAGCTCATAGAGAGAACAGTCACTTGTTTTGGGACACAGCCAAGGCAGTGCTGAGGGGGAGGATCATTTCTTATGTGGCGTCGCTTAAACGAAAAACCAACAAGCATTATAACGAGTCTAGTAGAAATCTTTGCATGAAATACACAGCGTACTTGGCAAACTCTACACTAGCGCTTAGGGGGGACTGGCTCACGGCTAAGGCAGAGTTTGAAATGAGGCTGGATAAAAAAGAAAGGTTCCAGAGAGAGCAAACAACTGCGCATTTTTTTAGATATGGGAACAAATCAGGCTCCCTGCTGGCCAAAATGGTGAAAGGACAATTTCGCCCGACTCACATAGGGGGGTTGAGAGATGGGAACGGGGAAGTACAGAAAGATCCAAAGATCGTCAATGATATACTGGGAGATTATTACACTGCGCTATATGCACAGGACACTTCGGAGAGGACTGAGGGGAGGGAGTTTCTGGACTCCTTAACGTTACCATCTCTCTCGGACTCTGATAGAGAAGCATTAAATGCATTGATCACGGAACAAGAGATCATATCGACCATTAAATCATTGACGAATAACAAAGCGCCAGGGCCAGATGGATTTTCTAGCGATTTTTACAAACTTATGAGGGAGGAAGTCACGCCCATTTTATTGCCGGTATATAATCATATGCTGTTAAATAAGGAATTCTTGAAATCGGGCAATGTAGCTTATATCAAAGTATTGTACAAGGAAGGGAAAGACCCGGCTAACCCGGGGTCTTATCGCCCAAACTCTTTGATAAATCAGGATGTTAAAATATTGTCGAAGATACTGGCCGACAGGTTGGCTATGTTTCTCCCGACTTTGATTGGGCCACACCAGGTGGGTTTTGTTAAGGGGAGATCGGCGGTCAAAAACATACGCACGGTTTTGGCGGTACAAGACGCAATGAGGACTTCTAATATGGAGGGACATGATTCGCCAGCACTTTTAACGCTAGATGCCGAAAAGGCCTTCGATAATGTCCACTGGGATTGGCTGAGGTTAGTTCTAGATAGATTTGGGATACAAGGATTGTTTAGGAATTACCTGGAAGCGTTATATTCAGAACCTCTAGCTAGGGTGTTCACTACAGGTTTTCTGTCAGCACCGATACATTTACAGAAGGGAACAAGGCAGGGATGCCCCCTGTCTCCATTGCTGTTTGACTTGGCTTTGGAACCGCTAGCGAGACATCTTTTGTCCTCCAGGGATTTTGAAGGGATAATGGTTGGCAGTCAGGAGATCAAACTGACATGCTTTGCTGACGATCTTCTGTTGTTTCTAAAATCGCCTGGGCATCATTTGGGGGGGGGGGGGGGGGGCTGGAGAAGCTAAGATACTTTGGGTCATTCTCAGGCTATAAAGTCAATGCGCAAAAGAGTCAATTACTTTACCTGAAGGAATCAGGGGCAAGACCACCCTTGCAGGGTACGGTGGAAATAGCCAGATCTTATATCACATACCTGGGGATTAAAATAGGCAAATTTCCCTCTTCCCTCTTTAAACTAAATTATTCACCCTTGTTTGAAAAAATTCATAAGGAACTAAATCGATGGGCGTCACTGCCGTTGTCATTGTTTGGGAGAGCTGCTCTTTTAAAAATGATAAGCTTTGCTCGTCTGCTATATCCAATGCAAGCCATACCCATATTGATCAAGCATCTAGATAACCAGAAATTACAGACAGCATTTCTACAATTCTTGTGGCAAAAGAAGAGACCTAGGATTGCATATAAAAAATTGGCACTACCCAAAGTGGATGGAGGCATTCAGCTACCACTTATACGATATTACAATTTAGCGGCCATCTGCAGGCATATAGGGGATTGGATACATAATACAAATTTGTACTCCAATGTTCAGCTGGAGCAGGATTTGGCGGGATCGGTTCCGCTGCAGGCCCTGTTACATCTGCCATATGCTCAACTGCCTACTAATGTTAAGTCAAGTCTGTTGCTGAAAGATACAATCGGCGCCTGGAAGGCGGTGCGGAAGCTTTTTGGTCTTCCGTATGGTCTTTCTAAATTCTGGCCGTTGTGGGATAACCCCATGTTCCCACAGGGGAGTCAGAATAAATTGTTTTCGCAGTGGAAAGATGAAGGGATCAATGTCCTGGGCCAACTCATGAATGTTGAGGAGGGAAGATGGCTTACGTGGCAGGAGGTCTCTAGCAAATATAATCTGAGGGGAAATCAGTATCTGCAATATGCTCAAGTAACAGAGCTATGTAAAACCAAAGTTTGCAATATTGATGTAGTGGAGATGCGGGGAGCATTTGATGGGATGGTGCCGCAGGGTGGTACGGGAAGAAGTCTTGCAAGTTTATATGGTAAACTTCGGAATGCTCATCTTGATTCCTTTAGTACTTCCTGCTTTAGAACGCGGGAGGGAGCTGGAGGATCCAGAAATCTCCAGCAAAATTCGAGATGGATGGGAGAGGGTGAGGAAGGTCATGGTAAATGAACAGTGGCGTGAGATGCACTTCCGGCTTATGCACAGAGCGACATACGCCTTTAATTTATCCTATAGGGACGCTCCAGCACACTATCTGCGTAGTTGTCCTAAAGGCGACTTACACAAAGCTAATTTACTTCACGGGATGTGGTTGTGCCCACAAATTCGGACGTTTTGGGATCTTGCTCTACAATTTATTAAAGACACCTGGGGGGAAGAGGTACACGCAAACCCACAGGCAGTGTTGTTTCACTATATCCCCTTGGATCCAGGTGGGGGGGACCACCTATAGTGGCCCGGAAAGGAATACATATGGCATTATTGGCTATCAAGAAGTGCATCTTTCGCCACTCGTTACAGGCATCGGTCCCGGAAATTGCGGAGGTCGTGACTACTCTCAAGACTTTATTGGGATATGATAAAACGGACCTAGAAAGACACAAAGAAAGGTCTACAGAACAATTTTTTAAAACTTGGCGTACATTCATTGAACAACATTATCCCACAGCAGAGATAGGGGTGTTCATGCGCACATTTCGACACACATCATGGTATAGCTCACAGAGTATCCAGGGCACGCTAGGCATGCTGATAGCTAGTTAAGAAAATGTTCACCGAGATGGAGGAGAGTTGGGGGGAGGGAAGGGAATTGTTGGCTTTGTTTTGCCTTATTAATTGCTTTGTAACTTAATGATGACAAGTAAAATTGGAAAATAATTTTGAAGCTGGAACACATTGTCATTTGATGTACGTATTATTGTATGTGTGACACACACTGCATACTTGTAACTGTTCTGGCTTTGAATAATAAAAATATATTTGAAAAAAATAAATAAATAAATAAAATAAAGTTGAATACAAAATGGCCGACTTCAAAATGGCCGCCATGGTCAACACCCAGCTTGATAAGTTTCCCCCCTCCCATATACTAATGTGCCACAAACAGGAAGTTAATATCACCAACCATTGCCATTTTATTTAGGCGTATCCATATAAATGGCCCACCCTGTGTATATATATATATATATATATATATATATATATATATATATATATAACGTATATATGTATAAAACGAGCATGGAAGCAGCACTCACGAAAAAAAGTGACGTTTATTCACCCAACCAGTGCAACGTTTCACTTCCTCAATGGAAGCATTTTCAAGCAAACAGTGATAGTATCACATGAGTATAAATACAGAGAACATAGTTAAAAAACAAGGGTTATAATTAACCCCTTCAGGACTGAGCCTGTTTTGGCCTTCAGGACGAAGCCGATTTTTAAAATCTGACGTGTCACTTTATGTGGTAATAACTCCGGAATGCTTTTACCTATCCAAGCGATTCTGAGATTGTTTTCTCGTGACACATTGGACTTTATGTTACTGGCAAAATTTGCCTGATAGATTCAGTATATAATTGTGAAAAACACCAAAATTTAGCGAAAAATTGCAAAAATTTGCATTTTTCTAAATTTAAATGTATCTGCTTGTAAAACCGATAGTAATACCACACAAAATAGTTACTAGTTACCATCCCCCACATGTCTACTTTAGTTTGGCATCGTTTTTTGAACATTATTTTATTTTTCTAGGACGTTACGAGGCTTAGAACTTTAGCAGCGATTTCTCATATTTTCAAGAAAATTTCAAAAGGCGATTTTTACAAGGACAAGTTCAGTTCTGAAGTGGCTTTGAGAGTCTTATATATTAGAAAGTCCCCATAAATCACCCCATTTTGAAAACTGCACCCCTCAAAGTATTCAAAACAGCATTCAGAAAGTGTATTAACCCTTTAGGCGTTTCACAGGAATTAAAGCAAAGAAGAGGTGAAAGTTACAAATTTCATTTTTTTTATACAAAATTCATTTGTAATACATTTTTTTCTATACCACAGAAGGTTTTTCCCAAAAAATTTAACATATTATTTATTGCCCAGATTCTGCAGTTTTTAGAAATACCCCACATGTGGCCCCAGTTCGGTCATGGACTGAAACACAGGCCTCAGAAGCAAAGGAGCACCTAGTGGATTTTGGGGCCTTCTTTTTTTAGCATATATTTTAGGTACCATGTCAGGTTTGAAGAGGTCTTGTGGGGCCAAAACAATAAAGACCCCCAAAAGTGACCTCATTTTGGAAACTACACCCCTCAGGGAATTTATCTAGGGGTATAGTTAGCATTTTGAACCCACAGTTTCTTTGCTAAATTTATTTGAATTAGTTTGTGAAGATGAAAATCTACTTTTTTCTGAAAAAACGTAGAAATTTTTAATTTTTTCAAGGTATAAAAGAGAAAAAACACCCCAACATATGTAAAGCAATTTCTCCTGATTATAGCAATACCCCATATGTGGTAATAAACTGCTGTTTGGACCCACAGCAGGACTCAGAAGGAAAGGAGCACCATTTGGATTTTGAAATTCTGATTTTGCTGGAATGGTTTTCAGTGCCATGTCGCGTTTGAAATGCACTGGAGGGAACAAAATAGTGGAAACCCCCGGAAAGTGACCCCATTTTGGAAACTACACCCCTCAAGGAATTTTTCTAGGGGTAAAGTTAGCATTTTGACCACACGGTTGTTTTGCTGAATTCATTGGAATTATTCTGTAAAGGTAAAAATCGAGGAATAAAGGAGAAAAAGCACCCCAACATTTGTAAAACAATTTCTCCCGATTACGGAAATATGCCATATGTAGTAATAAACTGCTGTTTGGACCCACAGCAAGGCTTAGAAGGGAAGGAGCGCTATTTGGCTTTTGGAGCTCAAATTTAGCTGAAATGGTTTTTGGGTGCCATGTCGCATTTGCAAAGCCCCTGAGAGGCCAAAACAGGGGAAACCCCCCAAAAGTGGAAATTACACCACTTAAAGAATCTATCTAGGGATATAGTGGGCATTTAGACCCCACAAGTCTTTTGCAGGATTTATTAGAATTAGGCCTTGAAAATGAATATCGACATTTCTTCCACTAAAATGTTGCATTTTTTTCAATTTCACAAAGGATAAAAGGGGAAAAAGCTGCCCAACATTTGTAAAGCAATTTCTCCCGAGTACGGCAATACCCCACGTGTGGTCATAAATGGTTTTTCATTAGAAAGTAATTAACCCTTTCTGGAGTGATCCATTTTTTTATTTTCCTTCTTAGTTTTTTCCTCCCCGCGTTCCAAGAGCCACAACTTTTTTATTTTTCAGTCAATAGAGCGGTATGAGGGCTTATTTATTGAGAGACGAGCGGTCGTTTTTATTGGTGCAACTTTTTGGTACATACAACTTTTTGAGCACTTTTTATTACATTTTTAGGTAGAGCCAAGGTGACCAAAAAAACAGCGATTTTGCCGTTCTAAATTCTTTATTTTTTATGTGAGACGCTCCATACATCACCCCCCACACTAAGACATGCTATGTCATGGTGCGCACAGGGGTTAATGCGCAGCGCATGGTGCGGAGTGAAAATTACAATTTTCCACTCATATGCCATTTTAGTGCACTATATGTTATGCCCAGTTTGTGCCACTGAAGACAAATAACTCAAAATATTAACCGGGTTCTCCCGGGTATAGCGATGCCATATCTGTGGACGTAAATTGGTGTTTAGGCACGCTGCAGGGCTCAGAAGGGAGGGACGCCATTTGGCTTTTGGGGCACAGAGTTTGCTTGGTAGTTGTTCTGTTTGGGGTTTTACTGGTGTTTCAGTTTATAATGTGGGGGCATATGTTATCTGTGCGGAGTACATCAGGGTACATGTTATCTGTGCGGAGTACATCAGGGTACATGTTATCTGTGCGGGGTACATCAGGGTATAATAAGAGGGTATAATAATGCAGTAAATAAATAATAATCCGCAGATATGTGGCCAGTGTCGCACTTATAAATGGCGCCCGATCTTATCCGCTTTTGGAACACTCTGCACATTTTGCATCGCCATATTCTGAGAGCCAGAACTGTTTTATTTTTTCTCCACCGGAGCCGTGTGAGGGTTTATTCTTTGCGGGACAATCTGTAGTTTTCATTGGTACCATTTTGGGGTACCAGAAATTTTTTTGATCACGTTTTATTCCATTTTTTGGCAAGCAAGGTGACCAAAAACCATCAATTCTGACAATGTTTTTTATTTGTTTTTTTTATGGCCTTCACCCTGGGCTATAAATGACCATTATACTTTATTCTGCGGGTCGATACGATTACGGCGATACCAGATGTATATAATTTTTTTATGTTTTGCAGCGTTTGTGCAATAAAATCACTTATTTATAAAATAAATAAATTTTTGTGTCACCATATTCTTAGAGCCATAACGTTTTTATTTTTCAGTCAAAAAAGCGGTGTAAGGGCTTGTTTTTTGCGGGACGGGATGTAGTTTGTATTGGTACCATTTTGGCGTACATGCGACTTTTTGATCACTTTTTATTGTATATTTTGGGAGGGTTGGTAACCAAAAAATTGTGATTCGGGCACTGTTTTTCGTTTATTTTTTTCGCGGTGTTCACCGTGCAGGAAAAATAATATTACAGTTTTATAGTTGGGGTCATTACAAACGCGGCGATACCAAATATGTGTACTTTTTTTAACGTGTTAATTTTTTTCCTATAATAAAAGTCTTATTATAGGAAAAAAAGCATTCTTTGTTTATGTCACTTCTAACTTTGATTTTTACACTTTTTCAAAACATTTTTATTATCTTTTTTTACTTGTCCCACTAGGGGACACTTAGACTGGCAGCTCTGATCGCTGCTGGAACACATTACACTACACACGTAGTGTAATGTGTTCTAACTGTCATTGTGACGTAACTGTCACACTGACAGGAAGCAGAGGAGGAACGGCCGGAGGCTGATCCTCCGAGGCTTCCGTACATGGCAACCCGGAGGTCATTGTCTGGCCTCTGGTTGCCATGATAAGGATCGCCAGCCCCCGCAAATACATGTGGGGGGCTGCCGATCCGCTGTAAACCTCTTCGATGTGGTGATCACAATCGACCACCGCATCGAAGGGGTTAATTGCCGATTTCAGCGGCGACAGGCCGCTGATCGGCGACTCGGAGAGCAGGGCTGACACCCTGCACAGTTAACCGCCGCTGCGGTGTAGCGCCGCGCGGCGGTTAACTTTTAAAGCGCGGACGTAACTGTACGCCCAGGTGCGCAAAGTTACTGTTTATCTGGACGTACAGTTACGCCAAGGTGCGGGAAGGGGTTAATAGCAATTTATACAAAACATATAAAAATCGCACAATGTGACCATGTACTAAAAAACATGTGGTTTAAGAGTCTCATCCGGACATATAATAATAGAAATCGCAAATGTGTACTATCTACCATATACATGTAACCACGTATATTCTGCAGATTAGGTGTCATTAGTGATTTAATAATAAAACAATAAAACATAAAAACAGCTGACACTCACCACACTGAGTTGAATGCCAACCTCATGGACTGAATGACTCATGTGCTAATTACTTAAATCTCTGCATTTCACACGCCGAACAGCGCCTGCCCACATCCTAGCTGTCTATTGGGTAAGACCATCCTCGTGTTCCAAGGTTGCCATGACAAAGTACAACAACATGGTGTCAAAAAATAAATCACAGCAGCTGAAAAAGGCCGTTCCGGCCGTGCAATCATTTCTAAAAATGTGCTGTGTACCACCATCTTTATTAAGGGCAGAATTTTTTTCCGCGACACCTGTCCTTTAACATGTAATTTAAACTGCAAGGTGAACACTGTAAAAAAATAAAATAAAAACCGCAAACAACTATGGTGGAATTGCTATTTTTTTCCATTGCCCCAAAAAAAGGAATAATAAAAGTTCATTGATAAGTCCCATGTACACCCAAAAAGTACAAATGAAAACTACGTCTCGTCTCCCGCAAAAAACAAGTCCACATATAACTAAATTGATGGAAACCTCCGACTGAATCACTGAACGGCAAGCGAACGGTGATGTGAACAGGCCCTTAGTGACGGACATTCAGTTTTTTTAACTGAAGTTCGTTCACTAAATTTTTGATAGCGTAGCGACCGTTTTAGTATAAATTTACAGCTTATAGTTAGTGTCAGTTAGGGCCTGTTCACATCACCATTCGGCTTCCGTTTTTAACGGATCAGTTAAACTGTAACGGAAACCCTGTTAAAACCGGAAACAAACGGAAGCCCTCATTTGTGTTGTTGACGGATCTATTTTGACGGATCCGTCAGTAAAACGGATCTTTTACATTACGTTTGCGTCCGTTCGTATCCGTCTACAACGGATCCGTTATTGTTGATACTACTTGTTTTTGTTTACATTTTTAAAAACTCCTCCTATTGGATGAAGGAAAGAGATAACCAGGAAGAAGGAATGTTCCCAAATCAAATCTGAATGCAAACCTTGCAGAGGAGAGTATCATTGTGCTTTGGGTATTGCCAGAAATTCTTTAGAAATGCTGCCTGCACAAGTGTCCTATATGTTGTGTGCAAAGAAAATATAACATTTTTGGCAGCGTCCTTTAACCCCTTCCCGCACCTTGGCGTAACTGTACGTCCAGATAAGCAGTAAATTCGCGCACCTGGGCGTACAGTTACGTCCGCGCTTTAAAAGTTAACCGCCGCGCGGCGCTACACCGCAGCGGCGGTTAACTGTGCAGGGTGTCAGCCCTGCTCTCCCCATTGCCGATCAGCGGCCTGTCGCCGCTGAAATCGGCAATTAACCCCTTCGATGCGGTGGTCGATTGCGATCACCACATCGAAGAGGTTTACAGCGGATCGGCAGCCCCCCACATGTATTTGCGGGGGCTGGCGATCCTTATCATGGCAACCAGAGGCCAGACAATGACCTCCGGGTTGCCATGTACGGAAGCCTCGGAGGATCAGCCTCCGGCCGTTCCTCCTCTGCTTCCTGTCAGTGTGACAGTTACGTCACAATGACAGTTAGAACACATTACACTACGTGTGTAGTGTAATGTGTTCCAGCAGCGATCAGAGCTGCCAGTCTAAGTGTCCCCTAGTGGGACAAGTAAAAAAAGTTAAAAAAAGATAATAAAAATGTTTTGAAAAAGTGTAAAAATCAAAGTTAGAAGTGACATAAACAAAGAATGCTTTTTTTCCTATAATAAGACTTTTATTATAGGAAAAAAATTAACACGTTAAAAAAAGTACACATATTTGGTATCGCCGCGTTCGTAACGATCCCAACTATAAAACTGTAATATTATTTTTCCCGCACGGTGAACACCGCGAAAAAAATAAACGAAAAACAGTGCTCGAATCACAATTTTTTGGTTACCAACCCTCCCAAAATATACAATAAAAAGTGATCAAAAAGTCGCATGTACGCCAAAATGGTACCAATACAAACTACATCCCGTCCCGCAAAAAACAAGCCCTTACACCGCTTTTTTGAGTGAAAAATAAAAACGTTATGGCTCTCAGAATATGGTGACACAAAAATTAATTTATTTTATAAATAAGTGATTTTATTGCACAAACGCTGCAAAACATAAAAAAATTATATACATCTGGTATCGCCGTAATCGTATCGACCCGCAGAATAAAGTATAATGGTCATTTATAGCCCAGGGTGAAGGCCATAAAAAAAAACAAATAAAAAACATTGTCAGAATTGATGGTTTTTGGTCACCTTGCTTGCCAAAAAATGGAATAAAACGTGATCCAAAAAATTTCTGGTACCCCAAAATGGTACCAATGAAAACTACAGATTGTCCCGCAAAGAATAAACCCTCACACGGCTCCGGTGGAGAAAAAATAAAACAGTTCTGGCTCTCAGAATATGGCGATGCAAAATGTGCAGTGTTCCAAAAGCAGATAAGATCGGGCACCATTTATAAGTGCGACACCGGCCACACATCTGCGGATTATTATTTATTTACTGCATTATTATACCCTCTTATTATACCCTGATGTACCCCGCACAGATAACATGTACCCTGATGTACTCCGCACAGATAACATGTACCCTGATGTACCCCGCACAGATTACATATGCCCCCACATTATAAACTGAAACACCAGTAAAACCCCAAACAGAACAACTACCAAGCAAACTCTGTGCCCCAAAAGCCAAATGGCGTCCCTCCCTTCTGAGCCCTGCAGCGTGCCTAAACACCAATTTACGTCCACAGATATGGCATCGCTATACCCGGGAGAACCCGGTTAATATTTTGAGGTATTTGTCTTCAGTGGCACAAACTGGGCATAACATATAGTGCACTAAAATGGCATATGAGTGGAAAATTTTAATTTTCACTCCGCACCATGCGCTGCGCATTAACCCCTGCGCGCACCATGACATAGCATGTCATAGTGTGGGGGGTGATGTATGGAGCGTCTCACGTGAAAAATAAAGAATTTAGAACGGCAAAATCGCTGTTTTTTTGGTCACCTTGGCTCTACCTAAAAATGTAATAAAAAGTGCTCAAAAAGTTGTATGTACCAAAAAGTTGCACCAATAAAAACGACCGCTCGTCCCTCAATAAATAAGCCCTCATACCGCTCTATTGACTGAAAAATAAAAAAGTTGTGGCTCTTGGAACGCGGGGAGGAAAAAACTAAGAAGGAAAAGAAAAAAATGGATCACTCCAGAAAGGGTTAATTACTTTCTAATGAAAAAACATTTATGACCACATGTGCGGTATTGCCGTACTCGGGAGAAATTGCTTTACAAATCTTGGGGTGCTGTTACCCCCTTTATCCTTTGTGAAATTGAAAAAAATGCAACATTTTAGTGGAAGAAATGTCGATATTCATTTTCACGGCCTAATTCTAATAAATCCTGCAAAAGACTTGTGGGGTCTAAATGCCCACTATATCCCTAGATAGATTCTTTAAGTGGTGTAATTTCCACTTTTGGGGGGTTTCCCCTGTTTTGGCCTCTCAGGGGCTTTGCAAATGCGACATGGCACCCAAAAACCATTTCAGCTAAATTTGAGCTCCAAAAGCCAAATAGCGCTCCTTCCCTTCTGAGCCTTGCTGTGGGTCCAAACAGCAGTTTATTACCACATATGGCATATTTCCGTAATCGGGAGAAATTGTTTTACAAATGTTGGGGTGCTTTTTCTCCTTTATTCCTCGATTTTTACCTTTACAGAATAATTTCAATGAATTCGGCAAAACAACCGTGGGGTCAAAATGCTAACTTTACCCCTAGAAAAATTCCTTGAGGAGTGTAGTTTCCAAAATGGGGTCACTTTCCGGGGGTTTCCACTATTTTGTTCCCTCCAATGCATTTCAAACGCGACATGGCACTGGAAACTATACCAGCAAAATCAGAATTTCAAAATCCAAATGGTGCTCCTTTCCTTCTGAGTCCTGCTGTGGGTCCAAACAGCAGTTTATTACCACATATGGGGTATTGCTATAATCAGGAGAAATTGCTTTACATATGTTGATGTGTTTTTTCTCTTTTATACCTTGAAAAAATTAAAAATGTCTACGTTTTTTCAGAAAAAAGTAGATTTTCATCTTCACAAACTAATTCAAATAAATTTAGCAAAAAAACTGTGGGTTCAAAATGCTAACTATACCCCTAGATAAATTCCCTGAGGGGTGTAGTTTCCAAAATGAGGTCACTTTTGGGGGTCTTTATTGTTTTGGCCCCACAAGACCTCTTCAAACCTGACATGGTACCTAAAATATATGCTAAAAAAAGAAGGCCCCAAAATCCACTAGGTGCTCCTTTGCTTCTGAAGCCGGTGTTTCAGTACATGACCGAACTAGGGCCACATGTGTGGTATTTCTAAAAACTGCAGAATCTGGGCAATAAATAATAAGTTAAATTTTTTGGGAAAAACCTTCTGTGGTATAGAAAAAAATGTATTACAAATGAATTTTGTATAAAAAAAATTAAATTTGTAACTTTCACCTCTACTTTGCTTTAATTCCTGTGAAACGCCTAAAGGGTTAATACACTTTCTGAATGCTGTTTTGAATACTTTGAGGGGTGCAGTTTTCAAAATGGGGTGATTTATGGGGACTTTCTAATATATAAGACTCTCAAAGCCACTTCAGAACTGAACTTGTCCTTGTAAAAATCGCCTTTTGAAATTTTCTTGAAAATATGAGAAATCGCTGCTAAAGTTCTAAGCCTTGTAACGTCCTAGAAAAATAAAATAATGTTCAAAAAACGATGCCAAACTAAAGTAGACATGTGGGGGATGGTAACTAGTAACTATTTTGTGTGGTATTACTATCGGTTTTACAAGCAGATACATTTAAATTTAGAAAAATGCTAATTTTTTCAATTTTTCCCTAAATTTTGGTGTTTTTCACAATTAAATACTGAATCTATCGGGCAAATTTTGCCAGTAACATAAAGTCCAATGTGTCACGAGAAAACAATCTCAGAATCGCTTGGATAGGTAAAAGCATTCCGGAGTTATTACCACATAAAGTGACACATGTCAGATTTTAAAAATCGGCTTCGTCCTGAAAGCCAAAACAGGCTCAGTCCTGAAGGGGTTAAAAAGTCATATTTACACACCGCTGCAATACCCATATACACCCAAAAACAGCCAAATGCATAGAGAGCCCACAGAGCAGACCGCTTCAATAGCCATATACACCCCAAAACAGCCAAATTCATAGAGACCCATTACAGAGCAGACCCCTGCAAAACACATATACACCCCAAAAAAGCAAAATGCATAGAGAGCCCGCAGAGCAGACCGCTTCAATACCCATATACACCCCAATCCAGCCAAATGCATAGTCGACTGCGCTATTGATTCCGTCGTTAAAACGGAAACCTGCCGGAATGGTGACGAACGGAAACGTTTCCGTCACCATTGATATCCATGGTGACTGAAACGGAAGCTGTGGTTTCAGTTTGACTTTCCGTTGCGGGGTTCACCCGACGGAAAACTCAGACAGAACCCCGGAACAGAAAGCCAACGCTGATGTGAACAGGCGTGTAAAATTTTAAATCTAAACTTAAAAACTATGACAAAACCCCAAAATACCTTTTTTTTTTTTTTTTTAGTAGAGTGAGCACTTCTCTGCTCAAAATGGAGTGTCTGTGTTTTTTGCAGACTGTGCAAGTTGCAACAATTTCTAAACCTGCTCAGCTCTGCAAAATGATGTGTTTGGCGGACAGCATAACGGAATGCCTTCAGTTTGCTTCCGTTGGCCCATTGACTTCAATGATAAAACGGAAATGTAATTTCCGTTAGGGATCCATTCTATCGACGGAAACAATAGTGCTGCAGGCTGCGTCATTGTTTCCATCCAAAAAACGGATCCCTAACGGAACGGAAGCAAACTGATGCCAACGGACACTTTAATAAATTCCATTGAAATCAATGGTAATACAAACGGAACGTCTACTTTCCGTTTGTCTATTCCTCTGACGGAAGAGATAAACGGAAAGCCAAACGGAAGCCGAACGGTGATGTGAACAGGCCCTTAGTGACGGACATTCAGTTTTTTTAACTGAAGTTGGTTCACTAATTTTTTGGTAGCGTAGCGACAGTTTTAGAGTCAATTTACAGCGTTCTAGTTAGCATTAGTTATTCATTTGTTAGTGTCAGGTAGTCAGGAATTTTTTACAGTTTTATATTAAACGTTCAGTAAATTTCTTTCTCTTAAAGTTTTATCTTATTCTTTTCTTCTTGTTCTTCTCTTCCTTTTTTTTTTCTATAAATTGAATGTACACGTATGAAAGCACAACATACACAACCACCTCTATAAAAATAAATTATTACACGTGTTGAAGCACTACATACCCCCCTATTAAAAATGTCCCAATCATCCCAAAGGCTCTATTCAGCCGAGGAGGCATAAGCCATCCTGGCCTCTGACACTCAATCGGCCAGCGAGGGAGAAGAGGAAATTGCCCCATTCCTCTTGAGCTCCTCCTCATCATCCTCATCTAGTGATGAGGAACCCCCACAAAGGCGCCCCAGGACATCAGCTCAGGCAACTCCCCAAATTAGTGATATCATATGGAACCCACCCCCTGGTAATTATGAGCCTCACATTCCGGAATTCACAGGGAGCTCAGGAATTCGATTTGAGACTGCAGGCCTCACAGAAATGGACTTTTTCAACGTCTTTTTCTCTGAGGATTTTGTTAATTTAATGGTGACCCAGACAAATTTATTCGTCCAGCAATTTTTAGCCCAAAACCCCACGTCATCATTTGCTAGGTGGACCCCCACAGAGGCAGCAAAGATGATGACATTTTGGGGCCTTGTCCTACGTATGGGCCTAGTAAAAAAGCCAGAGATTAGGCAATACTGGAGTATGGACGCTTTATACAGCACCCCATTTAATCGCATGGCAATTACCCGGACACGTTTTGAAATGATTCTGAAATTTTTGCATTATAGTGATAATTCACAGTGCCCGCCCCGTGATGACCCCACATACGACTGCCTATTCAAAATCAGGCCAGTCATTGATCTTTTCTGTACCAAGTTTCAAGAAGTGTACACCCCCGAAAAGAACATAGCAATAGACGAGTCCCTTGTACATTTTAAGGGGAGACTAAAATTCCGCCAATACCTGCCAAGCCAGAGGGCGAGGTACAGAATTAAAATGTACAAGCTGTGCGAGAGCAGCTCAGGATACACCTACAGGTTTAGGGTTTATGAAGGGAAGGACACCAGGATAGAACCCCCAGAATGCCCCCCTGTCCTGGGAGTTAGTGGGAAAATAGTGTGGGATTTGATGCACCCACTGCTGGACCAGGGTTACCACCTTTACGTGGATAACTTCTTCACCAGCATCCCACTATTTAAATGCCTCTCCACCAGAAATACTTCAGCATGAGGCACCGTGTGCAAAAAACAGAGAGGCCTCTCTAAAAATCTGATTGGGCAACCAATAAGAAAGGGAGAAAGCAGGGCACTACACAGCGATAACTTGTTGCTGGTCAAGTATAAGGACAAGAGGGATGTCCTTATGTTGACCACAATACACGGTAGCGGCAGCACCCCTGTACCTGTCCGAGGTAGCACTACAATGCCAAGCCAGATTGCATCCTCGGCTACAATAAGTACATGGGAGGGGTTGATCTCTCTGATCAAGTACTAAAGCCATACAGTGCCATGCGGAAAACAAAGGTGTGGTACAAAAAGCTGGTTGTGCACATGGTACAGATGGCATTGTCTAACGCTTATGTGCTATACCAATGTGCAGGCCGGACAGGGACATTCCTTAATTTTCAAGAGGTGGTTATCAAGGCCCTTGTATTTTGGAAGGGGAGGGCCCCAGTACTTCTAGAAACGATGGTCCACGTATTGTACCAGGACAACACTTTCCCAGAGAAATCCCCTCCACTGGTAAAAATGGAAGGACCCAAAAAAGGTGCAAAGTGTGTTACAAAAGGGGGAGAAGATGAGACACCATTTATCAGTGCGACACCTGCCCCGAAAAACCTGGCCTGTGTATAAAGAAGTACTTCAAAGTTTATCACACATCCATGGATTTTTAATTAGATAATTTATTTAAATGCTCACTATACCCCAAATAATTTCCTTTTGCGGCATAGTTTCCCAAAAGGGGTCAATTTAGGGGTGTTTCCACTGTTTTGTTCCCTCAGGGGCTTTGCAAATGTGACATTGCCTCAGCAAACCATTCCTGATAAATTTGAGCTCCAAATGGCGCTCTTTCCCTTTTCGGCCCTGCCGTGTGTCCAGACAGCCATTTATGACCACATGTGGGGTACTGTTTTACTCGGGAGAGATTGCTTTACAAATTTTGTGGAGCTTTTTCTCCTAATGCCCTTGTGGAAATGAAAAAAAAATTAGCTAAGCCTACATTTTATTTGAAAAAATGTAGTTTTTCATTTTTACGGCCTACTTCCAATAATTTCTGCAAAAATCCTGTAGGGTCAAAATGCTCACTAAACCCCTAGATAATTTCCTCAAGGGGTGTAGTTTCCAAAATGGGGTCACTTGTGGGGGGTTTCCACCGTTTTGTCCCCTCAGGGGCTTTGCAAATGCGACATGGCCTCCGCAAACCTTTCCTGCTAAATTTGAGCTCCAAAAGCCAAATGGCGCACTTTCCCTCCTCAGCCTTGCCGTTTGTCCAAACAGACGTTTATGACCACATGTGGGGTACTGTTTTACTTGGGAGAGATTGCTGTACAAAGTTTGTGGAGCTTTTTCTCCTTTCGCCCTTGTGGAAATTAAAAAAAATTTGCTAAACCTACATTTTATTTGAAAAAATGTATTTCATTTTCACGGCCTACTTCCAATAATTTCTGCAAAAAAACTGTGTGGCCAAAATTCTCACTTTGCCCTTAAATACATTCCTTGAGGGGTTTAGTTTCCCAAATAGGGTCACTCTTTGGGGATTTCCACTGTTGTGTCACCAAAAGACCTCTTCAAACCTGACATGGTGTCTAAAATATATTGTAATAAAAAGGAGGCCCCAAAGTCCACTAGTTGCTCCTCTCATTCTGAGGCCTGTGCTTCAGACCATAAGCACGCTAGAGCCACATGTGGGATATTTCTTAAAACTGTAGAATCAAGGCAATAAATATTGAGTTGCATTTCTCTTGTAAAACCTTCTTTGTTACAAAAAAAATGGATTAAAGTTAATTTCTGCAAAAAGAAAAATGAAATTTGTAAATGTCACCTCTACTTTGCTTTAATTCCTGCGAAATGTCTAAAGGGTTAAGAAACTTTCTAAATGCTGTTTTGAATACTTTGAGGGGTGCAGTTTTTAAAATGGGGTGACTTATTGAGATTTTCTAATATATAAGGCCCTCAAAGCCACTTCACAACTTAACTGGCCCCTGTAAAAATAGCCTTTTGAATTTTTCTTGAAAATGTGAGAAATTGCTGCTAAAGTTCTAAGTCTTGTAACGCCCTGAAAAATAAAATGATGTTCAAAAAACGATGCCAATCTAAAGTACACATATGGGGGATGTTAATTAGTGATTATTTTGTGTGGTATAAATGCCTGTCTTACAAGCAGATACATTAAAATTTAGAAAAATGCTGATTTTTGCAATTTTTCGCAAAATTTTAGTGTTTTTCACAATTAAATACTGAATGCAACGAGCAAATTTTGCCAGTAACATAAAGTCCAATGTGTCACGAGAAAACAGTCTCAGAATCGCTTGGATAGGTGAAAGCATTCCGAAGTTATTAGCACATAAAGTGAAACATGTCAAATTTGAAAAATGAGGCTCTGTCAGGAAGGTCAAAAGTGGCCAAAGAGGGAAGGGGTTAAATGCGACAATGGAAAAACTGAAAAAATTGCTTTGTCATTAGGGCCTAAAATAGGCTGGTCACTAAGGGGTTAAAGGAGCTACAGAGTTTAGTGAGTCTGCAGTGAAGGTTCACCAGTCAAATATATTAATAGCTTTGAATTAAACTGGTTCGTATAAAAGGATGGTTAGAGTATGTTCACACACAGTTTTCAGGTGTATTTCGAGGTGTAAACGCCTCGAAATACGCCTGAAAAAATGGTAGATAAACGCCTACAAACATCTGCCCATTGAAATCAATGGGAAAATTGCATTTCGTTCAGATGGGGTGTCTTTTTTTACACCACCGTTTTAAAGAACGGCGCTTAAAAACATGCTGCGGAAAAAGGAGCATGTCATTTCTTGAGCTGTTTTTGGAGCTGTTTTTCATTGTGTCAATAGAAAAACAGTTCCAAAAACGTCTAGAAAAAAAGCCTCAAAAACTTTTTCAGCTTAAAAAACGGCTGAAAATCAGGGGCTGTTTTCTCTGAAAACAGCTCTGTAATTTTCAGTCATTTTTATTCGTGGTTGTGAACATACCCTTTGAAATAGGATAATATAGAAGAAACATAAATTAAATTATTAATTAAAATTACTGGTTGGAACAATCTGTGTGTAATAAAAGATGGGTGTAGCAGCTTCTGCCACCTCATGTTAAGGTTTTCTGCGATGTAAAAATGTGTGTTTTATTAATTCCTCGGAATTGGCTTGTTTTAATGCACAATGTGCTTAGAGATGTAATTAACTGTACAACACGAGTGGCAACTTGTTTAAGTGAATCAGACAATTCTGTTGTGAGGAAATGCTAGACCTCCGACTGCTTTTTTTATTGTTTACTAGGTAATGAAAAGTGACTTGTGGGCTTAGTTACTTATTGTATCACAGTAGAGTTTAATGTCTCTTTGCTTTAATTATTTGCAGTAAATGTGGCATAACTTAAAAAGAAAAAGGAAAAAGATTACCATTCCCATTAGAAAAGTGAATTTGTATAATAAAGAGTTATTCTAGTCGCAATTAATATTCACATTAATTCATTCAAAATAAAGTTAAATAAAGGCATTTTAAAAAGGAAGCTTTTCAAATTTTTCAAGTAATGCACTTTTTAGGACCCAAAAGAATAGTGACAGAAGAAAGAATGAATGCCCTGACCAAATTTCATATGAATAACTAAACCTAGCTATATCTGTACTCCTTTTTAATGCGAAACAGACAAGCATTTGTAATCATTGGATCGCCAACTAAAATATTTAGATTTCAGACGTATTTTTGCATTTGCCTTGGTTATTGAGTGTTGTGTTTACTTGTGACAATCTGAACAGTAGTGAACAGTAATTCAGAATTTGACATGAACTTTCAGAATCAAGCATACTGTATACAAAATTATTACAAAATTATCAGTTGGGGCCTATTAGGGTACAGTACATGGACTTTATAGAGTGGTCCTGTTATGTCCGCGGTCGCTGAGCACCGGCACGTCCCACTTTCCGGCAGCCATGACTGCAGGACTGTATGTTTATGTCGGCGTCTCCCTCCTCAGAGATGCCGACACACAGGGCTGCAGCACTCTCCTGTGACCGGTAGGGTGCGTGCGTGCGCTCACTCCCAGCCTTGAAGGGCCAACACACACACCTGTCTAAAGTTTCCCAACCAATCCAGTGAAACCCTGGACTTTAAAAAGAGCTCTGCCCTTCCTCTCCTTGCCTGAGCGTTGTTAGTCTTCCTGTGTTCGTCTACGCAAATGGTCCCTTGATTGTATCCTGCTGCCTGTGTTCTCATTTCCTACTTCCTGTATTTCGTTCCTGTTCCTAAGCCTATTGTTGGAGTCGTGTGTGCCTCATCTGCCACGCCTGGTATCATCTGCCACGCCTGGTGCCATCTGCCATGTCCTGTGTCATCTGCCACGCCAAACATCACCTGTGCCATGTGTCTGCTACTCCGAGCATTTGCCTGAACATCCTCGCTGATACTCTTGTCCGAGTGGCTGTTATTGACTATTGTTTGGCCAGCTTCTCTTCCGCTATGATGGAGTGGTCTAGTGGGTCCACATACCCCACAGCCGTGACAGTACGCACAGGCCATGGACCCCGCTGGTCTGCCCAAGACCACGACGGCATTCCAAGTGATGCAAGCGGACATGCGAGACCTTCGGTCATGGCTGGATCAGCTCCTACAGGCAGTTAACTCCATTGCGCATCGATTCGATGCTCCTGCAGTCGCCACGGTACCTGCTCCTGCTGCAGTCGCCACGGTACCTCCTCCTGCTGCTCCTCCTGTCAGTACTGACTCCAGAATCTCTTTGCTGCTACCACCTCGCTACGACGGGGAAGCGAAGACATGCAGAGTATTTATTAATCAATGCCAGATCCACTTCAGGCTGCACGCAAGGTTGTTTTCCTCCGATGAGAGCAAGGTCTCTTTCATAATTTCTCTCCTTACTTGCAAGGCCCTGGCATGAGCTAATCCTATTTGGGAACGTTAGGGCCCTGAAATCGCCAACTTTCAATTGTTCCTACAGACTTTCCACACTGTTTTTCAAGGTACCTGTCTGGTCATCTTCCGCAGCTGCATCCCTTCCTACCCTCTACCAAGGTGACACCATGGTTGGAGAATATGCAATCCAGTTCAGCACCCTAGCAGCAGAACTGGCCTGGAACAATGAGGCCTTAGTTGCGACTTTCTGCCAAGGGATGCCTTCGCAAATAAAGGATGAGCTTGCCCCCCGTGACCTTCTATCCACCCTGGATGCCCTTATTTTGTTAATAACCCAGATCGGTATTACAATCCAGAAGCGGGTCCAGGAGGTTCATCAAGACAAAAAGTACCCTAAACTGGCACCCAAGTTTCAGTAACCCCCTTCTACCCTTTACTGTTGTGCCACCTGAGGAACCCATGCAAGTGGAGCGAGTCAAATTATCCATTCAGGAAAAACAGCGTAGACGCACGTCTGGACTTTGTTTATATTGTGGCCTTGGAGTCAATGTCCTCAGAAGCCGGCAAACTCCAGCGCCTAAGGTTGGTTGGGGAGACAACCCTAGGTGGAACAACGCCAGTAGCCAAATCCTCTCCCAAACTGTCCATTGCTGTGACCGTTGTTTATTGTGAAAAAAACGCATAATGTCTCTGCCTACCTGGATTCCGGATCTGCAACCAACTTAATTCAATATGATCTAATGGATCATCTCCAATTGCCCACAGTTCCTCTATAAAGACCCCTGGTTGTTGCCTCGGTGAATGGGCAACCTCTGTCCGATTTTATATGGTTCAGTATTAAAACCGTTGAGACTTCAAGTCGGAATCCTCCATGTGGAACAAATTGTCTTTGTCCTACCTAGAGCTGCCAATCCTATTTTGCTGGGCCTGCCTTTGCTTCGTTTACTTGCTCCGGTTCTCGACTGGAACTCCGGAGAGGTCCTCCAATGGGGCTCCAAGTGTCTTCACCGTTGCCTTCCACAGGTTCGTCCTATCCAGCCTTCTCTGCCTCAGTCACCCTCTGAACTCCCTTTACATTATGCTGGCTTCGCAGACATCTTCCGCAAAAAGGAAGCTGAGGTTCTTCCTCCTCACCGATCCTACGATTGCCCAATAGAACTGCTTCCAGACGCCTCACCTCTTCATGGATTGGTATATCCTCTCTCCTTGCCAGAGACCCAGGCCATGTTGGCTTATGTCAAGGAGAACCTTGAGAGGAGGTTCATTAGGAAGTCTACTTCTCCGGCCGGAGCCGGGTACTTTTTCGTAAAGAAAAAAGATGGATCTCTTCAACACTGTCTCGATTACAGCAGTCTTAACCAGATCACAGTCAAGAACAAGTATCCCTTGACGCTAATCTAGGAGATCTTTGATCCCATACGTGGAGCCAAGATTTTTACTAAGCTGGACTTACATGGGGCTTGCAACTTGGTCCTGATTCGTGAGGGTGATGAGTGGAAGACCAAATTCAACACCCGAGACGGACACTACAAGTATCTTGTGATGCCCTTTGGTCTTTGTAATGCTCCAGCAGTATTCCAGGAATTTGTGAATTACATCTTCCGGGATGTCCTCTATGTCTGCGTGGTGGTGTATTTGGATGACATCCTGATCTACTCACCAGATCAAGCAACGCATCGGAAGCATGTTCGTCAAGTCCTGTTGTGGCAAAGGAAGAATCGTCTATATAGTAAACTAGAGAAATGCATCTTTGAGAAAAAATTTCTGCCTTTTCTGGGCTACATTGTCTCCGATTTGAGGTCTCAAAATGTATCCAGAGAATGTGAAGTCCGTCTTAGAGTGGCCACGTCCTCAGAGCCTTCGGGCCATACAGCTATTTTTGGGATTTGCAAATTTCTACTGGTAGTTTATCCCAAACTTCTTGTCACTGACTGATCCTATCTCTATCCTTAATAAGAAGGGAGTGAATGCTAAAGTGTGGACCCCAGAGGCAGAGTTTGCATTTAACAGCCTTCACTTCAGCCTTGATTCTCCATCATCTGGACTTATCCCGACAGTTCTCTTTGGAGGTTGAAGCTTCCTCTATTGGTGTAGGCGCACTTCTGTCCTAGAGAAACTCCAAAGGTAAGGGAGTGGTGTGTGGCTACTACTCTAGACTTTTTTCCCACCGCTTAGCGCAATTACTCCATTAGGGATCGGGAGTTACTGGCCACCAAATTGGCCTTGGAGGAATGGAGACATTTGCTGAAGGGCGTGATACATCCTATCCTCATCTTTACCGACCACAAAAATCTTCAGTCTGCTCAGTGATTAAATACTCGTCAAGCCAGGTGGTCGATGTTCTTCGCCCGATTCCAGTTTGTGCTCCACTTCAGTCCCGCTGACATTAATGTGAGGGTCGTTGCTCTGTCCCAGTCGTTTGAGACGGAAGACTCTGAAGAGACCCCTCAATATATTACAGACCCTTTCAGTGTTATTCCCATCAATCCTCTGCAAATTAGAGTCATTCATCCTGGGAAGACCTTTGTCCGCAGATAGGAGTAAGATTCTCAAACTGGCTGGGCACTCTGGCGTCCGTAAAACTAGGGACCTAATTGCACGCCAATACAGGTGGCTCACACTGCCTAAAATATTGTGGACTTCGTCTCCTCCTGCATTGTCTGTGCCTCTAATAAAGCTGCTCATTCCAGAACTGCTGGCCTGCTCCAACCCCCTACCAGTGTTCGATTCTCCTTGGCAGCATATTGCAATGGACTTTATTACGGACCCTCCTCCTTCGGCTGGATGCACTACTGTTTGGGAGTTGGTGGACCATTTTTCTAAGATGGCACATTTCATCCCACTAACTGGTCTTCTCTCTGCACCTCGTCTGGCTAACCTCTTCATACAACATATCTTTCGTCTGCATGTCTTGCCTCTCCATATCGTGTCCGATCAGGGGTTTCCATTCACTTCAAAATTCTGGAGTGCCCTCTGTAAACTCCTTGATGTAAAATTTAAATTTTCATCCGCCTATCATCCTCAGTCTAACGGCCAAGTCGAGAGAAATGACCAAATATTGGAGAATTATCTTTGTCACTTCATTTCTGTTCAGCATGACAACTGGGTGCAGCTTTTTCCTTGGGCCGAGTCCTCCTACAACAACCACACAAGTGAATCTACTGCCTCTACTCCATTCTTCATCATTTACAGCCAACATCCACGGGTCCCTCTTCCAGTTCCTGCTACAACTCAGGTACCCGCAGCTAACTTTGCGTTTAGGGACATTCTTCACATCTGGCAGCTGTACAGGTCATCTATCCTACAGGTGGTCGACTGCATGAAGAGAAATGCTGATAGACGAAGAAGATAACCTCCTCAGTTTCCCCCTGGAACCAAAGTCTGGTTATCTTCCCTCTTATAAATTTGCTCGCTGGTTCCTCGGACCTTTCGAAGTCCTGAAACACATAAACCCTGAGTCCTATAAGCTTCGGCTACCTCCTACCCTCAGAATCCCCAACTAATTTCATGTATCTCTCCTGAAACCTATGGTTCTGAACTGCTACAGTAAGTCTCCTTGTTCTGCAGTTTCTCCCAGCGGTTCTTCTGACATCTTTGAGCTGAAAGAGCTTCTGGACTACGAGAGCGTAGCAGGAAAAGCATTCTATTTGGTGAACTGGAAAGGGTTTGGTCCTGGGAGCTGGATTTGAACATCAATGCCTCAGTTCTCATCCAAAATTTCCTCTTACGCTCTGCACCTAAGAGGGGGGTACTGTTATACCCGCAGTGGCTGACCACGACACGTTCCACTAGCTGATAGCCACGACCACAGGACTGTATCTTCATGTCAGCGTCTCCCTCAGACGCTGATGCATGCAGCTGCAGCGCTCCCCTGTGTCCTGTAGGGTCTGCACGCGCGCTCACTCCCGGCCTTAAAGCGCCAACACGTGCACCTGTCTAAAGTTTCCCAACCAACCCAGTGACACCCTGGACTTTAAAAAGGACTCTGCCCTTTCTCTCCTTGCCTGAGCATTGTTAGTTTTCTAGTGTTTGTCTATGCAAATGGTCCCGGGATTGTATCCTGCTCCCAGTGTTCCCGTTTCCTGCTTCCCGTATCCTGTTGCTGTGTTTCATTCCTGTTCCTAAGCCTATTGTTGCAGTCATGTGTGCCTCATCTGCCACGCCTAGTGGTATCATCTGCCACGCCTAGTGCCACCTGCCATGCCTGGTGCCACCTGCCACGCTAAGCAAATGTTTGCAATGAAAGCAAGGTAAGCAAAACATTCTGTTAAGTGTATCTGTCACCACCTCCTCTGAACTCACCAGACATCAGAGATGTGGAGAGGCAGAGGTTAATGGTGTTAAATCTGCTCGGTACATAGGAGGGGGCGTGGCTAGAAGGTCCTTGCAGATCAGTACCTGCATAGATTAACTGTTCTGTGTGTACTAATGTCTGTGTTATTTGCTCACTGAACAGTCAGATTTGACAGAACTCTGTGTGTAAAATGTGACTGTTCAGTGAGTAGATAACACAGAGTTCTTTTACACACAGCACAGGGCAGCACATGCTGCTTCCATTACACCGCACTGCAAGGACCTTATAAAGCTCGGAGCTGCTCCAGCTTCTCCATACATTGGCAGCTGGTTGCCTTCAGGAGATAAAACGCAGCAGGAGATTACAGCTCAGATTCTAAGATTAAAAGTGCGTGTTATAATCCAAAAAAGACAGTAAATTTTAATCAGTGCAGCGCTCGCATCATGCTGTGAGGAAGTGTCTGGCATATTCATGAGGTGCCGATAAACCCACTCTTCCGCCGCTGATTGACAGTTTTCTCCCTATGCAATAGGAAGAAAACTGTCAATCAGGTATGGGGTTGCGGCACCTCATGAATACACCGGACACTTCCTCACAGTGCGATGTGAGCAGTGCACCGATTAAATTGTAAATTTTACAAAAAAATATACCTCATCTCCACATAATACTTATAACGCTAAAATCAGCATCTCTGACACTATCTTTTGCTGCCTTGAGTGACTGCAACAAAAAGGTGGTGACAAATGCTCTTTAATCCCTCACCGGATTATCCCTCAGGGTATGTTCACACGTAGTCAACCAAAACGTCTGAAAATCCAGAGCTGTTTTCAAGGGAAAACAGACCCTGCTTTTCAGACGTTTTTTACCAACTCGCATTTTTACCAACTCATTTTTTTACCAACTCGTTTTTGGAGCTGTTTTCATTGGAGTCTATGAGAAAACAGCTCCAAAAACGTCTGAAAGAAGTGTCCTGCACTTCTTTTGACGAGGCTGTATTTTTACGAGTCGTCGTTTGACAGCTGTCAAACGACGACGCGTAAATAACAGGTCGTCTGCACAGTACGTCGGCAAACCCATTCAAATGAATGGGCAGATGTTTGCCGACGTATTGTAGCCCTATTTTCAGACGTAAAACGAGGCATAATACGCCTCGTATACGTCTGAAATTTGGCCGTGTGAACATACCCTTAGGGTATGTTCACACGGCCAAATTTCAGACGTATACGAGGCTTATTATGCCTCGTTTTACGTCTGAAAATAGGGCTGCAATACGTCGGCAAACATCTGGCCATTCATTTGAATGGGTTTGCCGACGTACTGTGCAGACGACCTGTTATTTACGCGTCGTCGTTTGACAGCTGTCAAACGACGACTCGTAAAAATACAGCCTCGTCAAAAGAAGTGCAGGACACTTCTTTCAGACGTTTTTGGAGCTGTTTTCTCATAGACTCCAATGAAAACAGCTCCAAAAACGAGTTGGTAAAAAAATGAGTTGGTAAAAATGCGAGTTGGTAAAAAACATCTGAAAAGCAGGGTCTGTTTTCCCTTGAAAACAGCTCTGGATTTTCAGACGTTTTGGTTGACTACGTGTGAACATACCCTTACGGTGTAGACCAGAAGTAGATATCTCCGTGTTTTCTCTGCCAGTAAACGAGCTTGCCGAAAGTCTTGCAGGTGTTTTTTTTTTTTTGTTTTTTTTTTACTCCTTCATTAACAATTTTGTGCTATTTATGGTTTGCACAAAGCTTAATCTTCTTGCCAACTCCACTCATCACCCTTGCTATGACTCTCCCTTACTAGAGATGTGTATCATATTTTGGTTTAAGGAGCAAAAACATGTTTTTATGCAATTACTTGTATTGTCTAAAATCACATCTGTGTGTAATAGAGAGTCCAGAAATGAAAAATGTTAAATTATATGTGCCACCATATACACTGTATGGACAAAAGTATTGGGACACCTACACATTACACCTACAGTGGCTTTTATGAAACCCCATTCTAAATCTATAGGCATTAATATGGAGTTGCCCCCCCCCCTCCCTTTGCAGCTAAAACAGCTTCCACCCTTCTGGGAGGGCTTTCCCCAAGATTTTGGAGTGTGTCTTTGGGAATTTTTGCCCATTCATTCAGAAGAGCAGGTGAGGTAAGACACTGATTTTGGATGAGATGATTTATGACTGATGTTTTAGTTCATTCCAAAGGTGTTCGTTGGGGTTGAGGTTAGGGCTCTGTGCTGGCCAGTCAATTTCTTCCTCATCAAACTCACCCAACCATGAATTTATAAATTTTGCTTCTTGAACTGGGGCACAGTCAATCTGGAACAGAAAATGGACTTTGCCAAAGTGTTCCTACAAAGTTGGAAGCAAACAATTGTCCAGAAGGCCTTGGTATGCTAAAGCATTAAGATTTCCCTTCATTGGAACTAAGGGCCTAGGCAGGGTCGGACTGGCCCACCAGAGGATCCTCCAATGGGCCCAGGCTCTATCACAATAATGGGCCTTAAAGGTCCAGCACAAGACAAACCCATTTGGAGCTCTTTGGAGCAAATCTCTTGCCACTAGGGTCTATTTCTCTTGGGATGATTCACAAATTATCTATTAGACCTTATTGAAGATATATCCTGTGTGTACAATGATAACAACAAGGACAGTGATGAAATGAATAGTGGACATGTACGTGTTCTATTTAGATGGAGGGTGGGCACTTAGAATCATCCCCTCTGGTTTCCCCCAAGGTATCCCAGTCCGATGCTGGACCTAGGCCAACTCCATAGCATTATCTCTCCACCAAACTTTACAGGTGTCACATAGTAGTCAGACATGTAACGTTCTCCTGGCATTCGTCAAACCCAGACTCGTCCATCAGACTGCCAGATAGAGAAGCGTGATTCATCACTACAGAGAACATGTTTCCACTGCTCCAGAGTCCAGTGGTGGCATGCTTTATACTACTCCATCCAATGCTTGGCATTGTGCTTGATGATATAAGGCCTGCATGCAGCTGCTCAGCCATGGAAATGTTTGGAACTCTGCAGTAATTGAGTCAGCAGAGTGTAAGTGACTTTTATGCACTATACACCTCAGCACTCCGCGACCCTGCTTTGTTGCTTTACGTGGTCTGGTCGTGGTTGAGTTGCTGTGGTTCCCAAACACTTCCACTTTGCAATAATACCTCTCACAGTTGATCATGGACTGTCTAGGAGGGAAGAAATTTCACAAACTGACTTGTTGTAATGGGGGCATCCTATTACAGTAACACGCTCTAATTCAGTGAGCTCTTTAGAATGACTCATTTTTTCACAAATGTTTGTTCCTGCAGACTGCATGGCTAGGTGCTTTATTTTTATACATCTTTGGCAATGCGACTGAAGGAAACACCTGAATTCAGTGATTAAGAGGCATGTCCTAATACTTTTGTTCATACAGTGTATGTCACTATACTTACAGAAAGTGTATTCACCACTGTCATACTTCAAACTTCCTTGTGAGCCGTCTATGAAAACTATGATGCCTGTCCCCATGATTCCTACCCTACTGTTACATGTAATAACAATAATAATCTTTATTTATATAGCCCTAACATATTCTGCAGTACTTTACAATTCAGAGGGTATATGTACAGACAAAATCAGACATTACAGTGACAAAGCTAATTAACAGTTCAAACAAGAGATAGCGGGCACTGCTTCCCAAGAGCTTAAAGAGGCTCTGTCACCAGATTTTGCAACCCCTATCTGCTATTGCAGCATATAGGCGCTGCAATGTAGATTACAGTAACGTTTTTATTTTTTTAAAACGAGCATTTTTGGCCAAGTTATGACCATTTTTGTATTTATGCAAATGAGGCTTGCAAAAGTCCAACTGGGCGTGTATTATGTGCGTACATCGGGGCGTTTTTACTACTTTTACTAGCCGGGCGTTCTGACGAGAAGTATCATCCACTTCTCTTCAGAACGCCCAGCTTCTGGCAGTGCAGATCTGTGACGTCACTCACTTCCTGCCCCAGGTCCTGCATCGTGTCGGCCACATCGGCACCAGAGGCTACAGTTGATTCTGCAGCAGCATCAGCGTTTGCAGGTAAGTAGCTACATCGACTTACCTGCAAACGCTGATGCTGCTGCAGAATCAACTGTAGCCTCTGGTGCCGATGTGTCCTCGCTCGTCCGACACGATGCAGGACCTGTGAGTGACGTCACAGCGTGATCTCTCGAGAACACGCTGTGTGTCTGCACTGCCAGAAGCTGGGCGTTCTGAAGAGAAGTGGATGATACTTCTCGTCAGAACGCCCAGCTAGTAAAAGTAGTAAAAACGCTCCGATGTACGCACATAATACACGCCCACTTGGACTTTTGCAAGCCTCATTTGTATAAATACAAAAATGGTCATAACTTGGCCAAAAATGCTCGTTTTTAAAAAATAAAAACGTTACTGTAATCCACATTGCGGCGCCTATCTGCTGCAATAGCAGATAGGGGTTGCAAAATCTGGTGACAGAGCCTCTTTAAGGCCCTACTACACTGGCTAATTTTGGCCGATGCAACGAGCGCCGATCAACGAGACAGCTCGTTGATTGGCGCTCGTTAGCGCCTGTCACAAGGAGCTATGTATGGGGATGAGCGCTCCTTAATCTAATCACTCGTCCCATACATTATTATCGTGTCGGCAGGTAGATGTGCTGCCGACAACGATAATATTTGAAGAAGTTTTTTTTAATTATTCGATCAGCAGATAAAAGAGCGTTTGCTCGTTCAGTACCATGCATGTACTGATCGCTGCCCTGTTTACACAGGGCAATTATTGTCAACGCGTTCTATGAACACTTGTCTGCCCGATAATTGCCCAGTGTAAAAGGGCCTTTACAATTTATGAGGAAATAGGTGTGAGACAAATTATAAAAAGTTCTTCTTTCATACAAATCCAGCCATCTTTTCTAAGAATACGGTAGTACTCATAAAACTGCATGAGCCAGTCACCCAGACAGTATCTGTGTATGCACAGATATGAAGTGCATTAGCATGCAAAAAGTGTTGGGGATACTGCTGAAATGTAAATATGAGGTTCTGAGGGTTAATGTAATAGTGGGTGGGGGGTAAAAGATAGAAGTCCGAATAGGGAATGTGACAGGCCTATCTAAAAAGATGTGTTTTCCGGGTAAGTTGGAATTAATCTGATTTCCCAGGGTAGCACATTTCAGAAGAATGAATCATTACAAAAAATTTCTTGGGTAACTGAGTGAGAGGTTCGGATAATAAATTATGTTTATCTTAGATCATTGGCAAAACGTATAGCATGGTTAGGGTGGTAGGCAGAGATGAAGGAGGTGCAGCACTGTGGAGAGCTTTGTGGGTGAGAGTAAATGGTTTAAATTAAATTGTAATGTGAATGGGCAACTAGTGCAGTAACTGGCACAGGGTAGAGGCATTGGTGCAGCAGTTGGACAGAAAGATGAGGTTGCTGCAGTCAGAATACAGATGTGTCCTTCCTTAAATGAACACTAACTTTTTAAACAACTTATGCTAATCTAATAGTATACCTGGTATATATCATCTTTGTAATTTACTTACTGTTAAAATTTTGTTGATTTATCCATGCAAATGATGTGTAAAATTACTGCCACTAGTAGTGTCCCTTACTGTATTCTGCTGTCCACCCCCTCTTGTCAAGCAAAATCCCTCTGTACTTATGAAGCAGAGATAGACTGAAGAAAGTGGGGGTGAATCTCTTCACAGCCCTGCCATAGAAGTCTATGGAGAGGAGAGGGGGGAGCAGGAGGAGGAAACAGAAGCAAATAGAAAAACAGACATGGTGCCCATAGAAGTTTATAGAGAGGGAGGGAAAGCAGTGAGAGACACAGACATGCTATCCATACAAGTCAGGGGAGAGGGGAGAATGAATCAGACACTTCCCATAGAAATATATGGAGGGGGAAACAGTAGGAGGTTACACGAGCAGGGAGAGAGAGAGACAAAGACTGTTGCACATAAAAGTCTTGGGAGAGAGGGGCAGCCGGAGATAAGAGTTATATGTCACCCCAGTGCTGGATTCTCAGCTTACACTGCTCATTACTGCTATAAAAGCTACTCCATGATGCATCTACTTCTATATATGTGACGGATCGAGAAAGGAGAGGATTCTCCACTTCTCTATGTGTTTATAGTAGACATGATACGAGTTAGTCTCCACCCACTAGCTAAGAGAAATCTGGGAATTCGAGAGTCTGCAGAGGGTGAAACGGCTAAAAATGCAGACTACACGGCCTATAATAGCGAGAAATAGTGTTATTCCTCACTTACACACATATATAATAGCCTATTCTGAAATGTCACCTGAAAATTTAGGCTTTGTTAATATCACGTTTTGGTCGTACGTTTAGCGTGTACGCTGGTAAAGTGCCCGACATACAGTACGCGCTAAATGTGTGCATAGGGCTCCATTGGCAGATGGAGGCTAGAAGATTGTCCTTTCAGCCTCCGTCTGGCCAGTATACATTAGTATACCGCAAAGAAAATGGTATGGAGTAGTGTAGTATTCCATCCTTCAGAGTCCAGTAAAGAAAACATGTATGTTAAACGTATACCTTTTTTAACATTGTAGCCTATGGGTGATAAATGCCACTGTATGACATCCGTCACAGGCATCCATTAAACAAATACGTCATGGGCTTTTGAAAAATGGTCAAAAGTCGGCAGCAAATCTCACTGTGTCAACGGGGAGATGTACTGCCAACATGATGCAAATGTATGTGGATTAACGAACGATCGTTAATATGATATTAACGATCGTTCGTACACAGACATTCTGACCGTTGCGCCCTTGTAAATGGATCGAATTAAGCGCTGATCGGCGCTTGTTTTACCGACCAGTAATCCGGCCGTGTAAAAGAACCTTAAGGGCATTGTACTGTTACATGTTCTGTAATTGGGAAAACACTGCCATTACCTTATAATGTGCAGAGATTTACCTTATTATTAGCAGCCAGTAAAATATGTTAAATATATAACTACAGTATAAGAATTTTTGGAGATTTGTAACTTTTTTTTAGTTGTTATTCATCTCTGTTTTTTGAGCCTTATACATATTTGTAATTACATTTGCCATAATATTTTTATAAAGTTGTTTGTTTAATTTTTTTTAATTTTTACTGTATTACCTTTCATAGGTCAAACAAAGTTAAGTGCTCTATGCAACAAAACCAGATCTTGTTTAAATTGCATTGTGCAGGGAATATTGTGTTGAACCTGATATTAATTAAGTGTTAATAACAGATGGTCAGGGCATTGCTGCCGCTATAGTAATTTTGGCTGGGGGCCATAAAGGACATAATTAAATATTTCCACATTGTGGACATTTCTTTACAGGTATAGCAGCTGCCTGTCCAAATCTTAAATAAGAGATTTTTTTTTGTGTTTGAACAACCTTGTAGAAAGATGTCTTATAAATCACATACATTCTTCAGATTTTTTCCTCTGCATATAGATGCACAGTAGTAATAAACTTCTTACATGCCACAAAGATAAACATATTGCTTACTTTATTTTTCTGATCATTGCTTGGTATTAATAAGCCATACCTGTAGGCCTCAAAAGATTGTAGTTACAAATAACGTGTTGCTAATCACATGTTTTATTAAAGAAAATAATTGATCTAGCCATTTGAATGAATGTTTTCAGTATCCTTCAACAGTTCCATGAGCTGCACCATTCCCAAACCTTAAAGGACCTCCAAGGGTATGTTCACACGGCTTATTTTCAGCCGTTTTTTGGGCCGTAAACGCCCGAAAAAACTTCTGAAAAACCCCTTCCCTCTGCGGCCACTTTTGACCTTCCTGACAGCCTTATTTTTAAAATCTGACAAATCTCACTTTATGTGGTAATAACTTTGGAATGCTTTTATCAATCCATGCGATTCTGAGATCCATCTTAGTGAGGTTAGAGATGGGAGAAGTCAGTAAGGAGAAGTTTGGAATAAACTGCCTGTAAAAATTAGCGAATCCCAAAAAGCGCTGTATGGCCCTCAAGCCTTGAGGATGTGGCCATTCCAGAACAGACTTTACCTATAGACTTTACCTTAACCGAATCCCTAAGCCTAAACATATTGCTGCGCATCTTCCTAGAGATACGCTTGCTCCATTTCTTTCATGTGGAAGACGAATTTCTGAGAGGATTGAAAACATCCTCCGATTTACCGGACCGATTTAAAGATATTGCTTTATATCCAGATCTTTCAGTAGCGACCATGCTGAGACGCAAGGAATTTGCATCGATGACAAAAATTCTACGGGATAAAGGCATTTTATATAAGTGGGGTTTTCCAGTAAAGCTCATAATTACTAAAACCGGCAGTCAACACGTATGCCTATTGCCACAATCTGTGAAAGATCTTCTGGGGTCTTTTATCATCCCCTCCTCAGAGTCCTCATCTCAGGAACACTGCCCGGCCGGAGTTTGTTACACCTTTGTGGTCTGATAAAGTTAGTAGACCCAAAAGGAGACTAGCTGACTAATGACGGTGCCTCAACTGTGCAAGTTATTCGTCAAGGCTTTCCAATTCTCATCTGGACGCTACTCCTCCTTTCTGACGTTCTTGTAGCCTTAAGCTAACTGAATAGCCGAACTTTTGTCTCTGCACCCTTTTCCCTGAAAGGGAAGTTCCTTTGTAACTTTGCTATATTGCCTATTTGTATCCATTTGTTGTTTTTTTTTTTTTTGTACTATTCTGGTTCTATTTTGTTTTCCCACCCTTTTTAATTAATTTCTCCTTATGTCATAATGGGTCTCAAACTACTTTCCATTAATGCTCGTGGCTTGAACTCTCCTTTCAAGAGATTCCTGCTTTGGAAGGAAGCTTTCAAGTCTACCTGTGATATTTTTTGTTTAGGAGTCGCATTTATCCTCACGAGATTGTAATTTATTTACACATAAGAAGTTCCCTCATGTCTATTATGCGTTCAAAGATGTAAAAAAGGCTGGTGTAATTATTGCTGTAAAAGAAACTATTGCTTTAAAATGTCTTACTTCTTATACTGATCCTCAGGGTAGATATATAATTTTAGTTTGCAAACTAGATAACCTCATATACACCATAGCTTCTTTATATGCCCCTAATACTAGACAAATTCCTTTTATTAAAAAAGTACTGTTGAAAGCTAAATCTTTTCAAAAAGGGGGTTTAATCCTATGTGGGGAATTTAATGTTGTGGTAAATAAGGATATGGACCGTTCTGTTGGAGGTGCTAGAATGTCTCCTGAATTGATTTCTTTGGTCATGGAGGAAGAGTTACATGACATATGGTGAAACCAATATGCATTCAAAAAGGATAATACGTTTTATTCTTCTTCACATAAGATGTATTCTAGGATTTACTTCTTTTTTGTTAATAGGGAGATTTTACTAAATTAGTTTTCCTCGAGAATAGGTTTAATAACCTGGTTGGATCATGCACCAATTGAACTTACGCTATTTGATCAATACACTGCCCCTCGTAACTCCTCTTGGAGATTAAATACTTTCCTTTTAAATTCCCCAACACTCCAGGCATCCAAAGGACAGGCTTTAAAGGAACTTTTTGAGATTAATGCCCCTACGGCCTCTTCCCCTGAACTCCTTTGGTGTACGCACAAAGCTTTTGTTCGAGGTTTGTTTATCCAAGCAGCCGCTAGAGCTAAAAGGGACAGAAACAAAGAGTTTGATTCTCTTTTTGGAAGTATACAATCCTTGGAGTTTCAAATAAAACTAAATCCTTCATCGTCTCTGAGAAAAGAATTACGGAGTTATTGGGATAAATTGCGTAAAGATCATTTTTTTTTATACGAGAAAAACTAAAATGGAACTTTTACGTCCAGGGGAATAGACCAAGTAAAATACTTGCTAAAAGCGTATAACAACATATAGCAAAGTCCACAATTTCCTGGTTAAAAACATCGGAGGGATCGAGCGTATATGATCCTCAGGAGATTACTGAAGCATTTGCGAACTATTATAGCTCCATATATAATCTTAAAGAGGATAAACCGCTTCCTGAAGTGTCTAAAACCACTGTTAACTCCTTTTTGAATCAGGTGAATCTCCCGGTTTTATCCGATTTACAACTCAGTCAATTAAATGCCCCTATTTCTGCTGAGGAAATAAGACTATTGATTCTGAGGGTATGTTCATACGCACTGTTTTCAGACATAATTCGGGCATTTTACGCCTCAATTTACGCCTGAAAAAATGGCTTCATTACGCCTACAAAAATCTTCCCATTGCTTTCAATGGGTTTTACGGTGTTCTACTCCCACGAGATGCTATTTTACGCATCACTGTTAATATTCGGCGCGTAAAAAGACGCCCGCGAAAAAGAAGTGCATGTCACTTCTTGGATGTTTATGGAGCCGTTTTTCATTGACTCTATTGAAAAACAGCTCCAATAATGTCCGTAAAATACTCCACGAAAATCGCGGGTTGCTACAAAAAACGTCTGAAAATTAGGAGCTGTTTTCGCCTGAAAACAGCTCCGTCTTTTCAGACGTATTTTGCTAAGCCGTGTGAACATACCCTTCGGTCTAAACTAAATAAATCTCCTGGGCCTGATGGTCTACCAAATGAGTATTACAGAACTTTCCCAGAATCTGCAAAGTACGTTTATGGGAATTGCGTCTAATCCAACCCCTCCTCCGGAAATGTTACAAGCCACCATTGTCACACTTCCTAAACCGGGAAAAACCTCAGATTCCCCAGCCAATTTCCACCCGATATTCCTTTTAAACTGTGACATAAAATGATATGCTAAACTTTTATAGACTAGACTGAATGACTGTTTGCCTTCATTAATAGCGCCAGACCAAGCAGGGTTTTCAAAGGTGGCCAAGCAAGTGATGGTACTCATAGAATTTATCCAGATAGCCAGAGAATCTACGAATCTACGAATGCATCTCTTTTAATTTCCCTGGATGCCGAAAAGGCATTTGACAGGGTTAATTGGCAATATTTGGAGGGTACTTTTGATAAATTTGGTTTTCATTCCTTTATAAAGACGGCCATTCTCTCACTTTATTCTTCTCAGTCGGCTGGGGTCCTTTCTTCTGGAATTTGTCTAGATCTATTTCTATTACCAATGGCACTAGACAGGGTTGCCCTTTATCTCCATTAATATTTACTTTATGTATGGAACCATTTGCGGAAATGATCCGTAGTTCCAATAACATTTCAGGTATTTAGGTAGGAACGACAGAACATAAAATAGGTGTAATTGAGCCCTAATCTACCCGCTACTCAGTCCCTGCCTACTTGCAACGACCCGACCTAGGCGACGGGGTACAACTGGGCGACGGTCCCTACACTCAATAGGTGCACGATAGACAAACAGACAAGGGTACAAAGAATCCGGGGAAATGGGGATGTTGCCCACGGGAACACCGTGAGCAACAAGCGAGGTGAACGAGCCGAGTCAAACCAGGAGATGAGCGAGGTACAAAAACGCAGAGCAGAAGAGTGGTCAGTAAAGCCAAGGTCAAATACAAGCAGAGGGTAGTAGTTCAAGAAGCTGCAGCAGGGCCAGGAAACCAGCAGAGAAGAATCACAAGCAAAGGAGGAACAGGAAAGGCAGGTATAAATAGACAGAGGGCGGGAGCTAGCTCCGTCTGGCCAGGCTGTGATAGGCTCTCCCACTCCTAAGCCTGCCATCCTGAGTGGTGGAAGATGGAGTCAGTCTCACAGACATAGAAGCAGGTGCAGACTGATTACCTATGGGCGTTGACACAGAAGCTGTGTCTGGCAGATCCTTTACAGTACCCCCCCTTTTATGAGGGGCCACCAGACCCTTTCTAGGTGGACCTGGTTTATTGAGCCTTGGACCACTCTGCTGTCCACAATCTTGGCCACCTCGAATTCTACCCCCACAAGGGTGAGAACAGGGACCGGAGGTTTCCTCGAGGGAGCCAAGGACGGGGAGCAGCGTTTAAGGAGGGAGGCATGAAACACGTCGTGTACTCGAAAAGACAGGGGCAACTCCAGTCGGAAGGAGACAGGGTTGAGGACTTTAATGACCTTGTACGCCCCTATAAACCGGGGAGCAAACTTCTTGGACGGGACTTTAAGGCGCAAATTTTTTGACGATAGCCACACCAGATCCCCGACCACAAACAAGGGGTTAGCAGAACGTCTTCTCTCTGCCTGAGTCTTTTGTATGCTCTGGGACGCCTCTAGGTTCTTCTGAACCTGGGCCCAGACTGCACAGTTCCCGATGAATGACCTCTACCTTGGGATTGTTGGAACTACCAGGTGAAACGGAGGAGAACCGTGGATTAAACCCAAAATTACAGAAAAAGGGGGAGACCCCTGACGAGTTACTGACCCGGTTTCATAAGGGAAAATTCGGCGAGGGGAATGAATGAGACCCAATCATATTGACAGTCAGAGATAAAACACCTTAAATATTGTTCTAGAGACTGATTAGTCCTCTCAGTTTGGCCATTAGTTTCAGGATGGAAGGCAGAGGAGAAGGACAGATCAATCTCCAACTTTTTACAGAAGGCCCTCCAAAACAATTAAACAAATTGTACCCCTCTGTCAGAAACAATATTTACAGGGACCCCATGGAGACGTAGGATGTGTTTGACAAACAAGGTAGCTAACGTCTTAGCATTGGGTAGTTTCTTGAGGGGCACAAAGTGGCACATTTTACTGAAGCGGTCTACTACAACCCACACCACCGACTTGCCTTGAGATGGAGGCAAATCGGTGATAAAATCCATGAAGATATGGGTCCAAGGTCTCTGGGGAATGGGCAAAGAACATAGTAAGCCCGCTGGTCGGGACCTGGGAGTCTTGGACCTAGCACAAACTTCACAAGCGGCGACGTAGGCCTTAACGTCTTTAGGCAACCCAGGCCACCAATAGTTTCTGGCAATGAGGTGCTTGGTACCCAGGATGCCTGGATGACCAGATAGTGCGGAGTCATGATTTTCCCTAAGTACCCTTAGCCGGAATTGTAGGGGAACAAACAGCTTGTTCTCAGGAAGGTTCCCGGGAGCTGAACCTTGATCAGCCGCAATTTCAGAGACTAAATCAGAATCAATAGAGGAAATTATTATACCTGGAGGCAAAACACAAGCAGGATCTTCCTCCGAAGGAGGGCTGGCCATGAAGCAACGCGACAGTGCATCAGCCTTAATATTTTTAGACCCAGCCCTATAGGTGACCAAAAAGTTGAATCTGGTAAAAATAACGCCCATCGAGCTTGTCTCGGGTTTAGCCTCCGAGCAGATTCTAGGAAAACCAGATTCTTGTGGTCGGTAAGGACCGTTACCTGGTGCCTAGCCCCCTCCAGGAAGTGGCGCCACCCTTCAAATGCCCATTTAATGGCTAAGAGTTTGCGGTTGCCAATATCATAGTTACTCTCAGTGGGCGAAAACTTCCTGGAGAAGTAGGCACAGGGACGGAGATGGGTGAGGGACCTGGTACCCTGGGACAAGACAGCCCCCACTCTTACCTCGGACGCGTCAACCTCCAAGATAAATGGCTCCATTTGGTTGGGCTGAACCAGCACAGGGGCCGAGATAAAGCACTTCTTAAGGACCTCAAAAGCCTGGAGAGCCTCATGAGGCCAGTGGAGGAGATCAGCACCTTTGCGAGTGAGATCCGTAAGAGGCTTAGCGATGACCGAGAAGTTAGCAATAAATCTCCTGTAATAATTAGCGAACCCCAGGAAGCACTGTAACGCCTTCAGGGACGCAAGTTGGACCCATTCCGCCACAGCCTGGACCTTGGCGGGGTCCATGCGGAATTCATGAGGAGTGAGGATTTGACCCAAAAATGGTATCTCCTGCACCCCAAACACACATTTTTCGGTCTTGGCAAACAGTTTGTTTTCCCAAAGGGCCTGGAGCACCTTCCTGACATGCTCAATGTGGGAGGACCAGTCCTCGGAAAACACAAGTATGTCATCAAGGTACACTACAAGAAATACCCCCAGGTAGTCTCTTAAAATCTCATTTATGAAATTCTGGAAGACCGCGGGAGCATTACACAACCCAAAGGGCATGACGAGGTATTCGAAATGACCTTCGGGCGTGTTAAACGCAGTCTTCCACTCATCCCCCTCTTTGATGCGGATAAGGTTATAAGCCCCCCGTAGATCAAACTTCAAGAACCATTGGGCCCGCTGAACCTGATTGAAGAGATCAGGAATCAAAGGAAGGGGATACTGGTTCCTTACAGTGACCTTATTCAAGTTTCGGTAGTCAATGCATGGCCTAAGACCACCATCCTTCTTCCCTACGAAGAAGAAGCCAGCACCTACCGGAAAAGTAGAGGGGCGAATGTAACCCTTGGCCAGGCATTCCTGGATATACTCTCATCAGCGAAGTCCTGAACAAACTCAGGTAGAGTGTTCACCTCCTCAGGGAGAGAAATAGAATTAACAGAAAAACATGACGTCATGCATTCATTACCCCATTTGGTAAAATCCCCAGTATTCCAGTTAAACGTGGGATTATGCAACTGCAACCAGGGAAGGCCTAAAACCAAATCGGACGATAATCCCTGCATCACCAGTACAGAGCACTGCTCCAAATGCATGGAGCCAACAAGGAGTTCAAAAACAGGGGTATGCTGTGTAAAATAACCATTAGCAAGAGGAGTGGAGTCGATACCCACTACCGGGACAGGTTTAGGCAAATCAATCAATGGCATAGCTAGAGACATAGCAAATTCCACAGACATAATATTAGCAGAAGACCCTGAATCCACGAAGGCACTGCCGGTAGCAGACCTACCACCAAAAGAGACCTAAAAGGGAAGCAAGATTTTAATACGTTTCATATTTACGGGAAATACCTGTGCGCCCAAGTGACCTCCCCGATGGTCACTTAGGCACGGAAGTTCCTCCGACTGCTTATTCTTACGCCTAGGACATTTGTTCACTTGATGCTTGTCATCCCCACAGTAGAAGCAGAGACCATTCTTCCTGCGGAACTCTCTACGTTGTTGGGGGGACACGGAGGCCCCGAGTTGCATAGGTACCTCCGAGTCTTCCGTGGAAGAACGAAACAACGGAACCTCAGGAGGCATCATGAGGGAGTCAGAGGAGAAAACACAAACACGTTCAAGTCGTCGTTCCCTGAGACGTCGGTCAAGTCATACCGCTAAAGACATAACCTGATCTAGGGAGTCAGAAGAGGGATAGCTAACTAGCAGGTCTTTCAGGGCGTTCGACAGACCCAATCTAAACTGGCACCTTAAGGCAGGGTCATTCCACCGAGAAGCTACACACCACTTCCTAAAGTCAGAACAATACTCCTCAACAGGTCTCCCACCCTGACGTAAGGTCACCAGCTGACTCTCGGCAAAGGCAGTCTTGTCAGTCTCGTCATAAATGAGCCCGAGAGTAGAAAAGAAAATATCAACGGAGGAAAGTTCAGGGGCGTCAGGAGCCAAGGAGAAGGCCCATTCTTGGGGCCAGTCCTGGAGCCGGGACATAATTATACCCACCCTCTGGCTCTCAGAAAATAGAGCCTACAACTCTCCCGAAAGGAGAAAAAAGTCTTCCGGTCCCCTGAGAACCGGTCAGGCAACTTGAGGTGGGGTTCAAGAGGTGAGGTGAGGGGCACTACCAGGGTAGCATCAGGCTGGTTGTCCCTCTGAGCCAGGGCCTGGACCTGTAGGGAGAGGCCCTGCATTTGCTGAGCCAGGGTCTCAAGGGGGTCCATAGTAGTGTCAGGGACCGGGGTAGACTAGGTATATGGGCTTGTGATTATGTAATGTCGGGGTAGGGAAACAGACAAGTGAGCCCTAATCTACCTCCCACTCAGTCCCTGCCTACTTGCAACGACCCGCCCTAGGCGACGGGGTACAATTGGGCGATGGTCCTTACACTCAATAGGTGCACGACAGACAAACAGACAAGGGTACAAAGAAGCCGGGGAAATGGGGATGTTGCCCACGGGAACACAGTGAGCAACAAGCGAGGTGAACGAGCCGAGTCAAACCAGGAGATGAGCGAGGTACAAAAACGCAGAGCAGAAGAGTGGTCAGTAAAGCCAAGGTCAAATACAAGCAGAGGGTAGTAGTTCAAGAAGCTGCAGCAGGGCCAGAAAACCAGCAGAGAAGAATCACAAGCAAAGGAGGAACAGGAAAGGCAGGTATAAATAAACAGTGAGCGGGAGCTAGCTCCGTCTGGCCAGGCTGTGATAGGCTCTCCCACTCCTAAGCCTGCCATCCTGAGTGGTGGAAGATGGAGTCAGTCTCACAGACATAGATGCAGGTGCAGACTGATTACCTATGGGTGTTGACACAGAAGCTGTGTCTGGCAGATCCTTTACAATAGGCTTATATGCAGATTATGTTATCTTAACCTGCACTTCTCCCCTTTCGTCTTTGAATGAGTTACTACTTATCGTTTCTATGTTTTCGGTGGTATCCTATTATAAGTTGAATATTTCTAAATCAATGATGTTACCAATGCATATTGAGCCTCCGCCGAAAAGAATCTGGTCTGCATTTCACATGGCTGGGGCCACATCAGGACTTCCATACTTAGGGATAAAACTCTATTCTTCAGTATCTCAAATATTACATGGCAATTATTCGGACCTTCTTGTGGGTATGAGGTCAGAATGTGAGAAACGAAATACTTTTCAGCTGGATTGCTCAAATTAATTTCATTAAAATGTTATTGCTTCCCAGATACTTGTACTTTTGTAAAACTATTCCTTTTCTTGTCCCTACTTCTATTGCCTCACAAATTCAGAGATTATTTCTCAATTTTATTTGGAACAACAAAAGAGCGAGAGTAGCTAAAAACTTATTATTTCGTAAGGTCAGGGCGGGAGGATTGTGAGTTCCACATGTGGTTGCATACAAGATACCTGCCATTCTGGATCAACTTTGCTCGTTTATGGAACTCTCCATGAACTTCTTTATGGTCTCATATGTTCCCTCACTCTTCCTTAAAAATCCTTATGGCTGCGACTTATGTGGGAGCAAGGTTACCTATAGTGACAATGCAAACCACTTCTGATTCCTTGAATATTTGGAAGCTATATGTCTGTAAATATAGATGGGTTCAACTATCATATGACCACATACCGATACAAGCTTTTCAATCTTTTGTACTGCATATAGCTTTGTTAACTTGGGAGACGGCAGGCATAACAGTCCTTTCTGATTTGTATGACAATGGGAACATGCAGTCTTTTGAAAATTTAGTACAGGTGTATGGCATTCCCCGTAGCTCGTTTTACAAATATCTCCAGCTTAGACATTTACTTCAATCGATAACTTTCCCTGCAAAACCCACTATTCTCTCGTCCTTTCATAAGTTTTTATTTCAGTGGCAGGGGTACTGTAGGTGACTTTTCTGCAGTTATGATCTTCTCTTGAACAAAAATACCTCGGGAAAGTCTGCTCATATTTTGAGGTGGGAACGAGAGATGGGAGCTACGTTTTCTATTGATCAATGGCTGAAAGCCTCTAGTTGGATTCTTCGACACTCTAAATGTATTAATTAAATAGAGCTCACACGGAAAATTCACCTTCGATGGTATTTGACTAGATTCGCTAATTTCTTTACTGGCAGTTTTAACTTTTGCTAGAGGGGATGTGGTTCTCTTGGATCCACCCTACACATGTGGTGGTCGTGTTCCACAGTTAGAGTTCTGTGGACAGAAGTTTTTAATTTAATATTAGACCTAACTAGTGTATCTATTCCACGTAATCCGGAATTGGCCATATCTGATATAGGGCTGGAAGATATTCCTTTTATCTTTCGAGTATTGGTACATCAAATTTTCATAGCCACTAGAATGGCCATAGCCAAGTCCTGGAAGTCTCCCATCTCTCCTTCCTTGTCAGAAGTAATTGGTAGGGTGAATGTTAATTGTCATCATGGAACTCTTTTATTGCAAAACTCCTCCGTTCTTAATAGGAATTTATGTTCTTGGAAGCTTTGGATAGACTCAAAATATTATTTCTAATGACATGCTTATTTATTTTATATTTGATATCAAGGGCACAGCATTGTTGATATATGTTTGTGTATGTATTGCGTGTGTTTTTTATGTTGCTATCACATGTACTTTGTGTATTGCTTTTCATCTGTGTTCCTAGGACCAAAGTCTTGTTATGTACTGTTGGAAAAATGTGGAAAATCTCAATAAAAATGTATTCATTTAAAAAATAAATGCAGATACCTGGTGGCCAACAGTCACTGGTGAGAGAGGCAGTGTTAAGCGTTTCCCTCATGAATACAGTGGACTCATAACTATGAGTCCACTGTATTCTTTCTTGGCTCTATTAGCCAAACAGCATTATTTTCTTTCCAGCTGTGTGGGCTAATAGTGCCTGTCCGCATACTATGCTGCCCTTAAATAGAGCATCATAGTATGATGACAGATCCAATGCCCTTTTATGTTTGACGCATTCATCAGGAAAATCTCATGACTTTATGTGCCAGATGTAAAGCCCCAAACTCATGCGCCGAATGTAAAGCCCTGACCTATGCAACTTTATACTGGCAGGCTAGACTTTCCTTTTAAAATAATAAAAAATAGGGATACCTACATTAAAATCAGTTGTCAAGAGGGCACTTGGGAGCATTTCCCAGTTCATGTGTCGAAAGTACACACCAAATGCTCCGTGAACATAGCCTTGAAGGGGTATTCCCAGAATCGACAATTATCACCTATCTACAGGATACTGCTGGAACACCCACCAAAATGGAGTCCCGAACCCCCTGTTCCTCCTCGTTGCTCAACCGTAGTGAGGAGGACTTCAGTGGAGCAGCGGTCGAATAGGTGCGCTGCCACCCCATTCAAAGTCTATGGGAATGACAGAAATAGCCGCATACAGTACTTGGATTTTTCTGTCAGTCCCATAGACATTGAATGGAATGGCGTGCGAATGCTCGACCGCCCCTCCATTCAAGCTGCTACTCACTGCAGGGGGTGTAGTAAGGATCATCTGGGGGTTCGGAACCTCCTTTCTCGTGATTGGGGGGGGGGGGTAGCAGCAGTGGGGCCCCAGCAATCGGACAATTATTGCCTATTCAGTGGATAGATGATAATTGTTGATTCTGGGACAACCCCTTTAACTACAGACTACAAACTGTCACTTTTAATATTCGAGTGAATACTCATAGATTGTAATCTGTTGCCTAGAAGGCAGGGAGAAGCAACTGTGAATTTGAAATGACATGCGGCACGTGTCAAGGTAACAATTTTTTTCCTTATCTGTGAATTTTTGTTTAATAAATTATTGCTAAGACAATTTGTTCATTTTTTTTAAATTCCATGACATCACCTTTATCCTTATATACTGTTTGTTTCCATATGTGTTAAAAAAAATAAAAAAATTTACTGGGGTGTCCCTACCTTTTCACTGTATTTAAGATGTTCTGGAATAACTAAAATAAGCATTCTTACACTATACAAGAAAATATACAGTATATTGGGGTCAAGTGATCAATCAATTATGTATATTTGCCATATACTGTATCTACAGTAGATGTTTCCTATATGCGTGATCTGTTTAACATAAGGTTATGTCTGTTTAGGTTAAGGTGTCTTTAGGGTTTATTATCATATGGAATATTATACATTTCTAACTGTTTTACAGACTATATAAAGAATGGCTATTTACGAATGGCAGCCATAGGATTGTTGAACAACAGAAAGCACGCCCCTGTTATGGGTAATGTTGATTTTTTGTGGGAGACTCTGACACTAAGTGGAATCATAAAGGTAAATTGCATTTCTACAGAAATAAAAATAGTAAACATAATAAGAAAATATAAATTTTCTTCCTCGTTCAATTGGTTTTGCTAGCCCTTAATGGGAGGAGCAGGGGAAACAAATCTTTACCATATGCAGCTTTAGGGCTGTGAGGATGGAGTCACCTCCCTTGCATAATGGGGTGAATTACCAGATTTACATATCAGGAGCATGTATCTGTAGGTACACAATGGTCGCAAAGAAGATTCTAAACATCCAATGTAACACACAGGAGCAATACTCCATGGATACCTAAAATGTTACCAGCGATAACTAAGCAAGCCAATGTTTAAAAATTCTGTTTCACCTTCCACATAGTCCTTTTGGGGTTTTCGCTGAACTTTTAATATTCTCAAGGATCATAGGAGAAATGATGACGCATATAAGAGAAGCTTGTTTGATTTCCTTATCTTATCCCTCCTAGGGACTCACCCCCTATACCTACTGCCAGGGTCCATGGTACTCATAGACAGATGTGACCTCCAAGTTCAAGAACCTTGAAGAGCCAGTTTGAGCCAATAAGTTGCTATCTTGTAGATGGAGCAGTTAGATGTCAAGCATATTTATTGTTTTTGCCTTTTCCTCATTTTCACAGCCATAACTTTTTTAATTAACTTTAACATAATTGTACAGGTTGTTACAATTATAGGGATACCAAATATATGGCCCTTATTACCCATGTGTTTTGTTTTATACACCAGGAAATAAAGTAGTGAAGATGCTCTGAAGTTGGTGAGTGCCATGCTGATATTTCTTCTTATTTATTCCTCTATGTGACCTCTTTGCACTTTGATATGACGCAGCACTGAGCACAACCATCATCGACTGGAAAGTTTGCTGTTGCATGGATAACGCTACACATTGAATTACATGTGAATGGTGTATGTGCCAATTGAATCTTCTGTGATTATATATATATATATATATATATATATTTACATGTTAGACAGGATTATAATGGGGCAAATGAGATTTCCATCTAGGTACCACCAACACTTTTTCTACCCCATGTACAGTTGAGGGGCATACAGAGAAAAATATATGTCAATTTTTTTTTAAAAGAACAAAAAAAAAACATATATTCGGTATCCCTATAATTGTAACAACCTGTACAATTCTGTTAACATAGTTAACTGCATAAAAGAAGAAAAAAGTTGTGGCTGTCCACATGAGGAAAAGGCAAAAACATAAAATTTGCTTAACATCTAACTGATACAAGAACCAATTTTCTTTACAATCTATAAAGTCTGTTAGCTGTCTACAAGTGGTTAATCTGCTAATAGACAATTCTTTCATTTTATAGAACTGCTTCATGATGGATGTAACCGTTTCAGATGAATCGGAAACTCCATATTGGTGTTTTAGTGCTCCAGTTCAGCTATGTGAAATGAAATCCTCAGAAACGCTTTACGACTTCATGGGGCAGAGCTTTGACCTGAACTACAAAGATGATGTGGGAAAGGTTCATGCTGAACTTATTTGGATGAAAGAAACAGAGGAACATTATGTCATAAATTTGGTCTTGTACTTAAATACAGAGAAAGTCAACAGTTACTATGGAACAAATTACACAGTAAGTAACGTAAATATCCATACGTAAAACATACTTATCATTTTACTGTGATAACTTTTATGATCATATCACTGTTCTTGCAGTAAACATATAAGTATAAAGATTAAAAGTTTTTTTCATAAATAACTGTTAACTTCATACTGTACTATTATAGCGTTGAAGAGAGGTGCTGTTTAACCCCTTAGTGACCAGCCCATTTTAGGCCCTAATGACCAAGCTATTTTATTCGTTTTTCTATAGTCGCATTCAAAGAGCTGTATGAGGACTTGTTTTTTGCGGGATTAGTTGTACTTTTTACTAGCACCATTTTTGGGTACATATAATTTTTTTATTAACTTTTATTAACTTTTTTTGGGGGGATTATAAAAAAAAACTGAAATTCCGCCATTATTCTATGCGTTTTTAAATTGACGCCGTTCACTGTGCGATGTAAATAACATGTTACCTTTATTCTATGGGTCGGTACGATTACGGCGATACCACATATGTAGAGGTTATTTATGTTTTACGACTTTTGCACAATAAAAACACTTTTGAACTAAAATTATTTGTTTTTGCATCGTTGCTTTCCAAGAGCCGTAACTTTTTTATTTTTCCATCAATGTAGTGATTTTTTGGGCTTGTTTTCTGCGGGACGAGACGTAGTTTTGATTGGTACTGTTTTGGGGTGCATGGGACTTATTGATTCATTTTTATTATGACTTTTTTGGGGGGCAATGGAAAAAAATAATAATCTCTCCATTGTTTTTTGCGTTTTTTTTTACGGTGTTCACCTTGCGGTTTAAATTACATATTAACTTTATTAATGGAGTCATTATGGTCGCGGCGATACCATATATGTGTACTTTTATTTATTTTATTACACTTTTACTAAATAAAACCACTTTTTATGGAAAAAAATGGTTTTATTTATTTTTTTACTGTAAATTTTATTATTAATCTTTATTTCACATTATTATTATTTATTTCACTAGTCCCACTAGGGGACTTTACTGTGCGATCTTCAGATCGCTGCTATAATGCTTTGGTATACTTCGTATACCAGAGCATTATTGCCTGTCAGTGTAAATCTGACAGGCAATCTGTTAGGACGTGCCTCCGGCGCGTCCGAACAGGCATATGTCCAGGGCAGACCTGGGGGCTTTTATCAAGCCCCCCGGCTGCCATGACACCCCATCGGAGACCCGCGATTGTATTCGCGGGCCGCCGATGGGTGACAGAGGGAGCTCGCTCCCTCTGTAAACAAAGTTAAATGCCGTGGTCGCTATTGACGGCGGCATTTAACGGGTTAAACGGCCGCGATCGAAGTAAACTTCGATCGCGGGTGTTGGAGCAGGAGCTCAGCTGTCATCAGACAGCAGAGCCCCGGCTCCAGCCTGCACGGGAGACCCGTGCAGGACTTAGACTAGGCGAACGTGAAAAGGCGTCAGCCTAGCCTAAGGCCCCTTAGTGACCAACGTAAAAAGGCGTATTGGTGGTCACTAAGGGGTTAATAGTGGAAGGTTATAAACGGACAGGCAGTAATACACTGCAATACAAAAGTATTACAGTGTATTATAAAAGCAATCGGATGATCGCATATTAAAGTCCCCTAGTCGGACTAGTATAAAAGTAAAAAAAAAAGTTGAATACAGTTAATAAATAAAATGTGAAAAAAAATAAATGAAAAACCCACTTTTTTACCTTACAAAATGCTTTACTATTAAAAAAAACAACACAATAAAGCAAAAAAATGACACACATTTGGTACGGCCACGTCCATAACGACCCCGACTATAAAGCTATTACATTATTTAACCCGCACGGTGAACGCCGTAAAAAATAATGGAAAAATTGCTGTTTTCTGTGAATCCTGACTTAAAATAAATGTGATAAAAAGTAACCAAAAAGTCGCATCTACTCTAAAATGGTACCAATAAAAGCTTCAAGTTGTCCCGCAAAAAAAAAAGCCCTCATACAACTGCATCGGTGGAACAATAAAAAAGTTATGGCTCTTCAAATATGGAGACACAAAAACAAATAATTTTGAAAAAAAAGTGGTTTTACTGTGTAAGTAGTAAAACATACAAAATCTATACAAATTTGGTATCTTTGCAATCGCAACAACCCGTTGAATAAAGTTATTGTGTTATTTATACCACACGGTAAACGGCGTAGATTTAGGTCGCAAAACTTTCAGGTTTTCTTCTCTCCCTCCCCAAAAAAAGTTAATAAAAGTTAATCAATAAATTAAATGTACCCCAAAATAGTGATATAAAAAAAATACTTGTCCCACAAAAAACAAGACCTTATACAGCTATGTCGACGCAAAAAGAAAAAAGTTATAGCTCTTGGATTGCGACGATGGAAAAATATAAAAAATGGCATGGTCATTAGGCCCCAGAATGCAAGCATGGGGAAGGGGTTAAGTAGGAACTTCACATTTGGCCACCTCTCCACTGAATCTGGGCAACAGAGCCTGCTTTTTTTTTTTTTAGATAACAATAACCAAACCTTCTGACATTTATGACATGTCATATAATTCAGTTGTGGGAAGACCTCTTTAAGCACTTATTCAACATTGTCTTTAACAACTTATTTTAAATGTGTTGTTTTGACCGCATTCATTGACAGATTTGCATTCAATTCACCAGCTCAATATATCACAAAACAGGTTTTGTAGGAATCTATGACCTGCAAAAAATATATGACAAAATATCACAACTGCCTATCAACAGCTAATGGTTTTAGGTGGCTAGCCTCCAAAGTGCCGTTAAAAAAGTGATTGCATGCACAATAACACATACCCCTTCCCCAAAATATAAATTTTATATCTCACTAAATAACCTAAAGGTGTACTAAGGAAAGTAAGTACACTATTGTAACTTATGTACAATCTGTATATTTGCTTGTGAATGAGAACTGTGTCAGAATATAAAAATGTAGCTCCTAGCTGGTGAGTACCAAAAAACACCTGTACGATCCCTTGCTATTCAGGATAATATTGTGTACAATCGAGTCAAACATAGAGATCGGTGGGGGTCTTAGTGCTCAGACTCCCACAGATCAAAACTTCTGACATTTTTTAAAAGTTGAGCTACACTTTAAACAGGAATTTCATTTACAATGGTATTATGATAAGTTATAGATACATGTGCCTGATCTCAGGCCACTACTGATTTCCAGAATGAAAGGCCCCTATAAAGTGCTTAAACCCTTTGGCACTGCTCAGAGATTCTGGTTACTCGAAAGCTGACTCCACATTCTAAACGTGGATCTAATCATATCAAAATAAATATATACAGTGGCGTAACTACCGCCGTAGCAGCCGTAGCGGCTGCTACGGGGCCCGCAGCATTAGGCGGCCCGTGTCGCCCGCCGGCACGGGCCCCCACCATGGCCGGAGGCTCCGCTAGCAGCCACTATAGCTGCTACAGCGCGACGCCACTGAACACTACGGCAGAGCAGGGAGGTATCTCCCCACTCTGCTATTAAACAAAAGACATGTATCCCCTATCCACAGGATAGGGGATACATGTGTGATCGCTGGCATTGATAGGGAGAACGGGGGACCGAAAGTCCCCTGAAGTTCTCCATCACAAACCTCGGACTTCCGGGGTCAGTGTCGTCAGCTCCGTAGAAATGAGTGGAGGGGGCTGTATGGAGTGATCTACAGAGGGGGCTGTATGGCGTTATCTACAGGGAGGCTGTATGGCGTTATCTACATATATATATATATATATATATATATATATATATATATATATAGAGATATATATATATATGTTTATATATATGCTTTTTTTACACTGGAAATCAGTGGTGGTCCAAGATCGCAGGCGTCACTACGTGTCTCTGACATATCAGAAGATCATTTTGACTGGATTTCCCCTTTAAGGTTAGCTGCAACAAGACAGTGATCCAGAGCGGAAAAGCAAGAGACAATTCGATGTACAGCAGAGTATATTGTACGGTAAGTCGGTTTCAGCACAATATGTACTTTATTCATTATGTACATGTACAAATAATTGTCCTAAAGCAGAATATAAAACTGCACACATTAAATAGATACATAGGTCATTTAATTGCATTTACTTACAATTGTTAATCATTTTTTTATGTTTTAGGATTTCTCTGGTTGATAAGGCATATTATTCCTTGAAGTATTCACCCACGACTGAATCTTGAAGAAGAAGACTAGGAATTTTACAAACTCTGTTGCAGTGTATCTAAATAAAACTACTTTACAGTACATTAAATTCCAGTACAGATTTATTACGAAGTATCTCCATTACTGTAATCTATGGGTCAACCGAAGAGTATTTTTTTTAGTCAACTTATTTCAAGTTATTTTTAGTTGTTGATGATTGTTTTTATGTTTTATCCAAAGTTAAGGCTTGGTTATAAAGGCTTTCTTTAACCCCTTCCAGACATTTGTCGTAAGTAAGTGACATGGAAAGCCAGCTCTTCCCGCAAAATGTTGTATACTTACGACAAATGCATGGCACCGGCTCAGAAGCTGAGTCGGTGCCATAATCCCCGGATGTCAGCTGTATCTGACAGCTGACATCCTGCTATAACGGCGGGGACCGAAGTTAGCTTCGATCCCCGCCATCGACACCCCAGCTCATCGACATCCCAGCAATGAAATCGATGGGGGGGGGGGGCGGTGGCTGCAATGGCAACCGGAGGCCTAATACTGGCCTCCCGGTGTGCCTAGCACAAAAAAACTTCCAGCCCCCGCCCGGAGGCAGGGCCTGAAAGGCTTCCGTAGCCGCTGGCAAAATGGCGCCAGCTCAGGAGATGAGCCGGTGTCATCAGCGGTGGTAATCAGCTGTATGTTACAGCTGACATCCACCTGTAATTGTAGGAACCGGAGCTAGCTCCGATCCCTGCCATTAACCCCTCAGATCGGCAGCTGTACCCTGCAATCGCACGACTGCCGACTGCTATTATGACACCAGGAGACGTAGGTAGTGCAATGCATTAGAAAAAATCTGACAGTTGGACCTTCAAATCCCCTAGTGGGACTAAAGTAAAGTGTAAAAAAAAGTTGTAAACGATATAATAAAAATTTTAAGTAATAAAATAAAACACAATCGCCCTTTTTCCCTTATCAAGTTCTTTATTATTGAAAAAAATAAACCATATTTGGTATCGCCGCGACCGTAACGATCTAAACTATAAAAATATTATGTTATTTATTCCACGCGGTGATCGGCGTAAAAAAAACCCATAAAAAATAATGGCAGAATTTCTGTTTTTTGGTCACTTTGCCCTACAAAAATTAAAATAAAAAGTGATCAAAAAGTCGCATGTATCCAAAAATGGTTCCTATAAAAACTATAGCTCGTCTCGCAAAAAACAATCCCTCATACAGCTCCGTCGACGTAAAAATGAAAAAGTTATGGTTCTCACAACATGGCGACAGAAAAAATACATTCTTTTTACAAAAGTAATTTTATTGTGCAAAAAGTTGTAAAACATAAAAAAGTGCTATAAGTTTGGTATCGCCGGAATCGTATGGACACGCAGAATAAAGTTAACATGTAATTTATAACGCATGGTGAACGCTGTATAAAAAAAACCTAAAATAACTATGCCAGAATTGCTGTTTTTTGGCAAGGTGCCTTTCAAAAAATAGGATAAAAAGTGATCAAAAAGTAGCATGTACCCCAAAATGGTACCAATAATAACTACAGCTCGTCCTGCAAAAAAACAGCCCTCTTACTACTACGTCTATGAAAAAATAAAATTAGTTAAGGCTTCCATAAGTCAGGAAATAAAAAATATGCAGTTGTGCAGATCAGAGGGGAACATTTCATCTGTTTCAAGAGGCGATTTATCGGGGCCCTAAAATTAGGGAACCAGGAAGGGGGGCCCAAACATATCTGCTAGAAGCGAGGGTGCCCGTATTATACCAGGACAACACTTCCTAGCAAAATTCCCCAAACTGCAAAGGTGCGGAGTGTGGACCAAAAGGGGGATAAGTAAAGACACCGTTTATCAGTGCGACACCGGCCTGTTCAGAAAGGATTGCTTCACAGCGTAACACACATCTATGGATTATTTTATTGTTTACCCCATTATTATACCACCTGACTATGCCCCTGATGTACTGTAATGTCGGGGTAGGGAGACAGACAGGTGAGCCCTAATCTACCCGCCACTCAGTCCCTGCCTACTTGCACGGCCCGTCCTAGGCGACGGCGTACAACTTGGTGACGGTCCCTACGCTCAGTATGTGCACGACAAACAAACAGAAAAGGGTACACAGAAGCTAAGGGAAATGGGGCAGTTGCCCACGGCAACACCGTGAGCAACAAGAGTAGTGAACGAGCCGAGTCAAACCACGAGTGTACGAGGTACCAAACACAGAACAGGAGCGTAGTCAGTAAAGCCAGGGTCAATTTGAAGCAGAGGTCAATAGTACTAGCAGGAACAGCAGAGCCAGGAAACCAGACAGAATCACAGGCAAAGGAAGAGCAGGAAATGAAGGTATAAATATACCGAGGGCGGGAGCTAGCTCCGTCTGGCCAGGCTGTAATAGGTTCTCCCACTGCTCAGCCTACCAGCCTGAGTGGTAGCAGATCGAGTCACTCTATCAGACCTAGGAGCAGATGCAGACTGATTAACCACGGGTGTCGACATAGAAGCTGTGTCTGGCAGATCCTTTACATGTACTCTGCCCAGCTTAGATATGCCCCACATAACTGAAACACCAGTAAAACTCCAAACAAAACTACCACCAAGCAAAATCCACGCTCCAAAAGCCAAATGGCGCTCCCACCCATCTGAGCCCTACAGTGTGCCCAAACAGCAGTTTACTTCCACATATATGGCACCGCCATACCCGGGAGAACCCTTTTAACAATTTTTGGGGTGTGTCTCTCTAGTGGCATAAGATGGGCATGACATACTTGCCACTGAATTGGCAATTCTGGAGAAAAATTGTAATTTTTACTTTGCACCATACGCAGCGCATTTATTTATGGAAAAGACCTGTGGGGTGAAAATGCTCGCTACACCTCTTTAATAAATGCCTTGAGGGGTGTAGTTTCTAAAATGGGTTCACTTCTGGGGGGTTTATTTTATTATTTCCCATCTGAGCCTCTGCAATTGTGAACCAATTCTGTATAAATCGCCAAATTAGGCCTCAATTTCGCTTGGTACTCTTTCACTCCTGAGCCCTGTCAAATGTCCAGGCAAAAGATTAGGGCCCCATGTAGGGTGATTCTAAAGCCGGGAAACACAGTATAATAATTAGAGAGCTGTCTTGTTATGGTGGCACAAGCTGGGCACCACATATTGGCATATCTATTGAAAAATCCAATTTTTACTCTGCAATATCGAGTTCATAGCCACATATGGGATATTACCATACTCGGGAGAAATTGCTTAACAAATCTTGGGGTTCTTTTTCTGCTTTATTTTTTGAGAAAATTAAAAATTTTGCACTAAAGCTACGTCTTATTGAAAAAAAAATGTAATTTTTATTTTTACTGCCCAATTCAAATAAAATCTATGAAATATCTGTGGGGTCAAAATGCTCACTACACCCCTAGATTAATTCCTCAAGGGGTGTAGTATCACAAATGGAGTCCCTTTTGGGTAGTTTCCACTGTACTGGTACCTTAGGGGCTTTGCAAAAGCGACACGGTGTCAAGAAACCAATCCAGCAAAATCTGTGCTCCAAAAGCCAAATGCCGCTCCTTCTCTTCTGAGCCCTGCCGTGTGCCGAAACAGCAGTTTATAACCACATATGGGGTATTGCCGTACTCAGGAGAAGTGGCTTTACAAATGTTGGGGTTCTTTTTTTCCTTTATTTGTTGAGAAAATGAAAAATATTGAGCTAAAACGACTTATTGAAGAAAAAGGATTGTTTTTATTTTCACTGCCCAATTCTAATAAATTCTATGAAACACCTGTGGGGTCAAAATGATCACTACACCCGTAGATGAATTCTTCATTGTTTTGTCCCCTCAGGGTCTCTGCAAATGCGACATGGCCTCCGAAAACCATTCCTGCTAAATTTGAGCTCCAAAAGCCAAGTTGCGCTCTTTCCCGTCTAATCCCTGCCGTGTGTCCAAACAGCCGTTTATGACCACATGTGGGTTATTGTTTTACTCGGGAGAAATTGCTCTACAAATGTTGGGGTGCTTTTTCTCCTTTAGTCCTTTTGGAAATTAAAAAAAATTAGCTAAACCTACATTTTATTTGAAAGAATGTAGATTTTCATTTTCATGGCCTATTTCCAAAAATTTCTGCAAAAAAACTGTCCGGTCAAAATGCTTACTATACCCCTAAATAAATTCCTCGACGGGTTTAGTTTCCCAAATGGGGTCACTTATGGGGGGTTTCCACTGTTTTGGTACCACAAGATCTCTTCAAAGCTGACATGGTGCCTATAATATATTCTAATAGAAAGAAGTGTCCAAAATTCACTAGGTGCTCTTTTACTTCTGAGGCCTGTGTTTCAGTCCATAAGCACACTAGAGCCACATGTGGGATATTTCCTAAAACTGCAGAACCTGGGCAATAAATATTGAGTTGCGTTTTTCTGGTAAAACTTTGTGTTACAAAAAAATGGATTCAAAATTAATTTCTGCAACAACAAAAAATGAAATTTGTACATTTCACCTCTAGTTTGGTTTAATTCCTGTGAAACGTCTAATCGGTTAAGAAACTTTCTAAATGCTGTTTTGAATACTTCGAGGGGTGAAGTTTTTAAAATGGGGTGACTTTTTGGAGGCTTCTAATATATAAGGCCCCAAAAGCCACTTCACAACTGAACTGGCCCCTGTAAAAATAGCCTTCTGAAATTTTCTTGAAAATGTGAGAAATTGCTGCTAAAGTTCTAAGCCTCGTAACGTCCTAAAAAAATAAAAGGATGTTCAAAAAGCAATGCCAATCTAAAGTAGACATTAGGGGATGTTAATTAGCGACTATTATGTGTGGTATAACTGCCTGTCTTACAAGCAGATACATTTAAATTCAGAAAAATGCTAATTTTTGCAATTTTTCACTACATTTTGGTGTTTTTCACATTTAAATACTGAATGTATCGATCAAATTTTGGCAGTAACATAAAGTCCAATGTGTCACGAGAAAACATTCTCAAAATCGCTTGGATAGGGGAAAGAATTCTGAAGTTATTACCACATAAAGTGAAACATGTCAGATTTGAAAAATGAGGCTCTGTCAGGAAGGTCAAAAGTGACTAAAGAGGGAATGGGTTAAATTGTTTATGCACATCGTTCAATGATTAAAGGAAGAAACACATCACTGTCATAAGAGCTATTCTTTGAATGGGTTTAATAACTTACAGTATTTGTTAGTTCATAAAGCATACCCAATTCCTGTGTGCACATGACAGTACTGTGCTGTAATCATTGCACTAACTTGTATTTCACATCATGTCAATTTGAGGGTATCACATCAGTTCAGGATACATTAGTCATCTACCCATGGAAAAAAACAATGAAATCTACTTACAGAATTCTTTATTTAAAGGGGTAGCCTCATGAAGACCACCCCTGTCCATATGGATGTAACGGTATATGGATGTAATAGAGGAAGGTCCCCACTAGATCACGCTACTATAACCCAGAACAGAGAGTTGCTCTGGCAGACCTTGCCTGTCCATGCATTACATTGATTGCCATTCACGCAAATATGTGTCAGCTTCCAGAAACATCTTCCCCCGGTGATAACAGCTGATCGCCAAGGGTTAAAGAAGCTGGACCCGTGGCGCTGAACCCGCTTCTATTCAAAAAGGGGTTTTCTTCGTGAGGCAACCCCTTAAAATATATAAATTTAGGTGAATCCTACATGTGTTAAATGCAGGGCTATGGAGTCGGTAAGCAAAACTTCTGACTCCTCTTTTCTTTCCACTCTCCAACTCCTTCATAAATGGCCCATATATAATATGCCTGGTTGTCTGTTCGCTGTGTATAAATGTATGTGTAGTTGGTAATGTTATAAGAAAGGAGAGAGCAGTCTGCAATCCGATACCTCTATACAGCTAAATATGTCCTGGAAATCAGGTGAAAGCCAGGGCCGCCTTAAATGAGTTCTCTGGGCAGTTTATATTGATGGCCTATCCTGGGGCGACGAATGCTGCGGTCCAATCAATCACCTGATCGGCGGGGTGCCGGGAGTCGGATCCCCACCGCTTTGATATTGATGGGCTGTCCTAATATAAAATGGCTGGAGAATCCCTTTAACCATAGGACAAACGTTGCACCTGCGTGAGAGCAACAGGGTTGTATGTCTTCCCCTATGTATGTGTCCACTATGCTCTTGCATCCTTCACCTTATTTGGTTGTCTGTCTTTCTTCTCCCCTTCTGTGTCGGTCCGGTCATTCTCTGTCCTGTAGTTCTGTTCATAACCTGCTGTTCGCTGCAGTGCTACTGTACACTCTGTAGCATTTATGGTTGTCAGGGAAATAGAGTTTCTCATGCGGCCAAGCTTGGAAGGAGGAGGAGTGCAAGGTCAGTTTGTTCTGAGCCCAGCGCTGATTCGGCGGAGTGGCACCACGCCAGTGGATTGACTAGGCACCGAGGAGGAAGATCATATTGGAGCAGGGAGGAGGCGGGTGCTGTAGAGCGGGAGACCATGTCATAAGTACAGGACACAACAGCACAGCCCTAGTACTCAGAGCCCTCAGCGCAGCCCGATCAATGGGAACAAAGACAATATTAACCCTCAGCGCTCCATTCTGTTCAGGGGAGGGTACTTTAATGAAACTTTTGCACTAGGCCTACCAAAGTGTTAAAAAGGCCCTGTGCCCAGTCTACAGAGGAGGAAATTCACCACTAAGCATGTGCACAACAGATTTGTACATTTTAACTAAGGACCTTCGAACAGTAGTATGAAGATACTTAGTCTAATCGAGCGGAGAGAACAAACCAATTTTCTATCAAGGCTGGAACATCTTAGTTATCACTGGTTTTTGATAAATACTGACCTTACTTTGATAGAAGATAACATATTTTTATATGATTAAAGTTTCTATTATTTCCATAATTCCTATGACAGTAAAACAAGCTGTGCATTTAATAAATTAATACAATATTAATAATATATGATATTTAATATTTTTATTTTGAATCCAGAGTTGGAGTCTGTACAATTCTACTGACTCTGATTCCACAAAAAACAGACCCTGTCTCCACGACTCTGAATTTCAACAGCCCTGGTTAAATGCTTGCAATGCTCATAGCAGTCCATAGACCAATCACATGCATGTAAGGACTGCTTGTGTGTGTTTGGGCTAAGTTTAAATGCTATGTAAACCTTTAAAAGACTTTATTTTTTTAATAAAAAGTTAATTCAGTGTGATTAGTGCAACTTTCTAAATAGTTTTTATTAAACATGTGTTTTACTTTTTGAGATACAGCTGCTCTGTATTCTCAAATTATAGCAGCTATATCTAGCACTAAATACTGCTCCCATCAAGTCTGCGGGAGTGACAGCAGGTCCTACATGTCTCTGTGACAGGCAGGATCCACCTAAAATCTATCACATCTAAGTTCAGTAATATGGCAGAAAACGTCACTTTGTGCCCCCATATAGAAGTTAGGCCCCCAGTTTTTACCCCCCATAAATTTAGTGCCCTCTATAGATTGTGCCACACAGCTCCCCTCGTAGGTACTGCCACACAACCCGCCTCGTAAGTATTGCCACACAGCCCCCCTTGTAAGTACTTCCACATAGTCCCCCTCGTAGGTACTGCCATACAGCCACCCTCCCAGGTAGTGCCGCACAGCCACCCTCTCATTTAGTGCCACACAGCCTCCCTCCTGGCTAGTGCCACACAGCCTCCTCCCAGCTAGTGCCACACAACCCCCCCTCCCTGGTAGTGACACACAGCCTCCCCTACCTGGTAGTGCCACACAGCCCCCCTCCCAGCTAGTGCCACACAGCCCCCCTCTCAGCTAGTGACACACAGCCCCCCTCCCAGGTAGTGCCACACAGCCCCCTCACTGGTAGTGCCACTCAGCCCTCTCCCTGTAGGTAGCGTCTTTAGGGCTACCTCTAGTACTGGAATCCCTAGCTAGAGCTTTGCTGATGCTCTGGCTGGGGATTCCTCTCCTAGAGGAGCCCCTGATGTCACTGTCCATATATGGACAGTAAAGACCGGGGCTCCTCCAGGAGTGGAATCATCGCCCAGAGTGTCAGCAACGCGCTGGCCAGGGGTACCGCTTCAGGAGGAGCCCCTAACGTCACTGTCCATAAATGGACAGAGACACGGAATTCCCGGACAGAGCGTCTATAACGGATTCCATTCCAGGAGGAGCCCCTGACATCACTGTCCATATATGGACAGTGATGTCAGGGGCTTCTCTGGTAGCAGAATCCCCAGCCTGAGCATCAACAATGCTCTGGCTGGGGATTCCACTCCTAGAGAGAGCCCCAAAGGTGCTAACTACAGGACTGTGTGGCACTACCAGGGATGTGGGATTCCGCTCCTATTCAGGGGCTATCTCTAGGAGTGGAATCTCCGGCAAGAGCGTTGTTTGCTTTATCCACAAACATGAATTATTATGCTATTTTTTTTTTTTTTTTAAATGTACAAAACTTTTGATGCAACAAAGTGTTGGGTGGCATTTTCACAATGCACCAGATGTTTACTTTCAGAAAATATAGTGGTATCCCATGATTATTTTTATTTTAGAACTCGTGTATGTCAAAAGTGTGAAAATTGTCCCAAATTCTTTAGTAGGGAAATGGTTAGTTTATTATCACATTACCATATTTGATCTTATTTTATAGGTTGCCATTGTAAAATCCTTTACAGCTTCTTAAAAAAAAATCTGATGTTTTGGCATTGACCTGCTCCTTAATAACTGACTTGTTGAGAAATTTTCATTTGACCTCACATCATACTTAAATCCAGATACCAATCATTACCAACCACTTCTAACAAAAAAGCTATTTTCCAATCATATACATGACAGAACTTAGAAGTTTATCCCATATGAGGAGAATTGGAAAAGGCATCGGTAAAGGAGGAAAATCCATTTTAGATAATATTTATGTTTGTTGCATTATTGAAAAAAGTAAGTTTAGTTATATAGTCAATATGCTTGATTAATAGCCATGGCCGGTACTTAAGAAAAACACAAAATAATTGGCAAAAAAATTGTAAGTGATTTCATTTTAATGTTATCACGATTTATGTTCAGGCGTATTTCAGTTTCCCATTGATTTGAAAGGGAAATACATTGCGTAGCTCAGGGGTCTCAAACTCGGCCGGGTAAATGGGCCGCACATAGAAAAAATGTGAAGTTGACAGACCACATTACATTCAAATTTGATACAATACAAAATTGTTAATCAATTAATTATATGAACTACTAGAACAATACTACATCACTATATTAATACAGTTCGGTTTAAACTTACCGGAAATTTGCAAATTTACTCCACGTGTATTTTAACAATCCAGTTTAAGTGTCGCTAAATGCAGTCTAGTGGCTCGGTTGGCAGTGTTTGGCAGACACAAGAATTTCCAGATTGAGCAGCCCCTTCTTAGATCATGCCACAGTGCCCTCTGTGGATAGTGCCACAGTTCCCTCTGTAGATAGTGCCACACCCCCTTGTTTACGCCACAGTTCCCTCTGTAGATAGTCCCACAGTGCCCTCTGTAGATAATGCCACACACATACACACACACACACACCCTTGCAGATAGTACCACATACACACCCCCTATAGATAGTGCCACACACACACCCCTGTAGATAGCTCCATTGGGGCTTCCTCTAGGAGTGGAATCCCCAGCCAGAGTATTAACGACGCTGTGGACGGGGATTCCTTTGCTGGAGGAGCCCCCGATGTCACTGTCCATAGACAGTGAATAAAATGGGAAGAAGGAAAAGAGGCTGGCACTGCTGGACCCGCTCAATCGGAACGGGAGCATGAGAAATGGCTTTCTTGTTATTTGGATAATTGCAGGTAAGTTGCCACGGAGTTGCTCATCGAAAGTATAGCACAACCAGCTAAATATATTGTAGAAGAATGATCGAGGCACTCACCGAAGCTGGCAAAACAATTTCTTTATTTCAAAAGATCTTGACAGGACACACAGGATTTCCTGTCAATAATAATGGATTTTGGTTGGCAAAAAGATTTTAAATTGGCTAGTATTGACGTTGAGAGCCTATACACCCGTATCCCCCAGGATGCCGGTGTACAGGCTGTTAGACGTCAATTGCAGTATGCTAAAAGTGATCACTTGTTCATTGATTTTATCTGTGAAGCATTACAATATGTGTTGAGTCATAATTCCTTCCAGTTTGATGACATTTGGTATCGTCGAAAGTCGGGAACGGCTATGGGTACTCCTGTGGCTCCGACTTTTGCGAACTTATTTTTAGCGGATTTTGAAGAACAAATGATATACAATCTATCTAATCCCTATGCAAAATACCTACAGTTATACCTGCGTTATATAGACGATATTTTTGTAGTATGGTCTGGTACACAGCAAGAGTTTCTAGATTTTGTAAAATACCTAAATATGAATACATCGAATATGAGTTTTACACATAAATTTGGTAATCAAGAAATTGAATTTTTGGATGTATATGTAACAATAGAAGGGGGTGCAATTCAGACTAAAGGTTATCGAAAACCTACAGCCACCAACACACTGTTGCGATACGATAGTTATCACCCTAGACATATAACTAAATCCTTACCTTACGCTCAATTTTTACGCTTAAGACGAATTAATAGCAGTGATTTGACATTCTATGAGCAGGCAGATGAGATGAGTCAAAAATTGGAAACAAGAGGGTACCCGGTACAATTGGTAAAATAATCTTTAAATAGAGCTAGCAATATTAAACAGACATCGTTATTACACCATAAAAAACAGAGTCGAAAATCTCTTATTAAAAAAGATAAGAGATTTATTTTATCCTTCGGTTATAGCCCAATGTGTAATGTGATTCGAACCAGTATCCGAAAAAATTGGCATCTAATTGAGAACGACCCATTACTTACGTAGGTCGCAATTAGGAAACCAATAGTATCCTTCCGTAGATGTAGGAATTTAAAAGACATTGGTCAGGGGCCGTTTTTCCCAAAAAGAAAAGGGCAATGAGAATTGGCTGAAAGCTAATAGTCCAAAGGGTAATCATAAATGTGGACAATGCAATTATTGCAGTTCCATAATACGTACAAGGAACCTGAATTTAGGGGGCATTACGTTTGAAATTAATGAATTAATAACCTGTAGGACCCAATATGTTGTATATGCAGTGATCTGTAATTGTGGTAGATTTTATATAGGAAAAACTATACGACCTATGTACATAAGATTTCGTGAACATATACGATCACTAATTACATGCGAGGGATGTCCTAGGTTGATACAACACATGCAGGAGAAACATGAAAATAACGCTCGATGCATGCGATTTGTGGGCATAGTTCACATTAAGCCATCGGTGTCAGGAGGAGACAAACACAAATCTCTATTGCAAAGAGAGGCAGAGATAATTTCTCAGGGGCGCTAGGACCGCTCGGTCTTAATGACCGGAACGATCTTAGTTCGTTCTTAACATGAACCTTGTTGTTTTTAGATAAAGTAAGTAATAAAATTTAATATTAAAGCATTGTCATTTGAAGATGAATATAGAATTGATGCATGAATCACAAAAGTATACTGTGCATTTTCCTGTCTTTTTTTAACTTTTACTTGTTATGTAACAATGTGCACTGATTTGTAAATAAAAGGGCAGGTGAAGGAAGTGACGCCAGGGCCTTGAGAAAGCGTGTACGCACGTGAAACGGCCGTAGGCAATTCCACATCCTGACCGAGATCTTTTGAAATAAAGAAATTGTTTTGCCAGCTTCGGTGAGTGCCTCGATCATTCTTCTACAATATATTTAGTCCATAGACAGTGACATCAGGGGATCCTCCTGGACCGGAATATGATGTCAGAGGCAACCCCACAGCAGGAATCCCCAGCAGAGTGGTACTAGCACTCTGCCTGGAACTCCAGCTCTGCTCCTGACATCACTGTCCTTATAGGTCTGAGTGCTGACATAATACCAATATGCTGTGCACAAATAACAGCGTCATATAATGCCTTAATAATGCCAGCAAGCAGTGCTGAAATAAGAGTGCCAAACAGTGCCCACATAATCCTTCAAATAAATAACATTACTAGCCATATGTACAAAATCGCTGGAGATAGAAAGTTAATACAAGGATTTATTTTGATTGCTATATTTTAATCCCTTCCAGCTGCAGCCACTTTTGACCTTCCTGACAGAGCCTTATTTTTAAAATCTGACGTCACTTTATGTGGTAATAACTTTGGCAATTCTGAGATTATTTTCTCGTGACACATTGTACTTTAACCTCTTCACGCGCTGCTCCGCAATAGTACGTCCTGCACAGGGCTTGCATCCCGCATCCTATCCCAGACGTACTATTGCGGAGTAGTTCCCGGCGCACACTGTCCTAACGGACAGTGTCTGGGAACCGGGAGGTCAGCTGTCCCCGACAGCTGACACTCCAGCCTTGCCGGTCAGCAGACCATCGCCGCTGATTTCGGCAATTAACCCCATAAATGCGGCGACGGATTGCCGTCACCGCATTTAAGTTGTTTGAAGCACATCGGCAGCCCCCACTAAGTGATCGTGGGGGCTACCGATGCTTGTCGTGGCAATCGGAGGTCAGACAATGATCTTCGGGTTGCCATGTACGGAAGCCTCGGAGGAGCAGCCTCCTGCCGGTCCTCCGGGGCTTCCTGTCAGTGTGACGGTCACGTCACAATGACAGTTAGAGTACATTACACTACGTGTGTAGTGTAATGTACTCTAGCAGCGATCAAAGCTGCAAGTCTCGTAGTCCCCTAGTGGGACAAGTGAAAAAAGTTAAAAAAAAGATGATAAAAATGTTTTAAAAAAGTGTAAAAATAAAAGTTATAAGTGACATAAACAAACACTGCATTTTTTTCCTATAATAAGACTTTTATTATAGAAAAAAAATGAACACGTTAAAAAAAGTACACATATCTGGTATCACCACGTTCGTAACGACCCCAACTATAAAACTATAATGTTATTTTTCCCGCACGATGAACACCCCAAAAAAAATCAATAAAAAACTACACCAGAATCGCTATTTTTTGGTCACCACCCCTCCCAAAATAGAGAATAAAAAGTGATCAAAAAGTCGCATGTACCCAAAAATAATACCGATAAAAACTACAACCCGTCCCGCAAAAAACAAGCTCTTACACAGTGTTTTTGACTGAAAAATAAAAAAGTTACGGCTCTCAGAATATGTTGACACAGAAAATTAATTATTTTATAAAAAAGTGATTTTATTGCGCAAACGCTGCAAAACATAAAAAAAACCTATATACATATGGTATCGCCGTAATCGTACCGACCCGCAGAATAAAATATAATGGTCATTTATAGTGCACGGTGAACGCCGCAAAAAATAAACGAAAAAACATTGTAAGAATTGCTTGTTTTTGGTCACCCGGCTTGCAAAAAAATGTAATAAAAAGTGATAAAAAAAATCGCATGTATCCCAAAATGGTACCAATGAAAAGTACAGATTGTCCCGCAACAAATAAGCCCTCACGCAGCTCCGGTGGTGAAAAAATAAAGAAGTTCTGGCTCTCAGAATATGGCGATGCAAAATGTGCAGTGTTTTCTAAAAGCGGATAACATCAGACACCATTTATCAGTGCGACACCGGCCACACATATATGAATTATTATTTATTTACCGCATTTTTATACCCTCTTATTATGCCCTGATGTTCTCCGCACAGATTACATATGCCCCCACATTATAAACTGAAATACCAGCGAAACCCAAAACAGAAAAACTACCAAGCAAAATCTGCGCTCCAAAAGCAAAATAGCCTCCCTCCCTTCTGAGCCCTGCAGCGTGCCCAAACAGCAGTTTGTGCCCACATATATGGCATCGCCATACCCGGGAGAACACGCTTAACGCTTTATGAGGTATTTGTCTTCAGGGGCACAAACTGGGCACAACATATTATGCACTAAAATGGCATATCAGTGGAAAATTGCAATATTCACACCACCCGCTGTGCATTAACCACTTTGCGCACTATGATTTAATAGCACGTCATGGTGCGGGGGTGATGTATGGAGCCGGCTCACGTGCTGAGCCCGCTCCATACACTGCGGGTGTCGGCTGTGTATTACAGCTGACACCCAGGACTAACGGACAGGAACAGCGATCGCGCTGTTACAGGAGTCTGTAAAAATAACAATATACTGCAATACATTAGTATCGCAGCATATTGTACCCGCGATCCAATGATCGCTAATACAAGTCCCTTAAGGGGACTAATAAAATGTGTAGAAGAATTAAAGTTATTAGTAGTGAGAAAGAAAAAAGTAATCTAAAAAAATAAACAGAATTAATATCGCTACGTCCGTAAAAGGCCGAACTATTACAATATACCATTATTTAACTCGCACAGTGAACACAGTAAAAAACTTAAATAATTTAAACCTCCAAAATCGCTGTAGTTTTCGTTTTACCGCACGGTGAAAGCTGTAAAAACGAAAACCCCATAAAATGGAATCAGATTTTTTTCCTATTTTCCTATTTTTTTTTAAAGTTTCCCAGTACTTTTTATGGCACTTTAAATGGTATCGATAGAAACTACAATTCCTCCCGCAAGAAATAAGCCCTCACACCACTCTACTGACGGAAAAATAAAAAAGTTATGGCTCTTGGAAGGCGGGTAGTGAAAAACGAAAATAAGAAAGCAAAAAATGGATTAGTCCTGAAAGGGTTAATTCATTTCTAATGAAAAAAAATGTATGACCACATGTGGGGTATTTCCGAACCCGGGAGAAATAGCATTACAAAAATTGGTTGTTTATTTCTCCTTTATCCCTTGTGAAAATGAGAAAATGCAACATTTTAGTGGAAAAAAATTGTGATATTAATTTTCCCCGCCTAATTCTAATAAATTCTGCAAAAGACCCGTGGAGTCTAAATGCTCACTATACCCCTAGAAAAATTCCTTGAGGGGTGTTTCCAAAATGGGGTAACTTGGGGGGGTTTCCACTGTTTTGGTCCCTCCAGTGCGTTGCAAAGGCGGCATGGCACCGAAAAACAATCCAGCAAAATCCGTTCTCCAAAATCCAAATGGCGCTACTTCCCTTCTGAGCGCTGCCATGGGTCCAATCAGCAGTTTATTACCACATATGGGATATTGCCTTAATTGGGAGACATTGCTTTACATATGTTGGGGTGCATTTTCTTTATTATTCCTTGTAAATATTAAAAATTTCTATGTTTTTTCAGAAAAAAGTAGATTTTCATTTTTACAGACTAATTCTAATAAATTTAGCGAAAAACCTGTGCCGTCAAAATGCTAACTATACACCTAGATAAATTCCTTGAGGGGTGTAGTTTCCAAAATGGGGTAACTTTTGGGGTGTTTCCACTGTTTTGGCACCACAAGACCTCTTCAAACCTGACAAGGTGCCTAAAATATATTCTAAAAAAAAGGAGGCCCAAAATCCACTGGGTGCTCCTTTGCTTCTGAGGCCGGTGCTTCAGTCCATTAGCACACTAGGGCCACATGTGGGATATTTCTAAACACTGCAGAATCTGGGCAATAAATATTGAGTTGAATTTCTCTGGTAAAACCTTCTGTGTTTACAAAAAAAATGTATTAGAAATGAATTTCAGAAAAAAAATTTTTTTTTGTAAATTTCACCTCTACTTTGCCTTAATTCCTGTGAAACGCCTAAGGGGTTAAAACACTTTGTGAATGCTGATTCGAATACCTTGAGGGGTGCAGTTTTCAAAATGGGGTGACTTCTGGGGATTTTCTAATATATAAGGCCCTCAAAGCCACCTCAGAACTAAACTGGTCCCTGAAAAAATAGCCTTTTTAAATTTTCTTTAAAATATAAGAAATTGACGCTAAAGTTCTAAGCCTTGTAACGTCCTAGAAAAATAAAAGGACGTTCAAAAAACGATGCAAACATAAAGTAGACGTATGGGAAATGTTAACTAGTAACTATTTTGTGTGGTATTACTATCTGTTTTACAAGCAGATAGCATTTTTCTAAATGTAAACGTAATTTTTGCAATTTTTTTCTAAATTGTGGTGTTTTTCAGAAATAAATACCAAAATTCTCGACAAAATTTTTTCACTAACATAAAGTACATGTCACGAGAAAACAATCTCAGAATCGCTTGGATAGGTAAAAAAAAGCATTCCAACGTTATTACACATAAAGGGCCAATGTCAGATTTGAAAAAATCAGCTGGCTCCTGAAAGCCAAAACAGGCTGGGTCCTGAAGGGGTTAAGTTAGTGGTAAAATTTGGTCGATACATTCAGTATTTAATTGTGAAAAACAGCAAAATGTAGCGAAAAATTTCAAACATTTGGATTTTTCCAAATTTAAATGTATCTGCTTGTAAATCAGATAGTAATACCACACAAAATAGTTGCTAATAACATTTCCCATATTTTTACTTTAGATTGGCATAGTTTTTTTTAACATCCTTTTATTTTTCTAGGTCATTACAAAGCTTAGAACTTTAGCAGAAATTTCTCCCATTTTCAAGAAAATTTCAAAAGGCTATTTTTTCAGGGACCAGTTCAGTTGCGAAGTGGCTTTGAGAGGCCCATACAATACAAACCCCCATAAATCACCCCATTTTTAAAAACTGCACCCCTCAAAGCATTTTGACCCCACAGGTGTTTCATAGATTTTATTAGAATTTGGACGTGAAAATTAAAAAAAATTTCCAATAAGATGTAGTTTTAGCTAAAAAACAAACAAACAATAATGTCCACAAGGAATAAAGAAGAAAAAGCCCCCCAACATTTGCAAAGCAACTTCTCCAGAGTCTGGAAATACCTCATATGTGGTGAGAAACTGCTGTTTGGGCACATGACATGGCTTAGAAGGGAAGGGTGGCAATTTGGCTTTTGGTGTACGGATTTTGCTTGATTTGTTTCTTGCCACCATGTCGCTTTTGCAAAGTCCCTAAGGTACCAGTGAAGTGGAAACTACCCAGAAGTGACTCCATTTACGAAACTACACTTTGAGGATTTAATCTAGGTATAGTGAGTATTTTGACGCCACAGGTTTTTCATAGATTTTAGTACAATTGGGCAGTGAAAATAAAAGCTGCGGGCGGGGCCTGGAAGTCTTCCATAATAGTCAGACCGGGAGAACAGTATTAGGCCTCTGGTTGCCATTGCAGCCACCGGCACCCAGGCGTTTTTGTTGCTAGGGTGGCGATGAGCTGCAAACACCTTAAATGCAGCGATCGCTATTGACCACTGTATTTAACGGGTTAATGGCGGGGATCGGATCTATCTTCAGTCCCCGTCATTACAGCAGGGTGTCAGCTGTAACATACAGCTGACACCCAGGAATGATGGCACGGACTCCGCTTCTGAGCCCGTGTCATCCATTTGTCGTAAGTATACGTCAAAGTGCGGGAAGCACTAGCTTTCCATGATATATACTTACGACAAATGTCCGGACGGGGTTAAGAAGAAATGTGTCCTCCTAACTTCTAGCTTGTTTGATAACATCCGGTTTGTAATCTAATCATAGAATAAACTTACGTTTCATTTGAAGAAGCACTCCGGCAATACGCTAGTGTCATTTGTTTCTTTCCAGCTCTGGTAAGTCCATATATTTAGAACCCTTTCATTATGGGCAGCTCATATGTCATGTGATCTCAGTCTGACCACCAAAATAGGCCATGCTCTCGTGTAGACAGGTGGTCAGTGTCACGATCTAGGGGTATGTGGACCCACTAGGCCACTCCGCTGTAGCGGAGAGGCAGCTTACCAACTCCCAGTCTATGCACAAAGTCTATGGTAGGAGTGTAGCACAAGGGTACCTGGGATAGTCCGGATGGCAGCAAGGGCTCTGGCACAGATGGGGCTGGAGGTGGTGGTTTGCGCCAGACGTGGCGGATGGTATTCAGGATGACGGGCAACAGCAGATGTGGAGTATTCCAGCAGGTGACGCAAGGCACGGCTCAGGTACTATACAGGCTCGGGAACAAGACACAGCATGGGATACAGGAGGCAGGACAAGGGAACACTGGGAGCAGGAAAACACTGAGGGACCATTTGCAATACAGACATGGGAAAACTACAACAACGCTCAGGCAAGGAGTTGAAGGGCAGGGCCCTTTTTATAGTCCAGGCTGGTCGGGAAATAATTACATATGCGTGCGCTGGACCTTTAAGGCTGGGAACCCCCTCGTGACCATTGCAGGACATAGCGGCTGGATGTTCTGACGTTTCTGGGGAAGGAGACGTCAGCCACAGAGAGGAGGTCTGCAGGTAAGGGAAGGCTGCGGTCTGTGACAGCGGCTAATACAGTACCCCCCTTATGCTCCCTCACCTTGAATCCAGAGCGAGAGAGGAATTTCTCAACGAGGGTTGGGGCATTAAGGTTCAGATCTGGCTCCCAGGACCTCTCCTCAGGATCAAACCCTCTCCAGTCCACCAAATAGAAAGTCCTTCCTTCTACCCTCTTGCAGGCCAGGATCTCCTTCACCTCAAATACATCAGATGAACCACTGGGAGCCTCTGCAGGACTAGGAGTCTTACTGTAGCAGTTCAGAAGCACAGGTTTCAGGAGAGACATCTGAAAGGAGTTGGGGATTCTGAGGGTAGAAGGCAGCCGGAGCTTATAGGACTCAGTTTATTTGTTGCAGGACTTCGAAAGGTCAGAGGAACCAGCGAGCAAATTTGTAAGAGGGAAGATAACCAGACTTTAGTTCCAGGAGGAAACTGAGGAGGTTCTCTTCTTCGCCTATCAGCATTTCTCAACATGCAGTCGACCGCCTGTAGGATAGATGACCTGTACAGCTGCCAGATGTGAAGAAAGTTCCTAAACGCAGAGTTAGCTGCAGTACCTGAGTTGTAGCAGGAACTCGACGAGGGACCCGTGGATGTTGGCTGTAAATGATGAAGAATGGAGTAGATGCAGTATATATACAGCTTATAGGAGACAGGGTTTAATTGTTGTAGGATTTCAAAGGGTCTGAGGAACCTGGGGGTAAATTTGTATTATGGCACCTTCAAACGGATGTTCCTTGAGGAAAGCCAGACCTTGGCTCCAGGAGAGAACTGAGGAGGAACCTCTCTTCTTTTATCGGCATGCTTTCTCATTCAACTGCCTGGAAGATCGCAGACTTCGTTTGCTGCCAGATCTGAATAAAAGTCCCCAATGAAGAATTTGCTGCAGGTAATTGAGTCATGGCTGTCACAGTAAGAAGAACTCGGGGATGCTAGCTGTACACGATGTAGAAGGGAGACAAGGCAGTAGACTCAATTGTGTGATTATTGTACAAGAACTCTGCCCTAGGCAGAAGTTGCACCCAATTGTCGTGTTGGGCAGAAACGAAATGGCGGAGATAGTTCTCCAAAATTTGATTGGTCCTCTCCACTTGACCATTGGACTGTGGGTGATAGGCAGAGGATAACTCCAGGTTTACATCTAACAGGTTGCACAGGGATCTCCAGAACTTGGATGTAAACTGTACGCCCCGGTCCGAGACAATATGCAGAGTAAGGCCCTGCAGGCGGAAGATGTAGAATAAACAAATTTGCCAGGCGAGGAGAAGACGGAAGACCAGTCAGTGGAACAAAATGTGCCATTTTTGAGAAACTATCCACCACTACCTAGATTGAAGTACATCCAGCAGAAGAAGGAAGGTCAGTGATGAAGTCCATCGCAATATGCCGCCAAGGGGCATCCGGAACAGGCAGGGGTAATATCAGGCCAGCAGGTTTGGAGCGGGTAGATTTGTTCGAGGCACAGTTCGTACATGACGAGACATAGTCCGCAACATCACTAGGCAGAGTGGGCCACCAATAGTGACGAGCTATCAAATCCTGTGTCTTACGAACACCAGAGTACCCAGCTAGTTTAGAGTTGTGGCCCCAGCGGAGAATTTTCTTCCTGTCAGCAAGACGGACAAAAGGCTTTCCAGGTGGAATGTCTCTGATTTGCAGGGGGTTAGCAGCAATAATCCTAGATGGGGTCTATAATGTATTGAGGAGTCTCCTCATAGTCATTGGTTTCGAAGGAGCGAGACAGGGCATCTACCTTCACATTCTTGTCTGCAGGATCGAAGTGAAGCAAAAACTGAAATCAGGCAAAGAACAACGACCATCTGGCCTGGCGTGGATTTAACCGTTGGGCCGACTGTAGGTATGTGAGGTTCTTGTGGTCTGTATAGATGATAATAGGATGAATAGCACCCTCCAGCAAGTGTCTCCACTCCTCTAAGGCCAACTTGGCAGCCAGCAATTCCTGATCCCCGATGATATAGTTGCGTTCTGCTAGGGAGATTAATTTTGAGAAGAAGCCACAAGCCACCATCTTGCCTTTGTAATTATTTTGCCACAATAGTTCTCCCGCACCTACGGAAGAGATTGCCGAGAAGCATCAGGGTGATAGAGAACAGATGCTGAGGTGAAAGCGCTCTTGAGATCAGAAAAAACAGATTCTGCCTCCGGAGGCCAGAACTTGGTGTTCACCCCCTTTTTGGAGAGGGCCAAGATTGGAGCAGTCAAAGATGATAAGTTTGGGATGAACTGCCGATAGAAGTTTGCAAATCCCAATGGAATGAGGACCTTGAGGTCGTGGCGATTCTAAGACGGATATCACCTTCTCAGGATCCATCTTGATGCCACGGTCAGACACTATGTAGCCCACTAAGGGCAAAGAGTTCCTCTCGATCACACATTTCTCGAGTTTAGCATATAGACGGTTCCCCCTTAACCGCCAGAGAACTTGGCGAACGTGCTTCCGATGTGTCAACAAATCAGTCGAGTAAATCAGGATATCGTCCAGATAGACCACCACACAGACATGCAGTAGATCTCGGAAAATGTCATTCACAAATTCCTGGAACACAGCTGGGGCGTTACATAGTCCAAAAGCCATTACGAGGTATTCATAATGGCTGTCTCGGGTGTTAAATACGGTTTTCCACTCGTTACCCTTGTGGATACGGATCAAGGGATAAACTCCGCGTAGATCCAACTTTGTGAACACCTTGGCCCCACTAATCAAAAAGTTTGTAGATAAGTGGTAGAGGGTACTTATTCTTGTCCGTAATTTGGTTCAGACCCCGGTAGTCGATGCATGGACGAAGAGATCCGTACTTTTTCTTCACAAAGAAGAATCCGGCTCCTGCCGGAGAGGATTACTTCCGGATGAACTCTATCTCAAGGCTCTCCTTAACGTAGGCACACATGGCTAGGGTCTCTGGCAGGGAGAGAGGATAAACTCGATCTCGATGTGGCGAGACGTCCGGAAGTAATTCAACCTTACTGGAGACGTCCGCAAAACTGACATTCTGTGATGGTGGATCGGAGAGTGACTGATGCAGTGGCAGCAAAACAGGACGAAACTGTGGCAGGCAGTGGGCAAGGCACTTGGGACCCCGTTAGAGGACCTCAACGGAACTCCAGTCGAGAACTGGAGCATGTAGTCGGAGCCAAGGCAGGCCCGACAGGACAGGATTGATGGCTTTAGGCAGGATGAGAAAGGTGATATGTTCCGAGTGAAGAACTCCGATTTGTATGGTCAGTGGTTTGGTGATACACACAATAACATCGGGCAATGGTAGTCCATTTACAGAGACAACAGCCAGGGGTCTTTCTAGAAGAACTGTGGGTATATGTAGACGATCCACTAAATCCTCCTAATGAAATTTGCAGCTGCTCCGGAATCCAGATAGGCAGAGGAGGAATGTGATGTCTCTCCATAGATGATAGTCACAGGAGTAGATAATTTGGAAGAGGTTTTGACGCTTGGAGTCGCTACCCCCCTAGAGTTGCCTCTCCAACCAACCCTAGGTGCTGGAGTTTCCCAGCTTCTGTGGACAATGGTGCATGAAATTACCCTTAAGGCCGCAATACAGACATAAACCAGAAGAGCATATGCGCTGTTTTTCCTGCTCTGACGACTTAACTCTGTCTAACTGCATCGGTTCTTCAGGTAGCGCAATAGGGGAAGGCAATAGTGGTCTCTGGGCCGAGAGTGCTAGTCTGGGAAATCGGCCCTCCTGTTGAACCTCCTGAGTGTGTACCTGGATCTTCATGTCAACTCAGGTGGCCAACAGGATGAGGGCATCCAAGGTAGAAGGAAGGTCGCGGGCTGCTAGCTTGTCCTTGAAGTGTGAGGACAGTCCCTGCCAAAAGGTCGCCACCAATACCTCATTGTTCCATGCCAACTCTTCTGCCAGGGTATGAAAGGAGATGGCATACTCCCCTACTGTGGAGTTTCCTTGCTTGAGGGTTAGCAGAGCTGCTGCGGCAGAAGATGTTCAGCCCGGCTCCTTGAAAACGGCACGGAAAGACTGCCGGAACAAGGCTAGGTCCGAGGATTAAGGTCCCTATTGTACCAAGATGGGGTTCGCCCATGCGAGGGCCTTGCCAGCGAGGAGGGAGATGATAAATGCTACTTTGGCTTCCTCAGTGGGGAAGAGATTAGCATGGAGTCTAAAATTAATGGTGCATTGATTGATGTCCTAGCGAGGAAGAAGAGGCAGTGAAACTGTGGATCCGGAACAAACATGAGGAGTAACGGGCAGTGGAACGGCAGCAATCTCTGGAGGAGGGACATGGAGTTGATCCAGTCGGACCATGATGGAGTTTAAAACCTCAAGGAGTTGATCCTGACGTGCCCGTAGGTCATGCATATCCATCTGTATCCTCTGAACTGCGGTCTTAGGCTGGCCAGCGGGTTCCATGGCCTGAGTATACTGTCACGATCTAGGGGTTGTGTGGACCCACCAGGCCACTCTGCCGTAGTGGAGAGGCAGATGACCAACTCACAGTCTATGAACAAAGTCTATGGTAGTAGTGTAGCACAAGGATATGTGGGATAGTCCGAATGGCGGCAAGGGCTCTGGCACAGATGGGGCCGGAGGTGGTGGGTTGCGCCAAATGTGGCGGATGCTATCCAGGATGACAGGCAACAGTAGCATGTGGAGTATTCCAGCAGGCGGAGCAACGCATGGCTCAGGTACTATGCACGCTCGGGACCAAGGCACAGCACGGGATATAGGAGGCAGGACAAGGGAACACTGGGAGCAGAAAAACACTAAGGGACTGTTTGCAATACAGACATGGGAAAACTACAGCAATGCTCAGGCAAGGAGTGGAAGGGCAGGGTCCTTTTTATAGTCCAGGGTGGTCTGGGAAATAATTAATTACATATGTATGCGCTGGTCCTTTAAGGCCGGGAACCTTCGGGGCCAAATGCGCTGACGTCTCTGGGGAAGGAGACATCGGCCACAGAGAGGAGGTCTGCGGTCTGTAGGTAAGGGAAGGCTGCGGTCCGTGACCGCGGCCATTACAGTCAGTTTCACCTGTGTGGCTGAATTCCAGTGAAATACAGGATTTAATCTTTACCTATCAAATCCCTCCTGTTAGCTTTGAGACACCTCCCCTCCCCACCCAGCTTTACCCTCCTTGTTCCCCTATGTACCTCATGCATACAGTGCTGCTGAAGAGATAATTTCTGCCCTAGCTAAAGGACCAGCAATGCAGTAATATAATAAGTGAGTTCCTACAATGATTACCTGCAGAGTTATAGAACTCCCCTGACTCGCACTGCCTGACTGTACTATCTGTGAGTGCTGTGTGAAGAATCACAAGTGTTGTTTTTATGCCGAGATGATGTTCCTCACTGCCTCCCATGTAAAAACTGACAGAAATCTATCACAAGCAGGAGACAGGTAGATCACATAGAATACACTGAGACTTTGCATTATGAGTACAGAAGTTCTATTTTACTGATCTATAACTTGCTGCACTTAGATAGGAGAGCATGTGCAGTGTGATGAGACTCAACCGTCTCTGCAAACTCGAGATGTATCATGGGAAATGCAGGCTGTATTAGGGGAACCATATCAATGGTCAAGTAGGAACCAACACGGCAGACAACCCATAAATGGCCCATCAAATTTTTTTTATAAACAAGGCATACAGAAGAGCCTCTACACTGTTATATAATAATAACAACCTATGCTGCACTATTTAGGCAAAAATAAAATTGCTGGAGTGCTACTTTAATCCCTTAATGACCAAGCTTGTTTGGACCTTAATAACCAAGCCAGATTTGTCAAATCTGGCATGTCTGAATTTATCAGAGAATAACTCTGCGAAAGTTTTGAATATCCAAGTAATTCTGACAATGTTTTTTCGTCACATGTTGTACTTTATTTAATTGGTAAAAGTAGACTGATACAATTTGCGTAAATTAATTAAAGAATTGAAAAATTAAAGAACTTTTGTAAAAATTTAAATTTTTCCTTATTTTTAACTGCAATATGTCACAATTTTTTTATTAAATATATATTTTCATCATTTTAATCTATTTTGGCAGCACTTTTGAAAAAAAAAACATTTGGAACAATTTAGAAGACATACAAATTTAATAATAATCTTTTACATTTTGAAGTACATTTTGTTTTCCTGCACCAAGCCAGGTTTTCAGAGGCTCATAGGTGTCAGAATGATGTAAACCCCCACAAGTGACCCCATTTTGAAAACTACACCCCTTAAGGTATTTATTAAGGGGTGTTGTAAGTATTTTGACCCCGACAGTTTTTTTGTAAGAATTCATGCAAAGCAGGCGTAAAAAAATATCATTACATTTCTCTCACAAATGTGTCATTTTAAAGACAGATTTCTTTGTAAAGCGAACATGACAATGAAGAAACACACATCAAAATCTATCTCCCTGTTTCTCCTGTTTTCAAAAATATCCCCATTGTGGCCCTAATGCGCTGCCTGGACACACGGCAGGGCCCAAAAGGAAGGGAGCAACCGGAGGCTTTCAGGACTCATATTTTGCTTGAAAATGTTTTAGGCCCCACTGTACATTTGGAGAGGCTTTGAGCTGCCAGAACGATCGAAACTCCCCATAAACTACCCCATTTAGAAAACTAGACCCCTTAAGGTATTTATCTAGGGGTGTAGTGAGTATTTTGGCCCCACAGTTTTTTGCTAAAATTAATGCATAGCAGGTGAAAAAAATTAAATTTCACTTCTTTTTTTTTATATAAAAGTATCACTTTGAAGACCGATTTCTTTTTAAATCGAACATGAGAATGAAGAAACACATCCCAAAATCTATCACCATGTTTCTCCTGTGTTCAAAAAAACCCCCATTGTGGCGCTAATGCGCTGCCTGGACACACGGCAGGGCCCAAAAGGAACAGAGCACCTGGTAGCTTTCAGGACACTGAAAATGTTTTAGGCCCCAATGCACATTTGGAGGGGCTTTGAACTGACAGAATTATAGAAACCCCCAAGAAATTACCCATCCTTAAAACTACACACCTTAAGATATTCAGGAGTGTAGTGAGCATGCTGACCACTATGTTTTCATAAAGCAGCCATGTCCTGAAAAATGCATTTGCCTGTTTATATGACTATGTCTTGCTAACAAAGCAATTGTCCACATTTGTGTCATTCTGATGCCGTTGTGAACAGAATTCTAGTCTGATATATAATAAATATATATATATATATATATATATATATACATATATATATATACTGTAATGACAGGGATAGGGAAACAGACAAGTGAGCCCTAATCTACCCGCCACTCATCTGCGTCTCCAACAGCGTCCATCGGATCCCCGCGACGGCCCGCGGTATGAAACAATAATGTAGAGGAAGAGTGATCCAGCGCTGATGTTAGTTTAAAAGGGAAATGAGAGTCCCATGTTTATTAGAAAAAAATTTTTTAGTAAAAATAGAACGGGAGACGCAGTCCCAAAGTGCAAGTGGTTAGGGTATATGCCCCAAGCCTACGCGTTTCAAACGCGGTCTGCGTTCTTAATCATGGCATGCCATGATTAAGAACGCAGACCGCGTTTGAAACGCGTAGGCTTGGGGCATATACCCTAACCACTTGCACTTTGGGACTGCGTCTCCCGTTCTATTTTTACTAAAATTTTTTTTTCTAATAAACATGGGACTCTCATTTCCCTTTTAAACTAACATCAGCGCTGGATCACTCTTCCTCTACATTATTCTACCCGCCACTCAGTCCCTGCCTACTTTCAACGACCCGCCCTAGGCGACGGGGTACAACTGGGCGACGGTCCCTACACTCAATAAGTGCACGACAGACAAACAGACAAGGGTACACAGAGCTAGGGGGAGAAAGGGGCAGTTGCCCACGGCAACACCGTGAGCAACAAGAGAAGTGAACAAGCCGAGTCAAACCAGGAGAGTACGAGGTGCCAAACGCAGAGCAGGAGAGTAGTGAACAAGCCGAGTCAAACCAGGAGTGAACGAGGTACCAAACGTAGAGCAGGAGAGTAGTCAGCAAGCCGGGGTCAATATGAAGCAAGGACAATAGTACAAGAAGCTGCAGCAGGGCCAGGAAACCAAACGAGAAGAGTCACAAGCAAAGGAGGAACAGGAAAGGCAGGTATAAATAGACAGAGAGCGGGAGCTAGCTCCGTCTGGCCAGGCTGTGATAGGTTCTCCCACTCCTAAGCCTGCCACCCTGAGTGGTGGAAGATGGAGTCAGTCTCATAGACATAGAAGCAGGTGCAGACTGATTATCTATGGGCATTAACCCCGAAGCTGTGCCTGGCAGATCCTTTACATATACACTACCGTTCAAAAGTTTAGGATCACCCAGACAATTTTGTGTTTTCCATGAAAACTCATACTTATATTTATCAAATGAGTTGCATAATGACTAGAAAATATAGTCAAGACATTGACAAGGTTAGAAATAATGAATTTTATTTGAAATAATAATTTTCTCCTTCAAACTTTGCTTTCGTCAAAGAATGCTCCATTTGCAGCAATTACAGCATTGCAGACCTTTGGCATTCTAGCTGTTAATTTGCTGAGGTAATCGGGAGAAATTTCACCTTATGCTTCCAGAAGGCCCTCCCACAAGTTGGATTGGCTTGATGGGCACTTCTTGCGTACCATACGGTAAAGCTGCTCCCACAACAGCTCTATGGGGTTGAGATCTGGTGACTGCGCTGGCCACTCCATTACAGATAGAATACCAGCTGCCTGCTTCTTCCCTAAATAGTTCTTGCATAATTTGGAGGTGTGCTTTGTTTGGGTCATTGTCCTGTTGTAGGATGAAATTGGCTCCAATCAAGCGCTGTCCACAGGGTATGGCATGGCGTTGCAAAATGGAGTGATAGCCTTCCTTATTCAAAATCCCTTTTACCTTGTACAAATCTCCCACTTTACCAGCACCAAAGCAACCCCAGACCATCACATTACCTCCACCATGCTTGACAGATGGCGTCAGGCACTCTTCCAGCATCTTTTCAGTTGTTCTGCGTCTCACAAATGTTCTTCTGTGTGATCCAAACACCTCAAACTTCGATTTGTCTGTCCATAACACTTTTGTCCAATCTTCCTCTGTCCAATGGCTGTGTGCTTTTGCCCATATTAATATTTTCCTTTTATTAGCCAGTGTCAGATATGGCTTTTTCTTTGCCACTCTGCCCTGAAGGCCAGCATCCCGGAGTCGCCTCTTCACTGTAGACGTTGACACTGGCGTTTTGCGGGTACTATTTAATGAAGCTGCCAGTTAAGGACCTGTGAGGCGTCTATTTTTCAAACTAGAGACTCTAATGTACTTGTCTTGTTGCTTAGTTGTGCAGCGGGGCCTCCCACTTCTCTTTCTACTCTGGTTAGAGCCTGTTTGTGCTGTCCTCTGAAGGGAGTAGTACACACCGTTGTAGGAAATCTTCAGTTTCTTGGCAATTTCTCGCATGGAATAGCCTTCATTTCTAAGAACAAGAATAGACTGTCGAGTTTCACATGAAAGCTCTCTTTTTTCTAGCCATTTTGAGAGTTTAATCGAACCCACAAATGTAATGCTTCGGATTCTCGACTAGCTCAAAGGAAGGTCAGTTTTATAGCTCCTCTAAACAGCAAAACTGTTTACAGCGGTGCTAAAATAATTGCACAAGGGTTTTCAAGTGTTTTCTAATCATCCATTAGCCTTCAAACACAGTTAGCAAACACAATGTACCATTAGAACACTGGAGTGATGGTTGCTGGAAATGGGCCTCTATACACCTATGTAGATATTGCATTAAAAACCAGACGTTTGCAGCTAGAATAGTCATTTAGCACATTAACAATGTATAGAGTGTATTTCTGATTAATTTAACGTTATCTTCATTGAAAAAAACTGTGCTTTTCTTTCAAAAATAAGGACATTTCTAAGTGACCCTAAACTTTTGAACGGTAGTGTGTATATATATATATATATATATATATATATATATATAGATATTTATATATAAAAGTCCAAATACAATGTCAGCCGCACAGCCTTGTGAATCATGGATGGGTGCCGACCTGCCCAGGTCAGGGCCAACAGACCTGCTGTAGTAGAATCCAAAAATCAGGCAGCACTCCAAGGTATAAGCAACGTAGAAAAAGGTGCTTTATTGGTCCATATACACACGAAGTTTCAGCTCAACACAGGAGCCTTTCTCAAGTGAACAGATTCATGTCATGACCACACATTTATAAGAGAACCAATATTATAAAAAAGTAGTGCCAATAAAATGCAACAACACATATAAGGTTGCCAAAAGGTACATAGTGAATTCATATATGCAACATTAAATGAGTGAGGAATGTGTTATAAGGATACTATCACAACAGGACTGTAATACATAACATAATACATTACAGAAAGTTATATAGTCTAACAATCTTTTAATTGTATATAACTAGATAGGATCGTGCACATGTGTAGATATCACTACACTTGAGGGACTCACTGAGAGTAAGGATCCGGCTCCAACGTAAACACAAAACATGTGCTGTAATCACCATTGTCGAGCTGCTATTATGCAGACTCGTAAATGTCGGGCTGTCAGAAGCATTAGTATTCGTGCTGCGCATGTCACGCATGCGCAGTCACGAAGGAAACACCAATCAGCCATACCAGAAGAGGGCAAATGCCAATCATAGACATGCGAAGAAAATCCACAATAAGAAATGGAGTTTACGAGTGAAGGGGAAAACCCTTGTCACTCCTATTTAATACAGGAAGACAATATGTACTAGAATGCCAAATATGTATGTGTATATATAAAGAAACCTCCGTCTACTAACTAGAGGATTAAATACAGAACCCTGAATCAAGGGTATTCTGAAAAGATAAATCAACTCCTGATTGTGTATATATACTGTATACATACACATATAACGCAAAAATTGCACATATTGCATAGTTGTACATGTCTTACTCAAAACACATGTCAAATATTGGCGCGTCTCAATGCATTTAAAAATACTAATTATAGTTGTCAAGATTTTCAAATAAAATGTAAACTTTCAAGGTATTCATCTAGGGGTATAGTGGGAATTTTTAGTTTTATTCGGTAGTTTTTTTTTTATCTCAATTGGGACAAAAAGCAAAATAAAATAAATTTTAGAAAGTAAATACCCAGGCGATAAGAGAAGGCAGGAAGAAAAGGGACTTCATTAAAATCAACAAAGGTGTGGTATGTCCAAAAGCACTCTCCAATGCAGAGGCCCGGTTTAGAGGGGCATGTCTCACAGTAGTGAGTGGTGTCTTTCCTAATGCCCCTCATTGAGCACACTCAACACCTTCTTTGGGACCTCCTTTTCTTTTCAGTGGGGGGAAGTACGCCAGGGAAATGCTGCCCATAAACAATTCTTGAGCCCACTATTCCAGAAGCACTGCTGCTTCTACTGCAATCCTCCCCTTCCTGGTCTCAAAAAAAATCAAAGTTTGAATAATTTTTTCTTGAAAATCAAGAAAAGTCCCCCTATGGCCTGCACTTTTATACAGAACAAACAAATTATATAGTGCCACTTGTGTCAGGTATACGGCCAATTTTTTATACTACGTTCTTGATTTTCTGAGGGCATTGTAAGGCTGCAGAACCTGGTCCGAAAGATCCACCCCTCTCATGAACTGATTGTAGTCCTGGTGTAATGACGGGGTAGGGAGACAGACAGGTGAGCCCCAATCTACCTGCCACTCAGTCCCTACCTACTTGCACGACCCGTCCTACGCAACGGCGTACAACTGGGCGACGGTCCCTATGCTCAGTATGTGCACGACAAACAAACAGACAATGGTACACAGAAGCTAAGGGAAATGGGGCAGTTGCCCACGGCAACACCGTGAGCAACAAGAGAAGTGAACAAGCCGAGTCAAACCAGGAGTGTACGAGGTACCAAACGCAGAGCAGGAGCGTAGTCAGTAAAGCCAGGGTCAATATGAAGCAGAGGTCAATAGTAATAGCTGGAACAGCAGAGCCAGGAAACAAGAGAGAATCACAGGCAAAGACAAGAAGCAAATTAAGGTATAAATAGACCGAGGGCGGGAGCTAGAACCGTCTGGCCAGGCTCTGATAGGTTCTCCCACTCCTTAGCCTACCAGCCTGAGTGGTAGCAGATCGAGTCACTCTATCAGACCTAGGAGCAGATGTAGACTGATTAACCACGGGCGTCGACACAGAAGCTGTGTCTAGCAGATCCTTTACACCTGGATACACACAGGCTTGATGGTCTGCTCTGTGGTTCCTCGCACTTGGACTGGGCTAGATCGGTCTGTATGGAGAGTGGTCAATATAAGGACATCACGCTGGAACATTATCTCTCTCTAGAAGATTTATGACCCCGGCATCATCAGAAATCATCTGCACATCTGACAAAGTCAGGTTGTGTGAGATATCCCAAGGATCTGGTAAAATTGACCCAGGACATGGGAGTAAACATAAAGGCATTAAGGGGGAGGGAGTAGATAATAGGCTGGCAAACCTGTTCACCTCTTGCCACACTGAAATATTACCCCGCTAGTATCGGCTCTGCTCCGGGACTCTGTGGAATTCCCTGACATCGCTGTCCATATATGGACAGTGTTGTCAGGGTCTTCCCCAGAGCGGAGTCCCGGGCAGAGCGCTAGTATCGGCTCTGCTCCGGGACTCTGTGGAATTCCCTGACATCGCTGTCCATATATGGACAGTGTTGTCAGGGTCTTCTCCAGAGCGGAGTCCCGGGCAGAGCGCTAGTATCGGCTCTGCTCCGGGACTCTGTGGAATTCCCTGACATCTCTGTCCATATATGAACAGTGTTGTCAGGGTCTTCCAGAGAGCGGAGTCCCGGGCAGAGCACTAGTATCGGCTCTGCTCCGGGACTCTGTGGAATTCCCTGACATCGCTGTCTATATTTAGACACGCGATGTCTGGAGCTTCCCCAGAGCCGGAAACAGTAACATTTGAGAGTATGTAGAGTTGTAATATAAAGCTGGAGTTGCGAGGGAGCTTTTCCGCTGAACAGAGGTTAGTACTATATGGGTCAGCAATTAAGAAAAGTCGTCCTCTGCATCAAGCGCAAAAGAACGATGGCTAACTGCTGCGTTCCTGTCCCACACTCACTAGCAAAATAACGATTTGGAAACCGGAATCTCTCGATGTCGAGCATCAGGCAGAGAGCTGTATGAGTGTCCCGATAGTCGGGGTGCTGCAGCGAGGTCCGGAAGTCTGGAGCACATATATACATGCACATACTGGAAGAAATACACAAAGGCACATATATAGATGCACAAGCACATGTATACATGTACCCATACAGACCCATATATCCAGTACAGATAATGTAGTAGACATTACCTGCAGTCTTATGTAACACCACGGATAACACACAGTGATAACACTCTGAGTACAAATAATGTAGTGGATGTTACCTGCAGAACTCCAAAGACAACACACTGATAACTCTTTGAGTAGAGATAATGTAGTGGTGTTACCTGAGGTTCTATGTAACACCACAGATAACACACAGTTATAACTCTCGGAGTACAAAAAATATAGTAGATATTACCTGCAGTCCTATTTAACACCACAGATAGCACAATTATAATTCTTTGAATACAGATACTGTAGTAGTGTTACCTGCAGTCCTATGTAAGGGTGCGTTTGCATATTTCAGTTGTATCAGCATCTGTTTTATGTCTCTCAAGTGATTATAACTGATGCAAAAAGTGATGCAAAAATGTTATCAGTTGCCATCAGGCTTTTTCACGATTTTTACTACAAAACCATTAGTTGTCGTTAGTTGTCATCAGTTTTTAACATCAGTTTTTGCAACAACAGTCCACCAAAAAGGTTGTCTAGGGTCTGAAAATGTGCCAATTTTATAAGAGTGGTGGATAGTTTATGATAGATTGGATACATGATAGATGCTCTGGCGCCAAAAGAGAGAGCCCAGAAAGCAGCTGCTGTCCACTGACCTCAGATCAGATCTTCGAAGCAGCCATGGGAGCCTGAAAAGACGCCAAACACTAGCCATAACTTCCGGGAGTAAATAGTTTTTGGTGCCTTTACAGCTACCCAATACCACCCTGCATCTTCTACCCACACCACGCAGGGATTCACACAACAGGGTTCGGGTGTCGGCTGTTAAAAATAGCCATCTAGGTCCTCTTTTGACGGCCGTTTTGCATCCATTCCGTGTTTTCCGTTTTTGACAAATTTTTACAAAAAATATGAATTTCATGTGTAGATAATGAAACACTGCCCTCTGTAGATAATGCAGCAGTGCCCTCTGTATATAGTGCCACACACCCCCTGTATATAGTGCCAATCATGCCCCTGTAGATAATGCCGCAGTGCCCTCTGTACATATTGCCGCAGTACCCCCTGTATATAATGCCACAGTACCCCCTGTAGATATCACACAGCGCCCCCTGTAGAGTGCGCCACACAGCACCCCCTGTAGATGGCGCCACATAGCGCCCCCTGTAGATGGTGCCACACAGAACCCCCTGTAGATGGCGCCACGCAGCGCCCCTCTGTAGATGGTGCCACACAGCGCCCCCTGTAGAGGGTGCCACACAGCGCACCCCTGTAGATGGTGCCACCCCCATTGTATATAGTGCTACCCCCCTTTCCCCGTAGATACCACTAAATCTACCCCCACTGAAGCAGAGTTGACAGCAGGACATACACCCTGCCGCACGGAGCAGCAGGACACCGCCCGGAATCCGGGACTGTCCCGCTGAATCCGGGACGGTTGGGAGGGTAGTCGTCAGGGGCTCTGGAGCGGAATCCCCAGCAATGGTATGACCGGGGATTCCGCTCCTTGCTCACATCGAACTTCCCGCCGGGTGCTGCCAGAAGGTGGATGCGGCAGCACCCGGCGTATATCCGGCCACCATTCAAATAGATAGGATACGGCGCCGTACCTCTCTGGGAGCCGGGAACCAAAAACTCTGCAGGTAGCGTCTTTGGATCCAGCTCCCAGGGAGGTCCGGCGCCACAACGGATGTCCCCTGTGCCAGAACAGATCCCACAGATCCGTTCTAGCATCAGTGTGCCTCTGGCTGTTCTTCAACACGCCGGAGGTAAACTGAAGCGGACGCCGTGCATATGTGAATGGCCCCTAAGACCACAAATAACGCCGTGAAAACTCTGAGTGCAGATAATTTAGTAGATGCACACACACAGAAACATATTCACATAAAGACACATATATAGGCACTTAGGCACACAAATACACACACAGAGACATATACACACACACACACACACACACACACACACATATTGAAACACATACACATAAAAACATAGACAACCATCTCCCTTCTTCACAGGCTTCTTGCAGGACGGGCTGTGGGCGGAGCTTCCTCCTCTCCTCTAGCTTCTTCTGCTCCTGTCTCCTCCGTACGGGCCCTGAGTCTGGGACACTCCAACTGTTCCACAGCTGCTCTCAGTTCTGTCCAATCCATGAAGAGAGGATGTGTCTCACTCTTGTGAGTGACCTGACCACCGGTCGGTCAGGTCACAAAGTAAAGTTTTTTTAGAAAAAAAGAAATGATCCTGCAGCTGCTCTTCCCCTGTTGGATGCCCTAGGCACTGCATCACCAGTGCCTAGTGGCAAATACAGACCTGCTTGTATGTGAGTTTTAACGCAAATGTATGCTATAATGCATTTTGTTTTTTAAATAACTCCTGTTTGTCACAAAGTTACATGTAGAAGGACATGAATATCAGCAGCACGTCAAAAGAACTGCAATCTTAATGTTGTCTGCTTTCCCTAAATATATATGGTTTGAGGGTGCACTAACTTTTTAAGGTGTGAAATCCCTGTATTTTACTTTCTTTTAACATTTCCATCTTAAAACCAGATGTGGGTCATACTTTTTGTCACAAATTTTTATTTCTATGAATTATTTTTTTTAAATGAAAAGTTTCACTTTGACACAAAATTGCATGACAGTGCCTGTGTGTATGAAGTGCTGAGTGGCATTTAGACAATGTGCAATTTTTTTACTTTCAGAAAATATATAGGTTTTGAGGATTTAGTATTATTTTATATTTTGTAATTTAGGTTTTATTCGTACATGCAAAAAGTGTGAAAATTGTCCTGGCTACCAAAGGTGCAAAGTATCCAAAAACCCTGGTAGTGATTAGGTTACAAGGCTCATTTTGGAACTACAGGGAAACCTCTTCAAAAGACCCACTTTTTGAGAAGATAACCATCTTATCTAGACCAGATTACCTATACGATATACTATGCATACTGCCCATCTTCTTTGAGTAGACCACCTTTCAATGCAATTTTGGGTGGTTTCATTGTAGATAAAATAAATATTATAAAACAGGGATTCCGAATTGTCTCATTTTCCTTTTAAAAGTGCCTAAAATCCTAAAATTGAGCGTATTTTGTATTATGCTTTCAGTTCAGTCATTTTCAAAGGATACAAAAATGTAATGACTGTCATTATAACTTAATTAACATGCTTTTAAACACATTATGACCTGTATTATACTGGAGTCTGCTTTGTGAACTAACGCTAACTTTTCACTCTTATTAGCCTTAATAGACTTTTCCACAATTTTTGCATTGCATTAAACATCTTCTACATAAAATGTTCCCAACTGTGATACATTTGCACATGAAAAGTTTATCTAATGGAAATGCCAGCAGTCATTTCACTTGGTTAGATAGACTGAAGAGTTTATACGTCTAAGGGAAAATCAATCACCTGGGACCCCTAAGACAGTACTGACTGGCGGCATCAGAGGACAAGAACGGTCATCTAGACCAGCACAGAGACATGCTTCTTCAAGTTGTCTGGACCTTGAAGTCAGGGTATTTCACTCTGGGCTCAGGTAACAAATTTTAACTGCTTCTTGACAAAAGATTTCCTAATTTATTGTAGAAGGAAGTACTAACCCTCCACATCTCTATATATAACATGCATTATGGCATCAAGCCACATGTAGTGTTTAAAGATGTTGTTTGAGATGAGAAAAAATGGGACTGCCACTTTTTTCCAGAAGCCACTCAGTCCTGTTTAAGTGAATGAGTATGAGCTGTCAGTGCAGACACAGGTTTTCCCCTGCTGAATCTGACGGGATCAAGGGATGAAGGACCCCATCATGACATATATGTGATAACAGCTATGCTTCTCCTTTTTTCCTCATCCTCTTTATCATTATTTGCATTAGATCAAATTTGAAGTCTATATAAATAAAATTATCAAGTTTGAACTTGTTGGCCCAGCACTATCTCTGGTTCTATAAGTGTTTCATTCTCTTCTAGATTTGGTGTCCCTTTAACCGCCCTACTGATTATCCCGAGCTGTGCTCATACAACAGGAAAAGGCCAATACTGTATTTAATAAGCACTGAGGGAGCCTACTAAGATTGCAGCTAGAGCCACTATCTTAGTCTTGTTTTACAGACAAGAACCCGAGCTAGATCGGGTTAAAGTGGGAGCTGCGTTGCTGCTCCTACTTAACCATGAAGGGCAGTGCGGGACATGCTGACAGCAGTGCAGGAAGAGGAGGCGGATCTGTAATCAACCTCATGTACCTATATGGCTTTAGAAGACCCCAAGGGGAGGGGTAACATGAACTTTTAGTCATGTTATCACTCCCTTGCGATTTAGAGAGGATATTTACTCTGTGATTGCCACATGCATTATATTTGTTTTTTTTAAATTACTCCTATGAGCCTAATTAGGCTTTTAACTCCACAACCTAGCCAAATAAGTCAAATAAAGTGTTTTGAAAACAAAAATCCTAAGTAAAAACCAAAAAGTTTTTTGCCTTACCCAATATTTTATTATTGAAGATAAAATAAAATAATTACTCTTAATTGGTATTGCCTCATCAGTAACGACCTGTACTATAAAATCAACATTTCTTTATTCCTGCCCGGTAAAATCCGTTAAAAAAACTAAAGAAAAATTATGCGAGAAGATCTGTTTTCTCTTCCTGTTGCCTCCCAAAAACAGGAATACAAAGTAATCAAAAAGTTGTACGTATGTACTCCAAAATGTTACCAATGAAAACTACTAGTCATTCTGCAAAAAACAAGCCCACTAAAGAGCTCTATCGACAGAAAAATACAAATGTTAAGGGTATTGAAATGTGACAAAAATTTTTTTTTATTCTGTACAAAACAGGGTTTTTTATTGTACAAAAGTAGTAAAACATAATAAAAGCTATATTAATTTGGTATCGCTGTAATTGTAACGATCCATATAATAATTTTATCATGTTATTTATACTGCACAGTGTACACAATAAAAATAAAGTTTTTTTTCCGTACCTCATGAAATATTAATAGAAGTTATTCAATACAGATGTAGCTACGTTTATCTTGACTCTGATAACTTGCTGCAGCGTGGTATCACACAACAAAAGTTATTGAAAAAGTAATTGAAATAGTCAAGTTAAAGTTTCTTGATACTTTGTATTTAATACCTTAAGGCCGGATTCATACGAGCGTGTGCGTTTCGCGTGCGCAAAAGGTCCATAACAGCTCCGTGTGTCAGACGCGTATGATGCGTGGCTTCGTGATTTTCGCGCAGCCGCCATCATTATGACACTCTGTTTGTATGTTTGTAAACAAAAAAGCACGTGGTGCTTTTCTGTTTTCATTCATAGTTTTTACTGCTGTTGCGCGAATCACGTGCATCACACGGAAGTGCTTCTGTGTGCTGCGCGTGATTTTCACGCACCCATTGACTTCAATGGGTGCGTGATGCGCGACAAACGCACAAATATAGGACATGTCGTGAGTTTTACGCAGCGGAAACACGCTGCGTGAAAATCACGGACAGTCTGAACGGCCCCATTGACTAACATAGGTCCGTGCGAGGCGCGTGAAAATCACGCGCATTGCACGGACGTATTATACGTTTGTATGAATAAGCCCTTAAAGTCAAGATAAAGATGGCCCCCAAATGGTTCCTATAAAATTTACAACTCATCCTACAAAATACAAGGTCTCATACAGCTATATTGAAAAAAAATAATTAAAAGTTATGTTCGCTGGAACACAGGAGATTTTTTTTTACTGGTCCTTAAGGTTAAAATTAGTTATGTCACTAAGGGGTTAAAATGCACGTAAGACACCTGAGTTATGGGCCAACTACATTTACTTTAGACATAAATTCAAAATTCTACAATAAAAAAGTGACATTTTCAGGAAGGTGAATGCTACTGTTAGGGGGTTATGGCAAATTTTTCCTCCACAAACATTCTTCACATGACATTTACCGGACACTTTTGCACAACATATTACAGTATTCCAGAGTTTAAAACTACATGAAATGTTGAATCATTTTACAAAGTTTTTTTTAAAAATATAATATAGGGAACCTACCATTTTTTAATACAGATTAGTTTAATCACGTTAGGCTATGTCTTTTTTGGGCCTTTTTTTTATTGCCACATTGCAAGAAGCATGAATTGTATTCCTTTCTGTAAATGAATCTGTATGTTGGCTTGTATTTTGCTAGACCAGTTGCCTTTTAAGTGGCAACATTTTAGGGTACAAGTAATTTGAATAATTTTTATTGTTTATTTGGGAAGAGTGGCAAATAACAGCATAAGCGATACTTTATACGTTTTTTTATGGTTTGCTATTTTTATAAAATAAAATATTATTTATTATAAAAAGGGGTTTATTTTATTTATTTTTTTGGTAGTTTTTTTTTATTTACCTTCAGTTTACAATTTTTTTGTCAGTAGGGTACTTAAAGAGGCTCTGTCACCAGATTTTGCAACCCCTATCTCCTATTGCAGCCGATCGGCGCTGCAATGGAGATAAGAGTAACGTTTTTTTTTGTGTTTTTTTAAAACGAGCATTTTTTGCCAAGTTATGACCATTTTTATATTTATGTAAATGAGGCTTTCTAAAGTACAACTGGGCGTGTTTAAAGTAAAAGTACAACTGGGCGTGTATTGTGTTCGTTACATCGGGGCGTTTTTACTTCTTTTACTAGCTGGGCGTTGTGTATAGAAGTATCATCCACGTCTCTTCAGAACGCCGAGCTTCTGGCAGTGCAGACACAGCGTGTTCTCGAGAGATTACGCTGTGACGTCACTCACTTCCTGCCCCAGGTCCTGCATCGTGTCGGACGAGCGAGGACACATCGGCACCAGAGGCTACAATTGATTCTGCAGCAGCATCAGCGTTTGCAGGTAAGTAGCTACATCGACTTACCTGCAAACGCCGATGCTGTTGCAGAATCAAATGTAGCCTCTGGTGCCGATGTGTCCTCGCTCGTCCGACACGATACAGGTCCTGGGGCAGGAAGTGAGTGACGTCACAGCGTGATCTCTCGAGAACACGCTGTGTGTCTGCACTGCCAGAAGCTGGGCGTTGTGAAGAGAAGTGGATGATACTTCTATACACAACGCCCAGCTAGTAAAAGAAGTAAAAACGCCCCAATGTAACGAACACAATACACGCCCAGTTGTACTTTTACTTTAAACACGCCCAGTTGTACTTTAGAAAGCCTCATTTACATAAATATAAAAATGGTCATAACTTGGCCAAAAATGCTCGTTTTTAAAAAAAAAAACAAAACCCGTTACTCTTATCTCCATTGCAGCGCCGATCGGCTGCAATAGGAGATAGGGGTTGCAAAATCTGGTGACAGATCCTCTTTAAAGCTGTGATTGCTTGATTGCAAATATAAAGCTTTGGAATACTTAGTATTTGAAAAAAGTCTAATACCCATGGCAGACCTGGGAACCTTTGCTATGCCCCACAGCTTGTGTGCCCACACGATCACCAGAACGTATTATTACATCCAATTGCGGTAAGGAGACCGCAGTAGGGCATAATATTAGGTATTTTTGTGGAAAGAGGTTTAAGTACTGCTAACATAACTTTCTTATACCAGTACAATAGACCCCTGACCCTGCACAGTCAAATTATATATTCAATGGATATGTCCTGTGTTGCCGAGCGATAGACTAACTGAATAGGACTAAATATGGTGTTGGTCACCTCTATGTGTAGTTCTTTTCTTTTAGGCCATTAATGTGTCCTAGGTATTGACAAGACACATAATAAAAGAACGACATACAGCTCAAAATTACTACAAAAGAAGTAAAGGTCACAGGGGGGGACGAGTAAGATGTGCCTAATTTATTAGGGGGTGCACATCGCTTAATAAATTCGGTTCATCCCTGGCCATCCGCTAAGTCCTGCTCACTTTTAAGAAAAGTAGCATGAGAGGTACAAATGCCTGAGAAGTTGAATTTTTTTTTTTTTCTTACATATTGACACTTTTGAGCCATTTTTGACTTTTCTACACCCGAAAACCAGCATAGAAAGAATGATAAATTCCCCCCTATGTCTTTATAATGTGACTCAACTTTTTAGGTAGATTTTTACTGTGAAATGTTGTTCAAAGTGTAAATATATTCTTTATAAATTCTGTTAGTATGAGGAATCTTTCCTTTAAAGGTAACAAAAGTAATTTTAAGGTAGAATGATCATTTCTGCAGTCTTTCTGTCAAAGGTTGTGCACACTACTCCACTGTGTGTGCACCATAGGGATGTGCACTTGATCAGGCTATTTTGTAAGACCAAATCCCATATTTGCTGAATTATTGTATTCACTGATCTCACATAAAAATATTTTATTATATATAATAGGAATTTATTATGACAAAAACACATACTATAATCTCAAATGGCAGGTTTGCTGCCAAAAATCACTTAAGAATTGCTAAAAAAGAAAGGCTTTGTAGGTTTGTGCATTGTGGACTTTACATCCTATGGATCTGAACGATGAAAATAATCATACTTGCTTTATGGGTCAGTGATCTAACTTCCAATTTGTTTTTCCAGACTCCGAATATGATTGAATATCCCTTCCTGTCTGGGAGACAGCTAGAATTACTGTGTTAGAATGACAGGCGTGACTGATTTGATATTATGTTACATGTCCCTTTATCTGGGTTGGCTTCTCCTTGTGTGGACTATAGTCATAATAATATTGGGGTTCAATTGTTGTCATTTCGATAAAATAAATTGTATTAATTAGTAAGTGAATACAGTATATAAGTTATAATATTTAGTCCTCTGATTATAATTTATGCAAGATATCTAGGCACATTGATTTATAAAGGGCTGTGTTAAAGTGGTAAAAATAGTAGTATCAAATAGAAAGGAAAAGGGTGGCTGGCACTGCCCTGATTCAGACACAATGTTGCTTCTGCATAGAGATCCTTTACGGCATTGAAACGTGGAATAAGCTTTCAAATTGTTGCCCAGGGGTGTTCATTGACAGAAACAGCACGCTTGATAATATAAATAGAAGGTAGAAATTCGAGGCACTCACCGTTTGTGGCAATACAACTTATTTATTGATAACGATCTCGGTCTGTTTGGTGTGGAAAAAATCTACGGCCATTTCGCGCTAGACGCGCTTTGTCAAGGGCCACAAACGGTGAGTGCCTCGAATTTCTACCTTCTATTTATTGGTAAAATTTGTAGGGCTCCACTAAAAATCAGATACTGACAACTGATTTATAGCTTACAATAGCAACTAAATAGGTTTAATGATGGTAAAAGGGGTATTCCAGTTTCAGAAAATAAATGTTATTCTTTGCATAATGAAGAGTTAATCAATTCTGTACAGTTTTCAAGAGCTCGGCTTGCAGTCGATCAATATAAACCTTAACTGTTTACTTCCATGAGATAAAAATGTGTCCTTGTCATAAGTGTCCAGCCATTCCCTCACCGAAGAAGTTTAGGTGGATGTCCAATGGCGTGGCATTGTTAAGCGAGGCGATTGAAGAAAGAAACTCTGGATACCCGTCTTTGAAGAAGAAAGGGATCTATGAAATATATAAAGGAGGGCCACTGCCAGGGACCAGGACATATTGGAAGAGTGTACTTGATTATATAAGTTGTTTATGGCCATCCAGAAAGGAGTGATTATTTCACAGCTCCACCAAACATGTAGAAGAGTGTCCTTTGTTTTCTAACTTCTCTGAGATATGTCAGAACATTAAAGGTTACATTTACGTAGAACAGTCGAGGTTCTCTACCACCTTTTTAGCACTTTGAAGTTTTTGTCCTGTACCTTTCAAGAGATGGAGGATTTATGGGTTCGGACAAATGCCTTATTCCATTACTCAAGGGAAAAGATCTGTTGTAGCTAATTTTTCCAAGCAGAGATGCATGGGGCAGGGGAAGGACCTTTCTGTTTCCAAAAACAGTCCACAGAGTAGGAATACTAGGTGGGAAAAGGTGGATATTTGCATGCAGAGACTTTCAAAGGGAGTAAGTTATTTTTATAGTAAGGCTATATTCACACAACATATGTGGGTAGTGACCTCAGGGATTTCCTCCAGGAGCAGAATCCCCGACCAGAGAGTGCCAACTTTCTGGCCAGGGATTCTGGCATCTCAAAGCCCCTAACATCACTGTCCCTATATGTTTAGTGACGTTAATTAAGGGCTTTCTAAAGACAGTAGTTTCTGGCCAGAGTGCTGTGATTCAATCAATGGAGGTTCACTGTAAAAGTCCACACATTTTTTACACTATGGGTGGAACAACCGCCAACAGTAGCTGTTTGTTTTGTTTAAGTGGTAGCTCACAGGTTACTTTTGTACATAGTGAACTTCTTTGTAAGTCTTAGTAAGTATGATCTAAGTATGATCTAACTTGTCTATCTTTTTGTAGATTTAAAGGGGTTTTCCAATCTTTAAAAATTGTGTGCAGATGGTTTAACCACAGTAAGATTAATCACCTACTATTGTACTGTCTGTAACTGAAATGTCTCTGTAAGCCAGTCTCGCATGCAGTCATATGACAATGCTCCTGGTATTTATCTCCTGTTTGACTGATGTCACGTACACTGAACAAGTTGTTATCTCCCCTCTCCCCCCTCACTGTAGTACGGAGCTTCACACATCACATGCCTCTGCCATTTCCACTGCTCCCTGATCTCACCCACCCTCCCTGTCTCTGGAGGGGGAGTGTTTCACATGCTTGGCCGCAGGTCATGCAGAGTCAGTGAGCAGCAGAGCAGTATCTCAGTAACAGACAGTGAGTAATTACAGAATGACCTTACACCTTGTATTAGAGAGGCATAAATGCAGCTGTAAATATACAATATCTGTGGACGCAGAGAGAAGTCATGGGAACTGTAGGCCTTTACATGGTAATCCCGCCCACCGAAATCCCTGGTCAAATCAAAACAAAGATGCAATTCAGAGCTGGTTAAGATAATGAAAATGAAAAAAAAAAAAATACTACTAAAGTTTGTGAGCACCATCTGGTGAGAATTCAGACAAATACAGGTACTTTTTGTATTTTTTTTATATGCCCAGAAAACCCCTTAAACTTTACATGTAATGACAATACCTTAAGCTTTAGGGCAAAGTTTAGTGCTACTAAGTGGTAGTGCCAATAATGCAACAACTTACATATGTAAATGTCACCCTTAACATATATCGATCCAAACACAGTGTATAACGATTTGATAAAAGCAATTGGTGAGACAAGGTAACATTGGTAAAAGCAGATGCCATATAGACTGCAGTACATGGAAATATGAAATATACATTATAGAGGCAAGAAGAAGGAATTTTATGATTTTATTAGCAGTCAAAGCATGAAAGGTGACTCAGAAAAATTAAGGACTTTAAAATTAAACTGCGTATAGTTGAAATTAAACAGCATTCCTGGGGCTATGAATAATTAAATTACTTGTTCTTCAACGTGACCTCAAATTACTTACATTTGACTCAGAAACCACCATATAATTCTACTGTACCATGGATATATATCAGAAATGCTTGTTAATTTTTAATATAAATTTTATTAATGCAATTTGTGTTACAAAACATCAAGGTGAAAGTTTTGACATGTGACTCTTACACTGTTTACCATAAGTTACCACCAACGGCTGGATAAATCGAACTATTAATGAGGTAGGCATATTAAATATGGCTGGTATCTAAAAGCTTATAAGCAAAGAAGAAGGTTTAAAGCAGCTAAGCTGGAAGCAGATTTTACAGCTATTGATTTAAAATAAAATAAATGTTAACACTACACATTAAGTGCTAGGGCTCTTCCTTTTTTGAAGCCACCCCAAGCAATTTATAGACTTAGTTAGAATAAGAAGTTCTTAAATTGTATGAGCTTTCAAGGATTAATATTAGTTCTAATGAAACAGGCATAAAATGATCTAAGTAAACTTCAATGTAAATCTATTTATGCTCATTAAAGGGATGAATATTAGAAATCAGACTTTTTTGTTTTAATATCCTTGGTGTAAGGCCAGATTCACACGAACTTATGAAACCTCGGACGTGAAAAGCTGCAGTTTTTCACCTCCGATGTGCATCCGTGCTGTACCCTGCGGGACGCGTTATCACACGTCTCCCATATGGAGGGATGCGTGAAATGCAAAAAATAGTGCATGTGCTATTTTTTAACCGACCCTTCACACGGTCCGTTAAAACAATGGACGTGTGAACGGCCCCATTGAATTACATAGGTCTGTGTAACGGCTGTTGTTTTAACAACGTTCAAACAATGAACGTTCGTGTGAATAAGGCCTATGGCTGTATCAGACATACAGTTGTTGATACAGTTTTGCTTTTTTGCAAAAGCCAGGAGTAGATCCAAAAAGAAGATATAGTATTAGTATAAAGGAAAAACTCATACTTCTGTGTTTGGCTTAAAAACAGCTTCAAAAACGACACCAGAAACTACGTGTGCGAATCTGGTCTTAGATTTGCTTGAAATACTGTCACTTTTGTACCCACTGAACATTAGTACGCTTCATAATGTGAAGCTTTTATAGGTTTTGCCTTAAATAATAAGCTTATTCATGTAATTTGTATGAAAAAACATAACATTCATAACTACCAATGACAATTCTTATAAGTATTAACCCCTTCCTGCTGCAGCCACTTTTGATCTTCCTGACAGTCAAATTTTTTAAATCTGACATGTCTCACTTTATATAGTAATAACTTGGAATGCTTTTACCTATCCAAGCAATTCTGACATTGTTTTCTCATAGCACATTGTACTTCATGTCAGAGGTAAAATTTGGTCGATACATTCATTGCTTATTTGTGAAAAACACAAACATTTTGAATATTTTTCAAAAATTAGCATTATTCTATTTTAAATGTATCTGCTTGTAAGACAGATAGTAACCCCACAGAAAATAGTTACTAATTAACATTTCCTATGTCTACTTTATGTTGGCATTGTTTTTGAACATACTTTTATTTTCATAGGACACTACAAAGATTATAAATTTAGCAAAAATTTCTCACATTTTCAAGAAAATTTCAAAAGCCTATTTTTTTAGGGATCAGTTCAGTTCGGAGGTGGCTTTGACGGGCCCATACATTAGTAACCCCCATAAATCACCTAATTTAAAAAAAACTGCACCCCTCAAAGTATTCAAGACAGCAGTTAGAAAGTTTTTTTTTTTTAACCCTTTAGGTGTTTACATGTACTGTATGGCTATCTGCCTGTTCTACATGTACTTTACTGCTATCTACCTGTACTACATGTACTGTACTGCTTTCTACCTGTACTACATGTGCTGTACTGCTCTCTACCTGTACATGTCCTGTACTGCTCTCTACCTGTACTATATATACTATACCGCTATCCACCTGTACTACATGTATTGTACTGCTCTCTACCTGTACTGCATGTACTGTACTGCTTTCTACATGTATTACATGTACTGCACTGTCCTCTACTTGTAAACCATGTACTGTACTGTTCTCTACCTTTACTACATGTGCTGTACTGATTTCTACCTGTACTACATGTATTGTACTGCTCTCTACCTGTACTGCATGTACTGTACTGCTTTCTACATGTATTACATGTACTGCACTGTCCTCTACTTGTAAACCATGTACTGTACTGTTCTCTACCTTTACTACATGTGCTGTACTGATTTCTACCTGTACTACATGTATTGTACTGCTCTCTATCTATACTACATGTACTCTACTGCTCTTTGCCTGTACTACATGCACTATACTACTACTATCTATCTGTACTAGCTGAGTTTTGTGTGTCTGTTAAAACAGGAAACTTCTTCAAAGTACTTAAAAATAGTGAAAAAAATATACACGAATATTTCCAGAGTACAACGGATGGTTTAGTGGTATGAAGCGGTGCCTACGCGTTTCAGACGCTGACTGCGTCCTTAGTCATAGCTTGCATCTGCATCACTGGGTCTCCTAAGTGACTGTATGATGCAGCACTAGCAGCCAGGCGCATCACTAAGGTCTTAAAACGTCAGGGGCAATAGGCTCAATACATATGTCCCCCTCAAAAAAAAGTGTGTGTAATATATATAGAGTGAGAGACAGAGAGAGAGAGAGAGAGAGAGAGAGAGAGACAGCATATCTATAGCACTAACACCCTATAACTATGGATAGGATTAGATACATTGGCTCAGCAGAGAGTATCACATTTGATAGGCTTAACCCCTTCCCGCTCCTTGACGTACTATTACGTCATGGCAGCTGTATCGTTCGCGCTCCATGCCGTAATAGTACGTCTCGGGAGTAACGGCCGTTTCGGCCGTCCTCCCGACACATACAGGAGCTGTGATGCTGCTGTCTTGTTCAGCAGCTGTCACAGCTCCTACAGCGGGGACCGATCGCTGTGTCCCCGCTGATTAACCCCTTAAAAGCCGCGTTCTATAGAGATCGCGGCTTTTTAGGGGTTAAGCTGCCATCGCCGGCCTGCTACGCGATAGCGGCCGGCGATGGTGACTATGGCAACCGGACACCAAACAATGGCGTCCGGCTATGCCATAGACGGAAGCCTAGTGGGTCCTGACAACGTCAGGACCCACTATGCTTGCTGTCAGTGAGTAGCTGACAGTTCTAATACACTGCACTACGCATGTAGTGCAGTGCATTAGAATAGCGATCAGGGCCTCCTGCCCTCATGTCCCCTAGTGGGACAAAGTAATAAAGTAAAAAAAAAGTTAAAAAAAGATGTGTAAAAATAAGAAAATAAAAGATTTAAAAGTATTAAAAGTAAAAATCCCCCTTTTTCCCTTATCAGTCCTTTATTATTAATAAAAATATATAAACAAACAAATAAACTATACATAATTGGTATTGCCGCGTCCGTAACGGCCTGAACTACAAAATTATTTCATTATTTATCCCGCACGGTGAACGCCGTAAAATAAAATAATAATAAACCGAACCACAATCACAATTCTTTGGTCACTTCACCTCCCAAAAAATGGAATAAAAAGAGATCAAAAATTCGCATGTACCTAAAAATGGTACTGATCAAAACTGCAGTTCGTTACGCAAAAAATAAATCCTCGCACGGCTTTATTGATTGAAAAATAAAAACGTTATGGCTCTTAGAATAAGGTAACACAAAAAGTGAATGATTGTTTACAAAACGTATTTTATTGTGCAAACGCCATAAGACATAAAAAAAAACTATAAACATCTGGTATCGCCGTAATCGTATTGCCCCGCAGAATAAAGTGAATATGTCATTTATAGCGCACGGTGAACGCTGTAAAAAAAAAAAGAAAAAAAAAACAATCGTACAATTGCTGTTTTTTAGTCACCACGCCACCTAAAAATAGAATAAAAACTGATCAAAAAGCCGCATGCACCCCAAGAAAACTACAATGGATTCCTCAAGGGGTCTAGTTTCCAAATTGGGGTCACTTTTGGGGGGTTCCCAATGTTTTGGCACCACAAGACCTCTTCAAACCGGACATGGTGCCTAATAAAAAAGAGGCCTCAAAATCCACTAGGTGCTCCTTTGCTTCAGAGGCCGGGGCTTCAGTCCATTACCGCACTAGGGCCACATGTGGGATATTTCACAAAACTGCAGAATCTGGGCAATACGTATTAAGTTGCGTTTCTCTGATAAATCCTTTTGTGTTATAAAAAAAATGGTATAAAGAGGATTTTCTGACAAAAAAAAATGTAAATTTCACCTCTACTTTGCTCTAAATTTTTGTGAAACACCTAAAGGGTTCATAAACTTTCTAAATGCTGTTGTGAATACTTTGAGGGGTCTAGTTTCTAAAATGGGGTATTTGATAGGGGTTTCTAATATATGGGCCCCTCAAAGCAACTTCAGAACTGAACTGGAACCTAAAAAAATAAATAAATGAGGCAATACTTCGCTTCTTACATTATACTGATAATGAGCCGTACCCACCCCGAGATGACCCCAGTTTTGACCGTTTGTATAAACGGAGACCCCTATTAGACCGTTCCAGTGCCCGGTTTTCCCAAGCATACACCCCCGAGAAGTGTATTTCTATTGATGAGTCCCTGGTACATTTTAAAGGGAGGGTTCAATTCCGCCAGTACCTGCCGGGTAAGAGGGCAAGGTATGGCGTGAAGATGTATAAGCTGTGAGAGAGTGCATCAGGGTATACCTACAGGTTTAGGATATATGAAGGGAAGGCCACCCCCAAACCAGACTGCATCCTGGACTACAATAGGTACATGGGAGGGATGGACTTGTAAGATCAAGCCCTGAAGCCCTACAGCGCCATGCGGTGTGGTATAAGAAGCTGGCCGGGCACATCATACAGATGGCATTGTACAATGCGTACATGCTACGTCGATGTGCTGGCCAGACGGGAACTTTCCTGGAATTTCAAGAGGTGATTATCAAGAACCTAATCTTTAGGGACCAAGAAGGGGGGGCACCCAGTACTTCTGGAAGCGAGCCCACACGCATCGTACCAGGGCAACACTTTCCAGGAGAAGTTCCCCAAACTGGCAAGAAGGGAAAAAGTCAAAAGAGGCGCAAAGTCTGCTATAAGAGGGCGATAATGGATGACACAATATATCAATGTGACACGTGTCCCGAATAACCAGAGCTCTGTATGAAAGTGTTTTAAAATTTATCATACATCCCTTGGTTTATAATTTACCCCAATTTTACTTACCCTGATGCACTCCACACAGCTTATCCCCCCTCGTCTTTCCCCTCTGGGCCCTGCTGTGTGTCCAGGCAGCTGATAACAGCCACATGTAGGGTATTGCCATACCCGGGAGAACCCACATTACAGTTTATGGGGTGTAGGTCTCCGGTCAAAATGCTCACTACACCTCTAGATGAATGCCTTAAGGGTGTAGTTTTTAAAACGGGGTCACTTCTTGCGGGTTTCAACTGTACTGGTACCTCAGGGGCTTCTGCATACATGACTTCGCACTAGACAATCCCCAGTAGGCCAAATGGTGGTCCTTTCCTTCTGAGCCCTCCCATGGGCCCAAACGGCAGTTTATCACCACAAATGGGGTATTGCCGCACTCAGGACAAATTGGGCAACAAAATGGAGTATTTTATTTCTTGTGAAAATAAGAATTTTTGAGCTAAAATTACATATTATTGGAAAAAATATATATTTTTTTAATTCCCATTCCAATTCAAATAAGTTCTGTGAAGAAACTATGGAGTCTAAATGGTCACATTAGCCATAAATGAATTCCTTGAGGGGTGTAGTTTCCAAAATGGGGTCACTTCTCGTGGGTTTCCATTGCTTTGATACCTCTGGGGCTCTGCAAATGCGACATGGCACCCGAAAACCAAACCAGCAAAATCTGTACTCCAAAGAACACACAGCGCTCCTTCCCTTCTGAGGCCTCCCATGGGCCCAAACGGCAGTTTATTGCCACAAATGGGGTATTGATGCACTCAGGAGAAATTGGGCAACAAAATTGAGTATTTTGTTCCCTGTGAAAATAAGAAATTTTAGTAAAAAATTACATCTTATTGGAAAAAATGTCATTTTTTTAATGTCACAGCCCAATTGAAATAGGTGCTGTGAAAAAACTGTGTGGTCAAAATGATAACAACAACCATAAATGAATTCCTTGAGGGGTGTAGTTTCCAAAATGGGGTCACTTTTGGTGGGTTTACATTGCTTTGATACCTCTGAGGCTCTGCAAATGCGACATGGCACCCGAAAACCAATCCAACAAAATCTGGACTCCAACAAACATATAGCGCTCCTTTCCTTCTGAGCCCTCCCATGGGCCCAAACGGCAGTTTATCACCACAAATGGGGTATTGCCACACTAAGGACAAATTGGGCAACAAAATGGGGTATTTTGTTCCCTGTGAAAATAAGAAATTTTGATCACAAATGACATTTTATTGGAAAAAATGAAATTTTTTTCATTTCAGAGCCCAATTCAAATACGTGCTGTGAAAAAACTGTGCCGTCAAAATGGTAACAACAACCCTAAATGAATTCCTTGAGGGGTGTAGTTTCCAAAATGGGGTCACTATTGGGGGATTCCTACTGTTTTGACACCTCAACACCTCTTCAAACCTGGCATGATGCCTAAAATATATTCTAATAAAAAGAGGACTCAAAATGCACTAGGTGCTTCTTTGCTTCTAGGGCTTGTGTTTTAGTCCACGAGCGCAGTAGGGCCACATGTGGGACATTTCTAAAAACTGCAGAATCTGGACAATACATATTTAGTAGTGTTTCTCTGGTAAAACCTTCTGTGTTACAGAAAAAAAATGAATAAAATTGAAATTCAGCAAGAAAAATGAAATTTGCAAATTTCACCTCCACTTTGCTTTAATTCCTGTGAAATGCCTGAAGGGTTAAAAAAACTTTCTAACTGCTGTTTTGAATACTTTGAGGGGTCTAGTTTTTAAAATGGGGTGTTTTATCAGGGTTTCTAATACATAAGCCCCTCAAAGCCACTTCAGAACTCAAGAGGTACCTTAAAAAAAAGGCTTTTGAATTTTTCTTAAAAATATGAGAAATTGCTGTTTATGTTCTAAGCCTTGTAACGTCCAAGAAAAATAAAAGAATGTTCAAAAAACGATGCCAATCTAAAGTAGACATATGGGAAATGTGAACTAGTAACTATTTTGGGTGGTATAACTGTCTGTTTTACAAGCAGATGCATTTAAATTCTGAAAAATGCAATTTTTTCAAAATTTTCTCTACATTTTGCAATTTTTCACCAATAAACTTTGAATATATCGACCAAATTTTACCACGAACATGAAGCCCAATGTGTCATGAGAAAACAATCTCAGAATCGCTTGGGTAGGTTTAAGCATTCCGACGTTATTACCACATAAAGTGAAATATGTCAGATTTGAAAAATGGGCTCTGAGCCTTAAGGCCAAAACTAGGCTGCGTCCTTAAGGGGTTAAATATAGGGCCCAGCTTGCTGACATTGCGGCTCCAGCGCTGGTCCCCGGAAAGGTAAGTATAAGAATTGTTTTGCTTTTTTATGTGTTACAAAAAAAAATTGTGTTTGTGTTTTCTTACAGGTTCGGATGTGGGACTACTTCGGATTTTGGACTACTTTGATGGCGGCGTTTTTTTATTCTCAATAAAATGGTTAATGAGAGTTGTGTGTTTTTTTTTTATTTCAATAAAATATTTTTTCTGTGTATTTGTACTTTTTTTTAAACATTATTACTACCGCCTTAGTAATGGCCGCTCTCACACAACCCTCATTAACCATTTTATTGAAAATAAAAAAGTTGTCATCGAAGTAGTCCTTGAATCCGAAGTAGTCCAACGACCGAACATGTAAAAAAACACAAAAAAAATAGTAACACATATGGTAGGCTTAAATACAGGGCTCATGTGTGATACTATCTGTTGGACCATGTATCTAAGCCTACCATGAGGTTGGCTTAGATACAGAGTCCAGCAGACATCTTGATTTTCTCCCCAGATCCTATGCCGCACCAGAGACATGTCCGTCAGGTTCTGCTACGGTTAAGGGAGAATCATCTGTACGCCAAGATGGAGAAGTGCGTGTTTGACAAGGATGCTCTACCCTTCCTGGGTTACATCGTCTCGAATCGAGGTCTCGGGATGGATCCTGAGAAGGTAAAGTCTGTCCTGGAGTGGCCAGGTCCTCAAGGCTTGAGGGCCATACAGCGCTTTTTGGGATTTGCTCATTTTTACAGGCAGTTTATTCCGAACTTCTCCTCACTGACTTCTCCCATCTCTAACCTTACTAAGAAGGGTATGAATGCCAAGGTGTGGACTCCTGAGGCAGATTCCACATTCAATAGCCTGAAGAGTGCCTTCATGTCAGCCTCTATCCTCCATTATCCGGATGTCTCTTTGCAGTTCTCGTTGGAGGTGGACGCATCCTCTGTCGGTGCTGGTGCACTCCTGTTCCAGAGAGGTCCCAAGGGCAAGTCAAGGGTATGTGGATACTTTTCCAAGCTCTTCTCTTCCGCAGAACGCAACTACTCGAATGGGAATCGGGAGTTACTGATCATCAAATTGGCGATGGAGGAGTGGAGACATCTACTAGAGCGTGCAGCTCATCCGATCTTGATTTTTACGGACCACAAGAATCTGACCTACCTCCAGACGGCCCAACGACTGAACCCTCGTCAGGCCAGGTGGTCACTGTTCTTTGCGAGGTTTCAGTTTGAGCTTCATTATCGCCCGGCTGACAAGAATGTGAGGGCCGATGCCTTGTCCAGGTCTTTCGAGACAGAAGACACCATTGAGAGTCCACAGAACATTATCGATCCATCTTGCATTGTCTCTGTCAATCCCCTGCAAATTGGGGACATTCCTCCAGGGAGGACTTTTGTGCGCCTGGCTGATCGTGGAAGAATCCTCCGCTGGGGACACTCCTCTAGACTGGCAGGTCACGCGGGGTTACGTAAGAACCGGGATTCGATTGCTCGTCATTTCTGGTGGCCCACTCTGCCCAAGGATATTGTGGACTTCGTTTCTTCCTGTGCTGTATGTGCAGCCAACAAAGCCACCCACTCCAGACCTGCCGGTCTACTCCAGCCATTGCCTGTGCCCAATGCTCCCTGGTAGCATATAGCGATGAACTTTATCATGGACCTGCCTCTCTCTGATGAATGCAGTGCTGTCTGGGTGGTGGTGGACCGATTTTCGAAGATGGCCCACTTAGTTCCTCTGACCGGTGTTCCTTCTGCTCCTCAGTTGGCCAAGTTATTTATCCAACGCATCTTCCGCCTGCACGGCTTGCCGCAGCATATTGTGTCTGATCAGTTTACCTCGAGGTTCTGGAGAGCCCTCTGTGGACATCTTGGGGTGAAGTTGGACTTTTCTTCTGCCTACCATCCTCAGTCTAATGGTCAGGTCGAGAGGATCAACCAGATTTTGGAGAACTACCTACGCCACTTCATCTCCAAGCAGCATGATGACTGGGTGCAGTTGCTCCCATGGGCGGAGTTCTCCTACAATAATCACACCAGCGAGTCTACTAGGAATATACCTTTCTGCATTGTCTACGGCCAGCACCCATGAATTCCTCTCCCGGTGCCTGATACTTCCAAGGTACCTGCAGCTAATTCCAGATTTAGAGACTTTTTGCAGATCTGGCAGCAGACTCGATCCTCCATCCTAATGGCAGTGGACCGCATGAAACGGAAGGCTGACACAAGGAGAAGAGAGCCTCCTCGGTTTCTTCCTGGCACTAAGGTCTGGCTGTCGTCCAGGAATATCCGACTGAGGGTGCCGTCATGTAAATTTGCCCCCAGGTTCCTCGGACCATTCGAGGTCCTGTAGCAGATCAACCCTGTTGCCTACAAGCTTCGGCTGCCTCCTACCCTCAGGATTCCCAACTCCTTCCATGTCTCCCTCCTGAAACCAGTGATCCTGAACCGCTATTCCAAGACTCCCAGCCCTGCGTTTGCCTCCAGCGGCCCCTCGGACATCTTTGAGGTCAAGGAGATCTTGGACACCAAGAAAGTGAGAGGAAAGACTTTTTTTTTGGTGGATTGGAGGGGGTTTAGTCCTGAAGAGAGGTCCTGGGAGCCAGAGGAGGACCTCAATTTCCCTACTCTTCTGAAGAAGTTTCTCTCTCGCTCTGGTCCCAAGAAGAGGGGGCGTAAGAGGGGGGATACTGTAATGTCCGTGGCTGCAGGCTGTCAGCTCCAACATCCCCCCGACAGCTGCTGCCACGAGTCGGCAAGCGCTGGCCCCACTCACCTCTGCTGGATACCATAGGGTGCACTCTTAAAGGGGCAGCGCGCGCACCGAACCCCATGGACAAACTTTACCCGTGAGTACCCTGGACTATAAGAGGGGTCCAGCTCCCTAGTTCTATGCCTGAGCGTTGTTGTGTTCCCTATTGTCTGTCTTTGTCATGGCCTCCTAGTGTGTTTCCTATTCCAGTTTCTGTTCCAGTCCCTGTCCCTGTACCTATACCAGTTTCCAGTTCCTGTTCCTAGCAATCCATACCTTCCTGGTCTGGCACCGAGCTGTGCCAAAGTCGTGCCGCGCTGCATCCACGTCTGACCTGCTTCACCTCGCCTGAAGTCCGCCTGCTACCTAAGTCCCAGCTGAGCCTGCCCTGCTGCTGTCTGAGCTGCCACAGGTACCTATTGAACTATAGACATTCCCGTGCTCCCTGTTGGCCAGCTGCCTTACCGCTAAGGCGGTACGGCCCTGTGGGTTCACAGACCCTTCATGACAATAATGACCAGGGAATCCTGCCAATGACCGTGGCAGAGGAGGCAGGACCGAACTAATCTGCACCAGGCATTGGCTGTGACATTCGGGGCCCCACTGGAGAACCTCTCCAGAGTTCCAGTCCAGGACTGGGGTATGTAGTCGGAGCCAAGGCAGGCCCAGCAGCACGGGGTTAACGGCCTTGGATAGGACATAGAAAGATAGAAGTTCGGAGTGGAGAGCCCCTACTTGGAGCCTTAGCGGCTTGATCGCAGCTATAACTGGGTCTGGCAGAGGTAGTCCATTTACCGATGCAACCATCAATGGTCTCTCCTGAGGGGTAGTGGGTAATTGTAGAAGGTCCACCAGGTCTCAACAAATGAAATTAGCAGCGGATCCAGAGTCCAGATATGCAGAGACCTGATGCGATTTCCCATCGGACACTATGGTCACGGGTATGGACAACTTAGACAGGAGTCCTTCTTTACCCAAGGTTGTCTTTCCTACCAACCCTAGGCTTTGGGGTTTTGGGGACACAGACGCACAAGATGGCCTCCGAAGCTACAATAAAGACTGAGTCCCGAAGTGCGTCTGCGTTGTCTTTCCTGGGTAGATAGCTTACATTGGTCCATCCTCACAGACTCCTTAGGAGGATCAGCATCTGAGGATGGCAGGGGTTGCTGCAAGGTAGGGACCAGACTCGGAAGACCTCCCTCCCGACGAACCTCTTGGAGCCGTTCTCGGAGCCTTCTATCAATCCGGGCAGCCAGAAGAATGAGATCATCCAGGGTAGATGGCAGGTCTCGTGCGGGAAGTTCGTCCTTAATTTCAGGATACAGTCCATGCCAGAATGTAGCCACCAGGGCCTCATTATTCCACAAAAGTTCTCCCATCGGGGTTCGGAAGTGGATGGCGTACTCGCCCACAGAGATGTCTCCTTGGCGTAGGTTCAGCAAGGAAGCCACTGCAGAGGAGACTCGTCCAGGCTCCTCAAACACTGTGCGAAATGTCAGGAGGAACCACTGGAAGTAACGGGTCTCTGGTCCCTGTCTCTCCCAGATAGGATTCGCCCATGCAAGGGCCTTGCCAGTGAGAGGAGGAATGATGAAAGCGACCCTTGCGCCATCAGATGAAAATGTCCTTGAATACAGGCTGAAGTGAATCCGGCACTGGTTCAAAAATTCATGACAGGTACCTGCGTCTCCACCATAGCGGTCAGGAAGTGGCAAAGAAAAATGAGGATCAACACTGCCAGGAGGTGTAGTCAGAGGATCAGTACTGCCAGGAGGTGTAGTAGGAGGAACGGCAGCACGTGCTTCCTGCCGACGTGCGAGAATGTTCAAGGCCTGGAGGAGTTGGTCCTGTCGAGACCAGAGGTCCAGCATATCCGTCCGCATCTCTTGTGATGTCATCTTGGTCTTGGACCGACCAGAGGGGTCCATGGTCTGAGCGTACTGTCACATAGGGTCGGTGGACCCAATAGGCCATACCGCCAGGACGCAGGTAACAGTCTATAGTTCGTATAGGGTACCTGTGGCAACTCAGACAGTAGCAAGGCAGGCTCGGCTTGGACTAGGCAGCGGGTAGACGTCAGGCGTGGAGTAGCAGGAGAGGCGTGGAATACAGCACAGCACGACTACAGCACAGCACAGCATTTGACCAGGATAGCACGGGATACAGGATACAGGAAACACTGGCAACTGGAAAACACTGGGAGACCATTTGCATAGACAAACTAGGATACGACAAACAATGCTCAGGCATCGAAGCAAGGGGCTTGGCCCCTCTTATAGTCCAGGGCACTCATGGGCTGATTAAACATTAAAGTCCGGTTCTCGCGCTGCCCCTTTAAGAGCGGGCACAAGAGTGCGCTCGCACCCTACGGGACCAGGCCAAGGTGAGTGGAAGTGAGCACTGGCATCTCCTGAGGAGGAGACTGGGGCCAGCCCTCGCAGACCCATGGCTGCGGCCGTCAGGAGGAGAGTTATCCTGACGGCCCGCAGCCACGGACATGACAAATAGATAAAGATAGATATGTGATAGATAGATAGATATACTTTGTCTGTTATGCTAAACAGTTAGCCCTTAGGTGTGACTGCTCACCATGACCGACATACACACAATGAAGGGGTTAACAGCTGCATTACTAGTAGCTACTTACAGCTGGTGTAGGGTCAGAGAGCTCAAGTAGTCAGAATTCCTGAGCTCTGTAACAGCGGAACACTGTGGCTCATACTGCTGGGGAGGTTCCGGCATTTACACTATGAGTTCTTCTTGCTGTAGCCATTCCTTTCCCTCTACACAGGTCACGAGGAAGAGGTAAACAGCTAGAAGCGAGCTGATTGGGTGGACAGCACACTGGGTGGGCCTGGGTCTCGTAAGATGAGTGGATGCAGCAATCATTTTACACCCTCTTGTTTCCCCTCCACGCAATGAGTATTTCACCACCGAGCTGCCACCAATGCTTTAAACTACATTACTGGGTCTCTTTTGTACCCCAGCAGGGACCCAGCAATGTAGAGCAATCATTACAGTGCTACTGTGCTAGTGTGGTGAGGGGGGCCTGCGGGCCCCCTTAGCTGTGGGGCCCGGTCGCAGTTGCGACCGCTGCGACCCCTATGGCTATGCCACTGGTTACTATACATTTAGCCCTTTTCCGTCAGAGGAAGAGATGATCGATACATTAAACGGAAAACAACGGTTCCTTTAGAATTACCATTGTTTCAATGGTAATTATTTTGTTTTAGTTGCTTTCCGTTTGTCTCCGTTCGCTAGGTTTAAGTTTTTTTGAACGGAAACAAAAGTGCAGTCTCCAGAACTTTTGTTTCCGGTTAAAAAACGGAAACCTAGCGAACGGAGACAAACGGAAAGTTACTGATACAAAAGAATTACCATTGAAACAATGGTAATTCTAACGGAACCGTTGCTTTCTATTTAATGTATCGACCAACTCTTCCTCTGACGGAAGAGGGCTAAACGTATAGTAACGGTAGTGTGAACTTAGCCTAATCCTCTCATAATACCTTTCGATATTTATCATATCTCCCCACTGCACTTCCTAACATAAAAGGGGATAAGCCTGTTTCAGCTTAGCAGATGGGACAATTTTTACGAGAATTAAAGAAACTATTAAATGGCAATTTAAATTAAATTCTACTTTTTGCTCAAAACAATGGTTACATGCTCTGAAATAGGCCAAAAACATTGTATGCATAAACTATTGGCAGGCCTTTCAGAAAATATTGTTATGGCGGTATTATACCCCCCCCTCACGATGTCTGCCGAACCGTGAAGTGTCCTGCATCCTGAGCTCTAACTCCCCCTTCCCCATTCCATTCCCTCTGTAGTCGACTTACGTCAACCTAGGTATGTTTCCACTGCTTTCCAATATACCTAACTAGCGATGTCAGCAGTTTGGTGGGAGTGAAAACTGCTGACAGACTTCCTTTAACCAGTGCTCTCTTATTTTCGATCATATATCTTGTAAGATAGTTACATATAATACTATGATTCAGTTATATACGAAATATGCAGTGTTATATAAGTCTGTAATGTATACGTGAATCCTGGACCTTCGCCTTATTGAAATAACTGTACAGTGTGTCAGTGGTTAGCATTGTTGCGTTGCAGCACTGGGGTCCTGGATTCAAATCCAACCAAGGTCAACATCTGCATGGAGTTTGTATGTTCCCCCCGTGTTTGTGTGGGTTTCCTCCCCCATTCCAAAAACATTCAATACAGAATTTACATAGTGAACCCTACTGGGTGCAGTGATGAAGTGTTGCGGAATATGTTAGCACTATATAAGTAACAGAAATAAATAAATTATATTCTGCTTTGATTTTCGACTATATTTTATTATGAAAAATCTAAATAAAATGTTATATATTTTTTTTTCCAGAAGTGTTGTATTTTAGATTGTTTTCTGTATTATTTGTGTTAAAGGGGCTGATGTATCTGCTGGAGACTCCTCTAACAAAGAAAACACTCTTTCTGGTGCCCCAGCCTGTCCATGTATAAATGGATGGCCATTCATTTGAATAGCCAGCATGTAATATTATATATTTCCCAGGCAGCGAAGTGTATGGCCAGACATGGCTATTCCCGACAATAACTGCTCATTGCCAGGAGTTTCTGAAGACCGTCCCGGGGCGTTCAGATGATTCGAATCCAGCTTCAATTTAAGAACTTCACAAAACCCCTTTATCTTCCTTTCACATAGAAAATCGGCAACCGACTCTTTGAAATGTTGCGCCCAAATTATTGCATAAGACCTTATATGTATATACATATATTAGTACACATATAGATGGGTCATTTATGTTGCATCTAAAACAAAATGTCCAGAATATGAATACATATATTTCAATAACACATTGGGAACTAACGTGCAGCTTGATCCTTGTTAACCATTTTGAAAATAAATTCAAGGAAGATGTTTTTTCTTTTCTCCTGCCTTTTCTGTTGATTTACAACCTTTGCTATCCTTAGAGATTACAAAGCTTAAATAAATTAGATTTCAGAACTCTAGCCATTTGCTTCACCTTGACATGCTATCCCAGTCAAGTCATGATAAAGCACCATTGCAGCTCTGGAGAAGGAAATACTGAACAAATAGATCTTTTTTTTTTCCACAGCAGACCTGTCTTTGAAGCAATCAGAGAAAAATATGACCATGGATTTTTAGGTCGTAATATCTGCCCTTCAATGTAGAAAATACATTTATTTTAGGTATTTGAATGTGCTAATGTGACAAATATTACCAACAACTCTCTCTGGAATGATCATCCCGCTCCAGTCCTCTGTAAAATGTAAACATTATAAAATTAGAAGGTTTGCCTCAATGGGAAATCCACACCAACAAGCAGCAATGTATAGTGGTTGTGTACAGAATGTACAAGCTTTTGTAGAACACATATTTTGTGTCTCCATGGTAGGAGTTTCATAGGGAAAACCTATTTGCAGGTATTACCTTCAAAATATGGCTATGATGTAGCAAGAGAGCTGTGTCGGAGAACCTACAACAAAAATATCTGTGAAACCACAATAAATCACTGATCCGCATCAAAAATGCAACTGGATGAAAAACCCAGCCAATCAGGGTGTGCGTTTCACTGAAAAATGCATTAGATCAGCTACATGTACTGTACCTCTTCCTACCAGTACTACATGTTCTGTACTGCTCTCCACCTGTACTACATGGACTGTACTGCTATCTAACTGTTCTACATGTACTGCACTGCTATCTACCTGTTCTACATGTACTATACTGCTATCTAACTGTACTACATATACTGTACTGCTATCTGTCACGGCGCGGGGTGTCGACCCACTGGGCTGTACCACGTAGCGGGTTAGCAGCTGGCCAACTAGGTACAAAACAATTTCTATAGTTCAGAACGGTTACCTGAGGCTGTAGCGTCCATGGCCACGGGTCGTCGGGTTTACTCACCTCCCGACGCCCGCAGCAATGGATCCGTGAGCGCTGGTCCCCATCTCCTTCCTAGGAGACACCAGCACTCACTTCTGCTCCGTTCTGCTGTGTCCCGTAGGGTGCGCGCGCACGCTCGTGCCAGGCCTTAAAGAGCCAGCGCGTGCACAAAGGAAATCGTCATCATCATCAACTGCCATGATTTCCTGGTCTATAAGAAGGCCCCAGGCCTTATGACCCTTGCCTGAGAGTTGATAGTTTTCCCAGTCTGTCTTGCAAATGGTCCCTTAGTGTTTCTCATTCCAGTTGTCACCCGTGCCTTGTTAACTGCTCCTGTATCCCGTGCTGTTCTTGTTCCTGTGCCAACTAGTGTCAGAGTTCTGCCACGTCCTGAGTCATCTACCATGTCCGGAGGAATCCTCCACGTCCTGTGTCATCTTCCTCGTCTGGAAGAATCCGCCACGTCCTGTGTCATCTGCCACTTCCGGAGGAATCCGCCACATCCTGTGTCATCTGCCACGTCCGGAGGAATCCGCCATGTCCTGTGTCATCTGCCACGTCCGGAGGAACTCGCCACGTCTGGCGCAACCTGTGGCACCTGTGTCATCCGCCACGTCTGGCGTTACCTGCTGCGCCCTTCTCCATCCCTGCCAGAGCTGCGGCCACTGTCTGGACTACCCAGGTACTCTTGTGCGGGACATTGTATTGCTGGGGTTTCCTGTTGTTTGGCCAGCTGCCTCCCCGCTACGTCGGTACGGCCTAGTGGGTCCACTGACCCGCCTCGTGACAGAGGCAATGTAGACAGTAGCGGAGACACAACTTTATTTTCACTGTAGAAGGCTAGTAGATGCAGCGGAAGACACGACTTGACTCTCTCTGTAGATACGATAGCACGGGATACAGGGTACAGGCAGCAGGAACGGGTAACACTGGGAACTGGAAAACACTGGGAGACCATTTACAAGACAAACTTTAGGTAGACAACAACGCTCAGGCAAGGAACAAGTGGGCAGAGCCCTTTATATAGTCCAACAGCACTCTGGGTGAATTATTGAGTGATGACAGCTGGATGCGTACTGGCCCTTTAAGACCGTGCACGTGCGGGTGCGCGTGTCCTGCGGGAAACAGTTCCAGAACCCAAAGTGAGTGCCGGCGTCTCCCTGGAGGGAGATGTCGCCGAGAACACAGATATCCGTGGCCGGGGCCGTCAGAGGGTAAGTCTCAGCGACGGCCCTCAGCCATAGACGTTACAGTATCCCCCCTCTTGGGACCAGAGCGGGAGAGAAATCTCTTCATGAGGACAGGGGCATCATTGTTCTCCTCTGGCTCCTAAGACCTCTCCTCTGGACCAAATCTCCTCCAATCCACCAAATAAAACGTCCTTCCTCCCACTTTCTTGGTGGCCAGGATCTCCCTCACTTCGAAAGTCCCAGACAAACCGCCAGGAGCCACTGTGGGACTAGGAATACTGGAGTAGCGGTTCAGGACAACAGGCTTCAGCAAGCAGACATGGAAGGAGTTAGGGATCTTGAGGGTAGGAGGCAGCGGAAGCTTGTACGACACAGGATTGATGTGTAGCAGACTCTCAAAGGGTCCGAGGAACCTGGGAGCAAACTTGCAAGACGGCACTCTCAGCCGGATATTCCTGGAAGACAGCCAGACCTTCATACCTGGAAGAAACTGGGGAAGTTCTCGTCTTCCAGTATCTGCCTTTCTCTTCATGCGGTCCACCGCCAGCAGAATAGCAGATTGTGTCTGTTGCCATATCTGCAGAAAGCCCCTGAAGGTAGAGTCAGCTGCAGGCACCTGGTACATAGTAGAGACAGGAAGAGGTATACGAGGATGTTGGCCGTAGACGATGAAGAACGGACTGGAGGTGGGGGACTCACTAGTATGGTTATTATAGGAGAACGCAGCCCACGGGAGCAGCTGTACCCAGTCATCATGCCGTCTGGAGACAAAGTACTGCAGATAGTTCTCCATAATTTGGTTAACCCTTTCGACTTGTCCATTGTACTGAGGATGATAAGCCGAGGAGAAGTCCAACTTTACACCAAGGAGGCCGCAGAGTGCTCTCCAGAACTTCGAGGTGAACTGGACCCCTCGATCCGAGACAATATGCAGAGGCAAACAGTGCAGACGGAAGATGTGTTGAACGAAGAGGTCAGCCAGTCGAGCAGCAGAAGGCAGACCAGTCAGGGGAACAAAATGAGCCATTTTAGAAAATCGATCCACCACCACCCAGATCACACTGCGTCCCGCAGAGAGAGGCAGATCCGTGACAAAGTCCATAGCAACATCGGGCACAGGCAGTGGTTAGAACAGACCGGCCAGTCTGGAGTGGGCAACTTTGTTTGCTGCGCACACCGTACAGGAGGAGACAAAGTCCATGACGTCTTTGGGCAGCATGGGCCACCAGAATTGACGGGCAATTAGGTCTCGAGTCTTACGGGCACCCGCGTGACCTGCCAGCTTGGAACTGTGACCCCAGCAAAGGATTCTTCCTCTGTCTGCCAGACGTACAAAAGTCCTTCCCGGAGGAATGTCTCTAACTTGCAGAGGATTAACAGAGTAGATGCAGGAAGGATCGATAATATTCTGTGGGGACTCCACAGTGTCCTCTGTTTCAAATGACCTAGACAAGGCATCGGCCCTCACATTCTTGTCGGCAGGTCGGTAGTGGAGTTCGAACCGGAACCGGGCAAAGAACAGCGACCACCTGGCTTGACAAGGATTCATCCGTTGAGCCGTCTGTAGATAGGTCAGGTTCTTGTGGTCCATGAAGACCAGGATAGGATGAGCTGCGCCTTCTAGTAGGTGTCTCCACTCCTGCAGGGCCAATTTGATGGACAGTAACTCCCGATCCCTAATGGAGTAGTTGCGCTCTGCGGGAGAAAACAGCTTCGAATAGTAGCCACATACCACAGTCTTGCCTTTCGAACCTCTCTGGAACAAAACTGCATCGGCTCCAACAGAGGAAGCGTCCACCTCCAATGAAAACTGTAGGGACACATCATGGTGATGAAGACCTTTTTTAAGGTTTTAAATGCAACTTCAGCCTAAGGAGTCCATACCTTGGCATTCACACCCTTTTTAGTGAGGGGGGAGATGGGAGCTGTCAAAGAAGAGAAGTTGGGAATGAACAGCCAGTAGAAGTTGGCGAATCCCAGGAAGTGCTGTATGGCCCTTAAGCCTTGGGGCCGTGGCCACTCCAGGGCAGCCTTTACCTTCTCAGGGTCCATTTTGAGACCCTGATCAGAGATGAAATAGCCCAGGAAAGGTAGAGACTTCTTTTCGAACACGCACTTCTCCAGCTTGGCGTAAAGATAATTCTCCCTTAATTGAAGCAACACCTGCCGGACATGATCCTGATGAGTCACGAGATCTGGGGAAAATATCAAAATGTCATCGAGATACACCACAACACAGACATAGTGGAGATCACGAAAAATGTAATCGACAAATTCTTGAAACACAGCGGGGGCGTTACACAGGCCAAAGGGTATGATCAGATTTTCATAGTGTCCATCACGTGTATTAAATGTAGTCTTCCACTCATCACCCTGACGAATCCGGATTAGATTGTAAGCCCCCCGCAGGTATAGCTTGAAAAAATTTCTCCCCCCATATGCGATCAAACAGTTCTGAAATCAAAGGCAAAAGGGTACCTGTTTTTCACCGTGATCTGGTTGAGGCCTCGGTAGTCAATGCAGGGTCGGAGGGATCCATTTTTCTTCTTGACAAAGAAAAACCCGGCTCCGGCCGAGGATTAGGATTTTCGTATGAAGCCCCTCTCCAGATTCTCCTTAACCCCTTAAGGACGCAGCCTAGTTTTGGCCTTAAGGCTCAGAGCCCATTTTTCAAATCTGACATATTTCACTTTATGTGGTAATAACGTCGGAATGCTTAAACCTACCCAAGCGATTCTGAGATTGTTTTCTCGTGACACATTGGGCTTCATGTTCGTGGTAAAATTTGGTCGATATATTCAGTGTTTATTGGTGAAAAATTGCAAAATTTAGAGAAAATTTTGAAAAAATTGCATTTTTCAGAATTTAAATGCATCTGCTTGTAAAACAGACGGTTATACCACCCAAAATAGTTACTAGTTCACATTTCCCATATGTCTACTTTAGATTGGCATCGTTTTTTGAACATTCTTTTATTTTTCTTGGACGTTACAAGGCTTAGAACATAAACAGCAATTTCTCATATTTTTAAGAAAATTTCAAAAGCCTTTTTTTTAAGGTACCTCTTGAGTTCTGAAGTGGCTTTGTGGGGCTTATGTATTAGAAACCCTGATAAAACACCCCATTTTAAAAACTAGACCCCTCAAAGTATTCAAAACAGCAGTTATAAAGTTTTTTAACTCTTCAGGCATTTCACAGGAATTAAAGCAAAGTGGAGGTGAAATTTGCAAATTTCATTTTTCTTGCTGAATTTCAATTTTATTCATTTTTTTTTCTGTAACAAAGAAGGTTTTACCAGAGAAACACTACTATATATGTATTGTCCAGATTCTGCCGTTTTTAGAAATGTCCCACATGTGGCCCTACTGCGCTCGTGGACTAAAAGACAAGCCCTAGAAGCAAAGAAGCACCTAGTGCATTTTGAGTCCTCTTTTTTTATTAGAATATATTTTAGGCAGCATGCCAGGTTTGAAGAGGTGTTGAGGTGTCAAAACAGTAGGAATCCCCCAATAGTGACCCCATTTTGTAAACTACACCCCTCAAGGAATTCATTTAGGGTTGTTGTTACCATTTTGACCGCACATTTTTTTCACAGCACGTATTTGAATTGGGCTCTGAAATGAAAAAAATGTCATTTTTTCCAATAAAATGTCATTTGTGATCAAAATTTCTTATTTTCACAGGGAACAAAATACCCCATTTTGTTGCCCAATTTGTCCTTAGTGTGGCAGTACCCCATTTGTGGTGATAAACTGCCGTTTGGGCCCATGGGAGGGCTCAGAAGGAAAGGAGCGCTATATGTTTGTTGGAGTCCAGATTTTGTTGGATTGGTTTTCGGGTGCCATGTCGCATTTGCAGAGCCTCAGAGGTATCAAAGCAATGGAAACCCACCAAAAGTGACCCCATTTTGGAAACTACACCCCTCAAGGAATTCATTTATGGTTGTTGTTAGCATTTTGACCGCACAGTTTTTTCACAGCACCTATTTCAATTGGGCTGTGACATTAAAAAAATGTCATTTTTTCCAATAAGATGTAATTTTTTACCTAAATTTCTTATTTTCACAGGGAACAAAATACTCAATTTTGTTGCCCAATTTCTCCTGAGTGCATCAATACCCCATTTGTGGCAATAAACTGCCGTTTGGGCCCATGGGAGGCCTCAGAAGGGAAGGAGCGCTGGGTGTTCTTTGGAGTACAGATTTTGCTGGTTTGGTTTTCGTGTGCCATGTCGCATTTGCAGAGCCCCAGAGGTATCAAAGCAATGGAAACCCACCAGAAGTGACCCCATTTTGGAAACTACACCCCTCAAGGAATTCATTTATGGGTAATGTGACCATTTAGACCCCATAGTTTCTTCACAGAACTTATTTGAATTGGGCTGGGAATTTAAAAAAAAAATATTTTTTCCAATAATATGTCATTTTAGCTCAAAAATTCTTATTTTCACAAGAAATAAAATACTCAATTTTGTTGCCCAATTTGTCCTGAGTGCGGCAATACCCCATTTGTGGTGATAAACTGCCGTTTGGGCCCATGGGAGGGCTCAGAAGGGAAGGAGCGCTGTGTGTTCTTTGGAGTACAGATTTTGTTGGATTGGTTTTCGGGTGCCATGTCACATTTGCAGAGCCCCAGAGGTATCAAAGCAATGGAAACCCACCAGAAGTGACCCCATTTTGGAAACTACACCCCTCAAGGAATTCATTTATGGGTAATGTGACCATTTAGACCCCATAGTTTCTTCACAGAACTTATTTGAATTGGGCTGGGAATGAAAACAAAATTATTTTTGTCAAATAATATGTAGTTTTGGCTGAAAATTTCTTATTTTCACAAGAAACAAAATACCCCATTCTGTTGCACAATTTGTTCTGAGTGCCGCAATACCCCATTTGTTGTGATAAACTGCCGTTTGGGCCCATGGGAGGGCTCAGAAGGAAAGGACCACCATTTGGCCTACTCGGGATTTTCTAGTGCGAAGTCATGTATGCAGAAGCCCCTGAGGTGCCAGTACAGTTGAAACCCGCAAGAAGTGACCCCGTTTTAAAAACTACACCCTTAAGGCATTCATCTAGAGGTGTAGTGACCATTTTGACCGGAGACCTACACCCCATAAACTGTAATGTGGGTTCTCCCGGGTATGGCAATACCCTACATGTGGCTGTTATCAGCTGCCTGGACACACAGCAGGGCCCAGAGGGGAAAGACGAGGGGGGATAAGCTGTGCGGAGTGCATCAGGGTAAGTAAAATTGGGGTAAATTATAAACCAAGGGATGTATGATAAATTTTAAAACACTTTCATACAGAGCTCTGGTTATTCGGGACACGTGTCACATTGATATATTGTGTCCTCCCTTATCCCCCTCTTATAGCAGACTTTGCACCTCTTTTGACTTTTTCCCTTCTTGCCAGTTTGGGGAACTTCCCCTGGAAAGTGTTGCCCTGGTACGATGCGTGTGGGCTCGCTTCCAGAAGTACTGGGTGCCCCCCCTTCTTGGTCCCTAAAGATTAGGTTCTTGATAATCACCTCTTGAAATTCCAGGAAAGTTCCCGTCTGGCCTGCACATCGACGTAGCACGTACGCATTGTACAAAGCCATCTGTATGATGTGCCCGGCCAGCTTCTTATACCACACCGCATGGCGCTGTAGGGCTTCAGGGCTTGATCTTACAAGTCCATCACTCCCATGTACCTATTGTAGTCCAGGATGCAGTCTGGTTTGGGGGTGGCCTTTCCTTCATATATCCTAAACCTGTAGGTATACCCTGATGCACTCTCACAGCTTATACATCTTCACGCCATACCTTGCCCTCTTACCCGGCAGGTACTCGCGGAATTGAACCCTCCCTTTAAAATGTACCAGGGACTCATCAATAGAAATACACTTCTCGGGGGTGTATGCTTGGGAAAACCGGGCACTGGAACGGTCTAATAGGGTTCTCCGTTTAGACAAACGGTCAAAACTGGGGTAATCTCGGGGTGGGCACGGCTCATTATCAGTATAATGTAAGAAGCGAAGTATTGCCTCATTTATTAATTTTTTTAGGTTCCAGTTCAGTTCTGAAGTTGCTTTGAGGGGCCCATATATTAGAAACCCCTATCAAATACCCCATTTTAGAAACTAGACCCCTCAAAGTATTCACAACAGCATGTAGAAAGTTTATGAACCCTTTAGGTGTTTCACAAAAATTTAGAGCAAAGTAGAGGTGAAATTTACATTTTTTTTTTGTCAGAAAATCCTCTTTATACCATTTTTTTTATAACACAAAAGGATTTATCAGAGAAACGCAACTTAACACGTATTGCCCAGATTCTGCAGTTTAGAGAAATATCCCACATGTGGCCCTTGGGCGGTAATGGACTGAAGCACCGGCCTCCGAAGCAAAGAAGCACTTAGTGGATTTTGAGGCCTCTTTTTTATTAGGCACTATGTCCGGTTTGAAGAGGTCTTGTGGTGCCCAAACATTGGGAACCCCCCAAAAGTGACCCCAATTTGGAAACTAGACCCCTTGAGGAATCCATTGTAGTTTTCTTGGGGTGCATGCGGCTTTTTGATCAGTTTTTATTCTATTTTTAGGTGGCGTGGTGACTAAAAAACAGCAATTCTACTATTGTTTTTGTATACTTTTTTTTTACAGCGTTCACCGTGCGCTATAAATGACATATTCACTTTATTCTGCGGGGCGATACGATTACGGCGATACCAGATGTTTATAGGTTTTTTTTATGTCTTATGGCGTTTGCACAATAAAATACGTTTTGTAAACAATCATTCACTTTTTGTGTTACCTTATTCTAAGAGCCAGAACGTTTTTTATTTTTCAATCAATAAAGCCGTGCGAGGACTTATTTTTTGCGTAACGAACTGTAGTTTTGATCAGTACCATTTTTAGGTGCATGCGACTTTTTGATCTCTTTTTATTCCATTTTTTGGGAGGTGAAGTGACCAAAGAATTGTGATTGTGGTTCGGTTTATTATTATTTTATTTTACGGCGTTCACCGTGCGGGATAAATAATGAAATAATTTTGTAGTTCAGGCCGTTACGGACGCGGCGATACCAATTATGTATAGTTTATTTGTTTGTTTATATATTTTTATTAATAATAAAGGACTGATAAGGGAAAAGGGGGGATTTTTACTTTTAATACTTTTAAATCTTTTATTTTCTAATTTTTACACATCTTTTTTTACACTTTATTACTTTGTCCCACTAGGGGACATGAGGGCAGGAGGCTCTGATCGCTATTCTAATACACTGCACTACATGCGTAGTGCAGTGTATTAGAACTGTCAGCTACTCACTGACAGCAAGCATAGTGGGTCCTGACGTTGTCAGGACCCACTAGGCTTCCGTCTATGGCATAGCCGGACGCCATTGTTTGGTGTCCGGTTGCCATAGTCACCATCGCCGGCCGCTATCGCGTAGCAGGCCGGCGATGGCAGCTTAACCCCTAAAAAGCCGCGATCTCTATAGAACGCGGCTTTTAAGGGGTTAATCAGCGGGGACACAGCGATCGGTCCCCGCTGTAGGAGCTGTGACAGCTGCTGAACAAGACAGCAGCGTCACAGCTCCTGTATGTGTCGGGAGGACGGCCGAAACGGCCGTTACTCCCGAGACGTACTATTACGGCATGGAGCGCGAACGATACAGCTGCCATGACGTAATAGTACGTCAAGGAGCGGGAAGGGGTTAATGTAGGCTGACAAGGAGAAAGGGTATACTCTACCATGAGGAGGGGACGAATCAGAAACCAAGTCGATAGGGCAATAATATGCTCGATGTGGTGGCAATGTCTCTGCTTCCTTCTTGTTGAAGACATCTGCGAACTGAGAGTAACAAGGAGGCAACCCTTCCAGTGACTGATGCGGAGGAGACTGAGGCGGATGAACATGCACCAGACAGTGGTCGAGACACTTGGGACCCCACTTGAAAACCTCTCCAGAGTTCCAATCCAGAACTGGGGCGTGTAGACGGAGCCAAGGCAAACCCAGCAGCACGGGTTTGACGGCCTTGGGCAGGAAAAACAGGGAGATGAGTTCAGAGTGAAGGACTCCCATTTGGAGTCTTAACGGCTTGGTCACAGACAAAACTGGGTCAGGCAAAGGCAGTCCATCTACCGAGGCAACGATCAACGGCCTTCCATCAAAACAGTGAGCAACTGAAGAAGATCCACAAAGTCTTGGCAGATGAAATTGGCTTATGAGCCAGAGTCCAGGTAGGCAGAGACTGGATGAGGTCTCTTTCCAGCGACGATGGTCACAGGAATGAACAGTTTGGAGGAGAGTTCTCTATTAAATGCAGTATCTCCCAGGGTTGTCACTCCAACCAATCCTAGGCGTTGGGGTTTTTTGGCCTCTGAGGACACAGACGCATGACATGGCCAGCGAGGCCGCTAGTCCAGAGGTGCGCCTGCGCTGTTTCTCTTGAACGGACATTTTAAGCCGATCCACCTCCATCGGTGTAAAGGATCTGCCAGGCACAGCTTCGGGGTTAACGCCCATAGATAATCAGTCTGCACCTGCTTCTATGTCTGTGAGACTGACTCCATCTTCCACCACTCAGGGTGGCAGGCTTAGGAGTGGGAGAACCTATCACAGCCTGGGCAGACGGAGCTAGCTCCCGCCCTCTGTCTATTTATACCTGCCTTTCCTGTTCCTCCTTGGCTTGTGATTCTTCTCGTTTGGTTTCCCGGCCCTGCTGCAGCTTCTTGTACCATTGTCCTTGCTTCATATTGACCCCGGCTTGCTGACTACTCTCCTGCTCTGCGTTTGGTACCTCGTACACACCTGGTTTGACTCGGCTTGTTTACTACTCTTCTGCTCTGCGTTTGGCACCTCGTACTCTCCTGGTTTGACTCGGCTTGATTACTACTCTTCTGCTCTGCGTTTGGCACCTCGTACTCTCCTGGTTTGACTCGGCTTGTTCACTTCTCTTGTTGCTCACGGTTTTGCCGTGGGCAACTGCCCCTTTCTCCCCCTGAGGTGGTGAACACGCTACCTGAGTTTGTTCAGGACTTCGCCGATGTTTTCTCTAAGGAGGCCTCCGAAGTGTTACCTCCTCATAGAGAATATGATTGCGCAATCAATTTGGTACCAGGAGCTAAGCTCCCTAAGGGTAGGATATTTCATCTCTCTTGTCCCGAACTGCTTAACGCAATATAATACACACAAATGTCATTGGAAGGGATACTTTAAAGAGGACCTGTCAGCTCTCTTGACATGCCTGCTTTAGTAAATACTTGTATTTCACATGAAATAACAATTCTAGAGAATAATTTCTTAGAGCTCTGTACTGTGCCATACCTCTGTCATTCCTCCTGGAAATGTATTAATAAATTGACAACTGGGTGTTTCTATTTACATTGTCAAAGTGGCGTGTTACTACACACTCTGACACTGACAGCACTAAATGAACAGCATCAGAATTTGTAGGGACATCCAACCAATAATAAGAACTCAAGTCCCTGGTAAGTGGTAGGGAAAACTGTATGCATTATAAATAACCAATTTCCAGTGTAGCAAATAATGCCAAATGCGAATGCACATGCATGTAGACATAGAAATATACAACTAGCTGAAAAGCATACCGCACCTGCTCGAACACTTAGGCTATGTTCACACGACACACAACAGCTGAAAATAGGGAGCTGTTTTCAAGGGAAAAGAGCCTTTGATTTTCAGCCGTTTTTTAAGCAACTTCCATTTTTTGCGGCTTTTTTTACGGCCGTTTTTGGAGCTGTTTTTCTATTGATTCAAGGTATTGATTCTCTTTATGAGGCGGTTTTTTACACGGCCGAAAACGGTTGCTTAAAAAATGCCCCGTGGGAACGGAACTGCGTTTTTCCCAAGATGTTTGGAGGCGTTCAGCCCCTGCATTTATAGCCATTTTTCGGGGCGTTTACAGCAAGAAAAACGGCTGAAAATAGCCTGTGTGGACATAACCTCAGAATAAAAATTGTCGCAGTTTCATCAAAGCACATGCCCATGGCAAATGTGCATGTGTAAAGACCTGGAAGTATACAGCTAGCCGAAAGGCCAACTGTGCCTGTCAAACTTTAAGTAGGGCAAACTATATTCATAACCAAAGCAATAACGTGACTAAGTGTTAAATTACATCATAATGCATCATTTGCTCTATTTTCTGTCATTGGCTTAGGCCTCATGCACACGACCGTAAAAACTCCCGTTATTACGGGTCGTAATTACGACCCGTAATAACGGGCTCATAGACTTCTATTGGCGACGGGTGCCTTCCCGTTTTCTCACGGGAAGGTGCCCGTGCCGTTGAAAAAGATAGAACATGTCCTATTTCAGGCCGTAATAACGGCACGGACAGTCCATAGAAGTCTATGGAGCTCTCGTAATGACGGGTGGCTACATGTGTGCACCCATCATTACGGCAGCGTTGCTAAGCGACGTCAGTAAATAGTCACTGTCCAGGGAGCTGAAAGAGTTAACTGATCGGCAGTAACTCTTTCAGCACCCTGGACAGTGACTACCGATCAGTATAAACCTGTAAAAAATAAAAATAAAAGACGTTCATACCTACCGAGAACTTCCTGCTTCCTCCAGTCCGGTCTCCCGCCCGTTGCCTTGGTGACGCGTCCCTCTCGACATCCGGCCCGACGTCCTGGATGACGTTTCAGGCCATGTGACCGCTGCAACCAATCACAGGTCAATCACAGGCTGCAGCGGTCACATGGACTGCCGCGTCATCCAGGGATGTCGGGCTGGATGTGAAGAGAGGGACGCGTCACCAAGACAACGGCCGGGTAAGTATGAATTTCTTTAACTTTTATTACAGAAAGGGCTGTCCCTTCTCTCTATCCTGCACTGATAGAGAGAAGGGGCTGCCGATTAGTGCAGTGCTATTTTGCCGCCAAAAACGTGCCCGTAAATACGGGTGGAATACGGGTGACACCGGACCCATATTTACGGGCACGGGTTCGTAAATACTGGTGCAAAACAGGTCGAATACGTGTGACACCGGACCCGTATTTACGCCATGGGAAAAAATACGGTCGTGTGCATGAGGCCTTAGGCTGGGTTCACACTGCATTTTCCCCCAGTGTTTAGTGTGTACATCTGAAAAACTCCCAACTTATCACATAATTACAAAAATAACTTCCATCTCCCCCTGTTTTTGTGGATACTCTACAATTTCATACAACATATTAAAGCTAGTGTATTTTAAAATTCCCTAAGGAGCCTGCTACATCGGCTGTTAGATACCAGGAGGTGTACCTCATTAAGCAAATTATCTCTTGGTTTAAAAATATACAAATAAAGAATTTTCAGCTGTCTAGAATTTTCTGTGGTATATCTGGATCTTGGAATTCCGTAGCCCATTTTTGGAATATATTTGTACTTTCAGTACTGATGTGCCTGTGACTAATTTCAAGATATAATAAAGATAACAGGATTTAATTGGTGGGGTTACCACCATCTAGTCCACTCTTTTAGTCATATATTCCTGTGAGAGATCTAACAACTTTGAATTCAACCCCTTACTGACATCCGACGTATATATACAACGCTGTCGGGATGGGCTTCCCACAAAAAGCAGTACTATTAAGTCGCGGTGGTGGCGCTTAGGGTATGTGCACACAATAGCTGGCTTTTACGTCTGAAATTACAGACTGTTTTCAGGAGAAAACAGCTCCGTCGTTTCAGACGTAAATGCTCCTCCTCGCATTTTGCGAGGCGTCATTGACGGCCGTATATTTGAGCTGTTCTTCATTGAATTCAATGAAAAACGGCTCAAATTACGTTCAAAGAAGTGTCCTGCACTTCTTTGACGAGGCAGTCATTTTACGCGTCGTCGTTTCACAGCTGTCAAACGACGATGCGTAAATGACAGGTTGTCGGCACAGTACATCGGCAAACCCATTCAAATGAATGGGCAGATCTTTGCCGACATATTGTAGCATTATTTTCAGATGTAAAACGAGGCATAATACACCTCGTTTACGTCTGAAAATAGGTTGTGTGAACCCAGCCTTACTCAGAAACAGAGCCTGCACCATTACCAGCGGTAACAGCTATACAGGGTGGGCCATTTATATGGATACACCGAAATAAAATGGGAATGTTTAGTAACTTCCTGTTTGTGGCACATTAGTATATGGGAGGGGGAAACTTTTCAAGCTGGGTGTTGACCATGGTGGCCATTTTGAAGTCAGCCATTTTGTATCCATCTTTAGTTTTTTCAATGGGAAGAGGGTCATGTGACACATCAAACTTATCGAGAATTTCACAAGAAAACCAATGGTGTGCTTGGTTTTGACTTTTTTAATTTCGGTGTATCCATATAAATGACCCACCATGTATATTACAGCTGACTCTCTGTGGTAATGGCCAGAATTGGAGCTAGCTCCGATCCGGCCAATTAACTACTTAGATGCCATGGACAATAGCGACCGCAGCATCTAAGTGGATTTAAGCGCAATATATTAGAATAGTGATCAGAGGTTTAGGACTTCAAGTCCCCTAGTGGGACTAGAAAAAGGTAAAAGAAGTTAAAAAAAATAGGTTGTACAAAAATATAAAAAATAAAAATTTAAATGAAAAAAAACCAAAAATCGCCTTTTGTCTTATAATAAGTATTTTATTATTGGAAAGAATGAAGAAAAATGAAAAAAATAACTATACATAATTGGTATCGCTGCGTCCATAACGACACAAACTAAAAAACTATGACGTTGAACGCCGTAAAAAATATAACGAAAAACATTTCCAGAATTGCTGATTTTTGGTCACATCTTCTACCAAGAAATGAAATAATAAGTGATCAAAAAACAATACCTCACACAGATTTTGGCTCTTGGATTATGGCGACACAGAAAAAGTATTAAACATTTTTTAAAAAAGAGATTTTTAATGTGCAAAAGATGGAATTTGGTATTGCCGTAATCACATCGACTTGCAGAATAAAGTTAACATGTAATTTATGGTTACATAGTTACATATATATATATATATATATATATATATATATATATATATATATAGTTACATAGGTTGAAAAAAGACACAGGTCCATCAAGTTCAAACTTTCTCAATAAATTACCCGTCATTCACTGCTTGATTAGTTATAACCCTCAATGCCATTCTTCAATAACTAAGCATCTAGCCTTTTTTTAAATGCTATATGGTAAACGTAAAAAATGTATGGTGTATAGTAAACCTAAAAAAAAAAAGATTAAAAAACTATTCCAGAATTGGTATTTGTTGGTCACCACCTCTTCCAAAAAATAAAATATAAAGTGATCAAACAGTTGTATGTGTCCCAAAATGGGGCCAATAAAAACTAAAGCTCGTCCCGCAAAAAAAACAAGCCGTAACACACAGCTCCACCGATTGAAAAATGTAAAAGTTATAGCTCTAGTAAGGCAAGACAAGAAGGGATCATTCCTTTCTGTAGTAAAATATAAAAAACTATATCAATTTGGTATTGTCGTAATTGTATTGACACGCCGAATAAAGTTAACTTATCATTTATACTGCATGGTGAAAGTCATAACAAAAATGAAATAAAAAACAATGCTAGAATCTAATTTTTTTGGTCACCTTGTCTCCCAAAAAATGTAATAAAAAGTGATGAAAGAGTTGCTTGTACTCCAAAATGGTACCAAAATAACTACATCTCGTCCCACAAAAAATAAGCCCTCATATGGCTACATCGATGGAAAAAAGTTATGGCTCTAGTAAGGCGGGATGAAAAAACATCACGATGTGCAGGCCAGAGGGGAACATGACTTCAGTTTCAAGAAGTAGTTATCAAGACCCTAATATTTGTGAACCAGGAAGGGAAGAGCCCAAGTGATGGAAGCAAGGGTGCCTGTATTATACCAGGACAACACTTTCCAAGCAATATTTCCAAAACTACAACGGAGGAAAGGTTCCAAAAAAGTTGCAGAGTGTGTTCCAAATGGGGGATAAGAATGGACACCATTTATCAGGGTGACACTGGCCTGTGTCTAAAGGATTGCTTTAAGGTGTACTACACATTTATGGATTATTTTTTATTTTATTTACCCCATTATTATACCACCATATTATGTCCTGATATACTCAGCTATAGCTTACATATGTCCCACAGTATAAACTTGAATACAGGTAGAACCCCAAATAAAATACTACCAAGCAAAATACGTGCACAAAAGCCAAATGTCGCTCCTTCACTTCTATGCCCTAACAGCAGTTTGCGGTCACATGTATGGCATTGTCATTCCCGTGAGAACTTGCTTAACAATTTATTGTGTATGTGTTTCTTTAGTGGCACAAGTTGGGCATAACATTTTGCATACTGAAATGGCATATCAGTGGATAAATTTCAATTTTAATTTTGCATTATCCGCTGTGCATATATTTCTGGAAAACAAATGTGAGGTCTAAGTTCTCACTATACCCCTTGATAAGTGCCTTTGGAGGTGTAGTTTCCATGTATCAGTGCAAACCTATAGTGGTGCCTGGAAACTGTCAATTGACAAAATGGTAGAAAGTGATGGGATTGAAAATTACATTTATTCCATTATTCCTGAAAAGTTAAAAATCTGTGCTCTTAGTGGTAAAAAATATGTTCTACCATATATATTCCTCTTTCACTCAAATGTTTAAATAAACTATTCTTCCACCCAGGTTGAAATTCTAGATGTTCCCAAGGTGAAAGATAATTAGTCAACATGTATGGAAGTTTAAAATTCTCCCTCACTGCCATCCATGCTCTGACTATCTTTAAACAATAGACATTGTTTAACCTTCTGTGGAAGGGCTGAAAGTTTAGTACGTAACATTGCCGAAAAATTCCACGGCGATGCTCAGTTACATTCCAAAGAATAGTTGGAATACTAATTAGCACAAGCTGAGATTCACTTTTTTTTACAAGAAACTCACTTCAGACACTTGCATGTCCCTAACTTATCACGTACTCTTTTCCCCCTTTTTTTCATAGCACATTCCTCCACTTCTAGAGGTGCTAGCATAGGCATTAGCAAACAAATTCCATTTACTGTGCTGTCACACCAAGCAGACCCTAACGCTAGATATGTTTTTGTGAAAGGAAAGATAGGTAATACCCTGGTGACATTGACTAACCTATATGCTGCGAATGTAAACCAAGGCCAATGGTTGGGCGCCACTTTAGATGAACTGCAACTGTTTGCCGAGGGACTTGTAGTCATGCAAGGAGATCTGAATTGTGTTTTAGATCCTGATCTCGACACCGCCGCTAAATCACCCTCATTGTCTCATAGAGCTATGAGAAAGATAAAAGAGGCCTTGTCCAACTCACACCTCATAGACACTTGGGAGACTTCTCCACCCTGACAAGAAAGATTATTCTTATTTTTCCCACATAGACGGTACCTATCATCGCTTATACAGGATTTATATCGCAGAGATTCACATATCTGGTATTAAAGCTGCTGACATCGTTCCAATTACTGCGTCTGACCATACCTCGGTCTCTATCACATTATCAATCCCATCTCTCCCTTGTAGGAACTGGTCTTGGTCGCTTAATGAAACTCTTTTTAGATGATCCCAAAAAACATATCTTATTTAGGAGAACATCTTGGAGAATATTTTCGCTTTAATGATGTTCCAGAGACTCCAATACCTATTATCTAAGCACATACATCCTATATGAGAGGGGTGCTGATTTCTTTTAGGTGCTAGGATAAAAAAAGCAAGGTTGGCACAGATAGATTCTCTTCTTAACCAAATCTTAGTTTTGGAGAACCTGAGTAAAAAACTCAGATGCACAGTCAGATCTTCTCAAACTCAGATGCACAGTCAGATCTTCTCAAACTCAGAAACGAACTCAAGGATCTCCTGAACGTCAAGGCGGCGAAAAACCTCCAGAGATCCAAAAACAAATATTACACTCATGAAGATAAGGGCTCCAAAATTATTTTCGCACTTGCTAAGAAACAAAAAAACAAAACATTTATATCTCGGCTAAAATCACAAACAGGTACAATAGTTATAGATACATCAGATATTGCAGCAGAATTCCATAGATTTTACACATCTTTGTATAACCTGCAATGTTATGACCAAAAATATCAGAGAAGGAGGGGCGTATATCATCATTCCTGAAGTCCATCGACGTACCCCATTTATCGATAGCTGAACGGGAATCTCTGATAGCACCTCTCACAACAAAGGAGATATCTGAAGTACTATCAACTATTTCTAATGGTAAAAGCCGGGTCCCAGGTGACCTTCCTATCTCCTAATATAAAACGTTTTCTGATAGCTCCATTTAACGTAATTTTGCAACTCTCTTTTAATAGGAGACCATCTACCGAGGAAAATGTTGGAACCTTACATTACTATACTCCATAAGGAGGGTAAAGACCCAATGAAATGTGGTAGTTATAGACACATATCATTGTTAAATGCAGATGTCAAATGGTGGGCGAAAACTTTTAGCGCATCGTATAAGTAAGGCTTGGCACGGTCTGATAGCATGCGTGCTTTTGGACCAATGGTTTGCTCCCTCTGCGGGAGCGGTGCTGCGGTGGCGGGGGCCGCCATGCGGTGCTGCAGCCGATAGAGTAGGGACCCACTTTAAAGAGGTCGCCGTGAAGTGGCAAGTGGACTTATACAGTTTGATCAAAATGTTTACAAAGAACCTCATGTTCATGTTTCTAAATTATGCCTAATGGCTCAGATCAACGTATATATTGTGGATGCGCGGTCCATGTCTAGTTTCTCACAATGTTGAAATTCTATAGTCTATCCTCCTCAATTCTTTTGTTTTACTTGGCACCAGCACTCCACACATTTGAAAAAATACCCAGCTGATTTTAATTCAGGAATGACCTCATAAGTGTTCCTGCTCTTGCTTGTGCTCTCAGTTGGCCACTGGGGGCGCATGGTAAGGTGAGCTCATTCCATCTATTCACATGTTGTGGTGCTGTATGGTGGTGTCTGTTGCTGTAGTGCTGCACTTATGGGGGGACGTGACCCAAAGCCAAGGAAGCTAGGCACGGTCTGATAGCATGGGTGCTTTTGGACCACTGGGTTGCTCCCTCTGCGGGAGCGGTGCTGCTGTGGCCGCAATGCGGTTCTGCAACCGATAGAGTAGGGACCCACTTTAAAGAGGTCACCGTGAAGTGGCAAGTGGGCTTATACAGTTTTATCAAAATGTTTACAAAGAACCTCATGTTCATGTTTCTAAATTATGCCTAGCGGCTCAGATCAACGTATATATTGTGGATGTGCGGTCCATGTCTAGTTTCTCGCAATGTTGAAATAAGCTGTTGCCAAGCCTCATCAATCCTGAACAAACTAGCTTTGTCCCAGTCCGTGAAGGCAAATATAATAATTAATATAACTAGATTGATAAATGCTATCACCCACACTAAGAGCCACCGAGTGATACTGGTACGTCTTGGCACAGATACCAAAAAGGCTTTCGATAGTGTCCCGGGACTATATGTCTATGGTTTTGGAAGGTTTGGCTTCCCATCACTTTTTATCAATGCCATTCTTACGCTCCTTAAAGACCCACATGCAAGACTCAGAATTAATGGCACTCTCTCCCCAACGTTTTAAATTAGCAATGGTACTAGGCAGGGGTGCCCTCTCTCTTTCTCACTCTTCATTTTAATAATCGAGAACCTAATACAAAACATTACACAACCCACAGACATCAAGGGACAAAAATGTTCTCTTAAACACTTATTCAATACATAATAAATCACTTTGTAATATACTTTATCTTTAGTTTCTCAAACATAGTCTGTTGGCACTGCGGTCATGGGATCCGTTCCTTCTGTAGTTTTCTTGTTAAAGATAATGCACCAACACCGTTACACATGACATTGAAGTTCTTCCTCATTCACTTGGTGTCGGCGCATCATTCACAATGTGACTGAAAAGGGCTGTAGCTGATTAGAAAACCCAGCCCCCATTCCGCATGTGCAGGGTCTAAGGGACGTCGGGAATCCCGTATGTTCATTCTGCGCCTGCTCCATACATGCACCAATTCATAACTGTACTTTATTATTTACAGAAGGACTTTCTATTGAGATGTAAAAAAAATTAAATATGCTAATTACCCTGAGCGTTTGTGTATTGTCTTTATTTAGACCGTCTACATTTACACAGTCTGCACCTTGTTTGCTTTCGCAGCACTTATATTTTTACCGATTTACTTTTGATTCATTTTATTTCAATGCAAGGTATGTACTTCACCTAATTTATTATATGTTTTATATCAACCAAAATACTACAATGAAAATAATAATAAATAAGATTAAATCACTATATATATTTTATCTAAATAAATTAACATCTGACTTCATTATTATAGTTATTAGTTGTTACATCTATATTCCTCTTTTTTTTTTCTACTACCATTTAATAAATTATTTATTTTAAATAGAGATTACTAATTTATTTATTTGTATTGCCATTTTAGAAGTCTATATATGTTGTCCATAAATATTAATCCTAATGTAAAATTAAAATGTTATCAATTAAAACAGTAATTTCATACATTTATATTCCATTATTTAAATTTTAAAATAATGTATATTTTTTACATAAGTACCGGTACTTTATTTACTAACTAACTTGGGGTGTCGGTATATCATTGTAAACTTTTGCACATTATGACAAAGGACTGGATTAGACACACCAATTCATCACACAGTAACAGAAAGCATAGGTTTATATACCGCAAAGGACTAGACAGTGTCATACAGGATAGGATTAGATACACCTTGTTATCACACAGTATCAGAAAGCATAGGTTTAGATACTGCACAGGACTAGACAGTGTCATACAGGATAGGATTAGATACACCTTGTTATCACACAGTATCAGAAAGCATAGGTTTAGATACTGCACAGGACTAGACAGTGTCACACAGGATAGGATTAGATACAGCTTCTCATCACACAATATCAGAAAGCATAGGTGTATATACCACTCAAGAGTAGACAGTGTCATACAGGATAGGATTAGATACACCTTCTTATCACACAGTATCAGAAAGCATAGATTTAGATACCGCACAGTACTAGACAGTGTCGCAGAGGGTAAGATTAGATACACCTTCTCATCACACAGTATCAGAAAACATCGGTTTATATACCGCACAGGAATAGACAGTGTCATAGAGGATAGGATTAGATATACCTTCTCGACACACAGTATCAGAAAGCATAGGTTTAGATACAGCACAGGACTAGACAGTGACACACAGGTTAGGATTAGATACACCTTCTCATCACACAGTATCAGAAAGCATAGGCATAGATACAGCACAGGATTAGACAGTGACACACAGGTTAGGATTAGATACACCTCATCACACAGTATCAGAAAGCATAGGTTTATATACTGCAAAAGACTAGACAGTGTCATACAGAATAGGATTAGATACACCTTCTCATCACACAGTATCAGAAGCCTTAGGTTTATATACTGCACAAGACTAGACAGTGTCATATAGCGCTATCACTGTTCCTGGCCGTTAGAGAGGCGTGTCAGATGTAAAACACAGCTGACACCTGCATTGTATGGAGCGGGCTCAGCACGTGAGCCTGCTCCGGCTCCAAACATCATCCCCTCCCCGCTTCATGATGTGCCTGCACATCTTGGGTCGGGAAGGGGTTAAGTAAGAAGCGGTCAGGGGGCCCAACACTGCCGGGTCCCTTGACTGACAACTATAAAACGCAGGGACATTTTAGCAAGATTTATTCTTGCTAAAAACTGCGCCTTGTAGTCCGAAAAATACGGTAGATATTGCACAGGACTAGACAGTGTCACACAGGATAGGATTACATACACCTTCTCATCACACAGTATCAGAAAGCATACATTTACCGTATTTTTCGGACTATAAGATACACCTGACTATAAGACCAGGGGCGTAACTAGGAAAGACTGGGCCCCATAGCAAACTTTTGACTGGGGCCCCCCCTCCCCTGAGTGTCACGCAACCCCCCCTGATAGTGCCTTTTTTACAGCCCCCCTGTTGATAACGCCATACAGCGCCCCCCCTGTAGATAACGCCATACAGCCCCCTCTGTAGATAACGCCAAACAGCCCCATCTATAGATAACGCCATACAGCCCCCCTGTAGATAACGCCATACAACCCCCCTGTAGATAACGCCATACAGCCCCCTGTAGATAACGCCATACAGCCCCCTGTAGATAACGCCATACAGCCACCTCTGTAGATAACGCCATACAGCCACCTCTGTAGATAACGGCATACAGCCCCCTCTGTAGATATCTACAGAGGGGACTGTATGGCGTTATCTACAGGGGGGCTGTATGGCGTTATCTACAGGGGGGCTGTATGGCGTTATCTACAGGGGGGTTGTATGGCGTTATCTAAAGGGGGGGATGTATGCCGTTATCTACAGGGGGGTTGTATGGCGTTATCTACAGAGGTGACTGTATGGCGTTATCTACAGAGGTGGCTGTATGGCGTTATCTACAGGGGGCTGTATGGCGTTATCTACAGGGGGCTGTATGGCGTTCTCTACAGGGGGGATGTATGGCGTTATCTACAGAGGGGGCTGTATGGCGTTATCTACAGTATATCTACAGAGGGGGCTGTATGGCGTTATCTACAGAGGGAGATGTATGGCGTTATCTACAGAGAGGGCTGTATGGCGTTATCTACAGGGGGCTGTATGGCGCTATCTACAGGGGGGTTGTATGGCGTTATCTAAAGGGGGGGATGTATGCCGTTATCTACAGGGGGGGTTGTATGGCGTTATCTACAGAGGTGGCTGTATGGCGTTATCTACAGAGGTGGCTGTATGGCGTTATCTACAGGGGGCTGTATGGCGTTATCTACAGGGGGCTGTATGGCGTTCTCTACAGGGGGGATGTATGGCGTTATCTACAGAGGGGGCTGTATGGCGTTATCTACAGTATATCTACAGAGGGGGCTGTATGGCGTTATCTACAGAGGGAGCTGTATGGCGTTAGCTACAGAGAGGGCTGTATGGCGTTATCTACAGGGGGCTGTATGGCGCTATCTACAGAGAAGGCTGTATGTCGTTATCTACAGAGGGAGCTGTATGGCGTTATCTACAGAGGGGGCTGTATGGCGTTATCTACAGGGGGCTGTATGGCGTTATCTACAGGGGGGCTGTATGGCGTTATCTACAGGGGGGCTGTATGGCGTTATCTACAGAGGGGCTGTATGGCGTTATCTACAGAGGGGGCTGTATGGCGTTATCTACAGGGGGCTGTATGGCGTTATCTACAGGGGGCTGTATGGCGTTATCTACAGGGGGGGCTGTATGGCGTTATCTACAAAGGGGGCTGTATGGCGTTATCTACAGGGGGGCTGTATGGCGTTATCTACAGAGGTGGCTGTATGGCGTTATCTACAGAGGTGGCTGTATGGCGTTCTCTACAGGGGGATGTATGGCGTTATCTACAGAGGGGGCTGTATGGCGTTATCTACAGGGGGGACTGTATGGCGTTATCTACAGGGGGGGTCTGTATGGCGTTATCTACAGAGGGGGCTGTATGGCGTTATCTACAAGGGGCTGTATGGCGTTATCTACAGGGGGCTGTATGGCGTTCTCTACAGGGGGGGATGTATGGCGTTATCTACAGGGGGGCTGTATGGCGTTATCTACAGGGGGGTTGTATGGCGTTATCTACAGGGGGGGATGTATGCCGTTATCTACAGAGGTGGCTGTATGGCGTTATCTACAGAGGTGGCTGTATGGCGTTATCTACAGGGGGCTGTATGGCGTTATCTACAGGGGGCTGTATGGCGTTCTCTACAGGGGGGGATGTTGGCGTTATCTACAGGATATCTACAGAGGGGGCTGTATGGCGTTATCTACAGGATATCTACAGAGGGGGCTGTATGGCGTTATCTACAGAGGGAGCTGTATGGCGTTATCTACAGAGGGGGCTGTATGGCGTTATCTACAGGGGGCTGTATGGCGCTATCTACAGAGGGGGCTGTATGGCGTTATCTACAGGGGGGATGTATGGCGTTATCTACAGGGGGGCTGTATGGCGTTATCTACAGGGGGGGTTGTATGGCGTTATCTACAGGGGGGGATGTATGCCGTTATCTACAGGGGGGGTTGTATGGCGTTATCTACAGAGGTGGCTGTATGGCGTTATCTACAGAGGTGGCTGTATGGCGTTATCTACAGGGGGCTGTATGGCGTTATCTACAGGGGGCTGTATGGCGTTCTCTACAGGGGGGGATGTATGGCGTTATCTACAGGATATCTACAGAGGGGGCTGTATGGCGTTATCTACAGTATATCTACAGAGGGGGCTGTATGGCGTTATCTACAGAGGGAGCTGTATGGCGTTATCTACAGAGAGGGCTGTATGGCGTTATCTACAGGGGGCTGTATGGCGCTATCTACAGAGGGGGCTGTATGTCGTTATCTACAGAGGGAGCTGTATGGCGTTATCTACAGAGGGGGCTGTATGGCGTTATCTACAGGGGGCTGTATGGCGTTATCTACAGGGGGGCTGTATGGCGTTATCTACAGGGGGGCTGTATGGCGTTATCTACAGAGGGGCTGTATGGCGTTATCTACAGAGGGGGCTGTATGGCGTTATCTACAGGGGGCTGTATGGCGTTATCTACAGGGGGGGCTGTATGGCGTTATCTACAGGGGGCTGTATGGCGTTATCTACAGGGGGGGCTGTATGGCGTTCTCTACAGGGGGGGATGTATGGCGTTATCTACAGAGGGGGCTGTATGGCGTTATCTACAGGGGGCTGTATGGCGTTATCTACAGGGGGGGCTGTATGGCGTTATCTACAAAGGGGGCTGTATGGCGTTATCTACAGGGGGGCTGTATGGCGTTATCTACAGAGGTGGCTGTATGGCGTTATCTACAGAGGTGGCTGTATGGCGTTCTCTACAGGGGGGATGTATGGCGTTATCTACAGAGGGGGCTGTATGGCGTTATCTACAGGGGGGACTGTATGGCATTATCTACAGGGGGGGTCTGTATGGCGTTATCTACAGAGGGGGCTGTATGGCGTTATCTACAAGGGGCTGTATGGCGTTATCTACAGGGGGCTGTATGGCGTTCTCTACAGGGGGGGATGTATGGCGTTATCTACAGGGGGGCTGTATGGCGTTATCTACAGGGGGGGTTGTATGGCGTTATCTACAGGGGGGGATGTATGCCGTTATCTACAGAGGTGGCTGTATGGCGTTATCTACAGAGGTGGCTGTATGGCGTTATCTACAGGGGGCTGTATGGCGTTATCTACAGGGGGCTGTATGGCGTTCTCTACAGGGGGGGATGTTGGCGTTATCTACAGGATATCTACAGAGGGGGCTGTATGGCGTTATCTACAGGATATCTACAGAGGGGGCTGTATGGCGTTATCTACAGAGGGAGCTGTATGGCGTTATCTACAGAGGGGGCTGTATGGCGTTATCTACAGGGGGCTGTATGGCGCTATCTACAGAGGGGGCTGTATGGCGTTATCTACAGAGGGAGCTGTATGGCGTTATCTACAGAGGGGGCTGTATGGCGTTATCTACAGGGGGCTGTATGGCGTTATCTACAGGGGGGCTGTATGGCGTTATCTACAGGGGGGCTGTATGGCGTTATCTACAGAGAGGGCTGTATGGCATTATCTACAGAGGGGGCTGTATGGCGTTATCTACAGGGGGCTGTATGGCGTTATCTACAGGGGGGGCTGTATGGCGTTATCTACAGGGGGCTGTATGGCGTTATCTACAGGGGGGCTGTATGGCGTTCTCTACAGGGGGGATGTATGGCGTTATCTAAAGAGGGGGCTGTATGGCGTTATCTACAGGGGGCTGTATGGCGTTATCTACAGGGGGCTGTATGGCGTTATCTACAGGGGGGGCTGTATGGCGTTATCTACAAAGGGGGCTGTATGGCGTTATCTACAGGGGGGCTGTATGGCGTTATCTACAGAGGTGGCTGTATGGCGTTATCTACAGAGGTGGCTGTATGGCGTTCTCTACAGGGGGGATGTATGGCGTTATCTACAGAGGGGGCTGTATGGCGTTATCTACAGGGGGGACTGTATGGCATTATCTACAGGGGGGGTCTGTATGGCGTTATCTACAGAGGGGGCTGTATGGCGTTATCTACAAGGGGCTGTATGGCGTTATCTACAGGGGGCTGTATGGCGTTCTCTACAGGGGGGGATGTATGGCGTTATCTACAGGGGGGCTGTATGGCGTTATCTACAGGGGGGGTTGTATGGCGTTATCTACAGGGGGGGATGTATGCCGTTATCTACAGAGGTGGCTGTATGGCGTTATCTACAGAGGTGGCTGTATGGCGTTATCTACAGGGGGCTGTATGGCGTTATCTACAGGGGGCTGTATGGCGTTCTCTACAGGGGGGGATGTTGGCGTTATCTACAGGATATCTACAGAGGGGGCTGTATGGCGTTATCTACAGGATATCTACAGAGGGGGCTGTATGGCGTTATCTACAGAGGGAGCTGTATGGCGTTATCTACAGAGGGGGCTGTATGGCGTTATCTACAGGGGGCTGTATGGCGCTATCTACAGAGGGGGCTGTATGGCGTTATCTACAGAGGGAGCTGTATGGCGTTATCTACAGAGGGGGCTGTATGGCGTTATCTACAGGGGGCTGTATGGCGTTATCTACAGGGGGGCTGTATGGCGTTATCTACAGGGGGGCTGTATGGCGTTATCTACAGAGAGGGCTGTATGCCATTATCTACAGAGGGGGCTGTATGGCGTTATCTACAGGGGGCTGTATGGCGTTATCTACAGGGGGGGCTGTATGGCGTTATCTACAGGGGGCTGTATGGCGTTATCTACAGGGGGGCTGTATGGCGTTCTCTACAGGGGGGATGTATGGCGTTATCTAAAGAGGGGGCTGTATGGCGTTATCTACAGGGGGCTGTATGGCGTTATCTACAGGGGGGGCTGTATGGCGTTATCTACAGAGGGGGCTGTATGGCGTTATCTACAGGGGGCTGTATGGTGTTATCTACAGAGAGGGATGTATGGCGCTATCCACAGGGGGCTGTATGGCGTTATCTACAGGGACTGTATGGCGTTATCTACAGGGGGGCTGTATGGCGTTATCTACAGAGGTGGCTGTATGGCGTTCTCTACAGGGGGGATGTATGGCGTTATCTACAGAGGGGGCTGTATGGCGTTATCTACAGGGGGGACTGTATGGCGTTATCTACAGGGGGGGTCTGTATGGCGTTATCTACAGAGGGGGCTGTATGGCGTTATCTACAGGGGGCTGTATGGCGTTATCTACAGGGGGCTGTATGGTGTTCTCTACAGGGGGGGATGTATGGCGTTATCTACAGGGGGCTGTATGGCGTTATCTATAGGGGGTCTGTATGGCGTTATCTACAGGGGGCTGTATGGCGTTATCTACAGGGGGGGTTGTATGGCGTTATCTACAGAGGGGGCTGTATGGCGTTATCTACAAGGGTCTGTATGGCGTTATCTACAGGGGGCTGTATGGCGTTCTCTACAGGGGGGGATGTATGGCGTTATCTACAGGGGGGCTGTATGGCGTTATCTACAGGGGGGGTTGTATGGCGTTATCTACAGGGGGGGATGTATGCCGTTATCTACAGAGGTGGCTGTATGGCGTTATCTACAGAGGTGGCTGTATGGCGTTATCTACAGTGGGCTGTATGGCGTTATCTACAGGGGGCTGTATGGCGTTCTCTACAGGGGGGGATGTTGGCGTTATCTACAGGATATCTACAGAGGGGGCTGTATGGCGTTATCTACAGGATATCTACAGAGGGGGCTGTATGGCGTTATCTACAGAGGGAGCTGTATGGCGTTATCTACAGAGGGGGCTGTATGGCGTTATCTACAGGGGGCTGTATGGCGCTATCTACAGAGGGGGCTGTATGGCGTTATCTACAGAGGGAGCTGTATGGCGTTATCTACAGAGGGGGCTGTATGGCGTTATCTACAGGGGGCTGTATGGCGTTATCTACAGGGGGGCTGTATGGCGTTATCTACAGGGGGGCTGTATGGCGTTATCTACAGAGAGGGCTGTATGGCATTATCTACAGAGGGGGCTGTATGGCGTTATCTACAGGGGGCTGTATGGCGTTATCTACAGGGGGGGCTGTATGGCGTTATCTACAGGGGGCAGTATGGCGTTATCTACAGGGGGGGCTGTATGGCGTTCTCTACAGGGGGGGATGTATGGCGTTATCTAAAGAGGGGGCTGTATGGCGTTATCTACAGGGGGCTGTATGGCGTTATCTACAGGGGGGGCTGTATGGCGTTATCTACAGAGGGGGCTGTATGGCGTTATCTACAGGGGGCTGTATGGTGTTATCTACAGAGAGGGATGTATGGCGCTATCTACAGGGGGCTGTATGGCGTTATCTACAGGGACTGTATGGCGTTATCTACAGGGGGGCTGTATGGCGTTATCTACAGAGGTGGCTGTATGGTGTTCTCTACAGGGGGGATGTATGGCGTTATCTACAGAGGGGGCTGTATGGCGTTATCTACAGGGGGGGACTGTATGCCGTTATCTACAGGGGGGTCTGTATGGCGTTATCTACAGAGGGGGCTGTATGGCGTTATCTACAGGGGGCTGTATGGCGTTATCTACAGGGGGCTGTATGGCGTTCTCTACAGGGGGGATGTATGGCGTTATCTACAGGGGGCTGTATGGCGTTATCTATAGGGGGTCTGTATGGCGTTATCTACAGAGGGGGATGTATGGCGTTATCTACAGAGGGGTCTGTATGGCGTTATCTACAGGGGGGATTGTATGGCGTTATCTACAGGGGGGGTCTGTATGGCGTTCCCTACAGGGGAGGCTGTATGGCGTTCCCTAGAGGGGGGGGGCTGTATGGCGTTCCCTGCAGGGGGGGCTGTATGGCGTTCCCTACAGGGGGGGCTGTATGGCCTTCCCTACTGGGGGGTTGTATGGCGTTCCCTACAGGGGGGGCTGTATGGCGCTCCCTACAGGGGGGCAGTATGGAGTTCCCTACGGGGGGCTGTATGGCGTTATCTACAGAGGGGGCTGTATGGCGTTATCTACAGAGGGGGCTGTATGGCGTTATCTACAGGGGGGACTGTATGGCGTTATCTACAGCGGGGGACTGTATGGCGTTCCCTACAGGGGAGGCTGTATGGCGTTCCCTAGAGGGGGGCTGTATGGCGTTCCCTGCAGGGGGGGCTGTATGGCATTCCCTACAGGGGGGGCTGTATGACATTCCCTACAGGGGGGGTTGTATGGCGTTCCCTACAGGGGGGGCTGTATGGCGCTCCCTACAGGGGGGGCAGTGTGGAGTTCCCTACGGGGGGCTGTATGGCGTTATCTACAGAGGGGGCTGTATGGCGTTATCTACAGAGAGGGCTGTATGGCGTTATCTACAGGGGGCTGTATGGCGCTATCTACAGAGGGGGCTGTATGTCGTTATCTACAGAGGGAGCTGTATGGCGTTATCTACAGAGGGGGCTGTATGGCGTTATCTACAGGGGGCTGTATGGCGTTATCTACAGGGGGGCTGTATGGCGTTATCTACAGAGGGGGCTGTATGGCGTTATCTACAGGGGGCTGTATGGCGTTATCTACAGGGGGGGCTGTATGGCGTTATCTACAGGGGGCTGTATGGCGTTATCTACAGGGGGGGCTGTATGGCGTTCTCTACAGGGGGGGATGTATGGCGTTATCTACAGAGGGGGCTGTATGGCGTTATCTACAGGGGGCTGTATGGCGTTATCTACAGGGGGGGCTGTATGGCGTTATCTACAAAGGGGGCTGTATGGCGTTATCTACAGGGGGGCTGTATGGCGTTATCTACAGAGGTGGCTGTATGGCGTTATCTACAGAGGTGGCTGTATGGCGTTCTCTACAGGGGGGATGTATGGCGTTATCTACAGAGGGGGCTGTATGGCGTTATCTACAGGGGGGACTGTATGGCATTATCTACAGGGGGGGTCTGTATGGCGTTATCTACAGAGGGGGCTGTATGGCGTTATCTACAAGGGGCTGTATGGCGTTATCTACAGGGGGCTGTATGGCGTTCTCTACAGGGGGGGATGTATGGCGTTATCTACAGGGGGGCTGTATGGCGTTATCTACAGGGGGGGTTGTATGGCGTTATCTACAGGGGGGGATGTATGCCGTTATCTACAGAGGTGGCTGTATGGCGTTATCTACAGAGGTGGCTGTATGGCGTTATCTACAGGGGGCTGTATGGCGTTATCTACAGGGGGCTGTATGGCGTTCTCTACAGGGGGGGATGTTGGCGTTATCTACAGGATATCTACAGAGGGGGCTGTATGGCGTTATCTACAGGATATCTACAGAGGGGGCTGTATGGCGTTATCTACAGAGGGAGCTGTATGGCGTTATCTACAGAGGGGGCTGTATGGCGTTATCTACAGGGGGCTGTATGGCGCTATCTACAGAGGGGGCTGTATGGCGTTATCTACAGAGGGAGCTGTATGGCGTTATCTACAGAGGGGGCTGTATGGCGTTATCTACAGGGGGCTGTATGGCGTTATCTACAGGGGGGCTGTATGGCGTTATCTACAGGGGGGCTGTATGGCGTTATCTACAGAGAGGGCTGTATGGCATTATCTACAGAGGGGCTGTATGGCGTTATCTACAGGGGGCTGTATGGCGTTATCTACAGGGGGGGCTGTATGGCGTTATCTACAGGGGGCTGTATGGCGTTATCTACAGGGGGGCTGTATGGCGTTCTCTACAGGGGGGATGTATGGCGTTATCTAAAGAGGGGGCTGTATGGCGTTATCTACAGGGGGCTGTATGGCGTTATCTACAGGGGGCTGTATGGCGTTATCTACAGGGGGGGCTGTATGGCGTTATCTACAAAGGGGGCTGTATGGCGTTATCTACAGGGGGGCTGTATGGCGTTATCTACAGAGGTGGCTGTATGGCGTTATCTACAGAGGTGGCTGTATGGCGTTCTCTACAGGGGGGATGTATGGCGTTATCTACAGAGGGGGCTGTATGGCGTTATCTACAGGGGGGACTGTATGGCATTATCTACAGGGGGGGTCTGTATGGCGTTATCTACAGAGGGGGCTGTATGGCGTTATCTACAAGGGGCTGTATGGCGTTATCTACAGGGGGCTGTATGGCGTTCTCTACAGGGGGGGATGTATGGCGTTATCTACAGTGGGGCTGTATGGCGTTATCTACAGGGGGGGTTGTATGGCGTTATCTACAGGGGGGGATGTATGCCGTTATCTACAGAGGTGGCTGTATGGCGTTATCTACAGAGGTGGCTGTATGGCGTTATCTACAGGGGGCTGTATGGCGTTATCTACAGGGGGCTGTATGGCGTTCTCTACAGGGGGGGATGTTGGCGTTATCTACAGGATATCTACAGAGGGGGCTGTATGGCGTTATCTACAGGATATCTACAGAGGGGGCTGTATGGCGTTATCTACAGAGGGAGCTGTATGGCGTTATCTACAGAGGGGGCTGTATGGCGTTATCTACAGGGGGCTGTATGGCGCTATCTACAGAGGGGGCTGTATGGCGTTATCTACAGAGGGAGCTGTATGGCGTTATCTACAGAGGGGGCTGTATGGCGTTATCTACAGGGGGCTGTATGGCGTTATCTACAGGGGGGCTGTATGGCGTTATCTACAGGGGGGCTGTATGGCGTTATCTACAGAGAGGGCTGTATGCCATTATCTACAGAGGGGGCTGTATGGCGTTATCTACAGGGGGCTGTATGGCGTTATCTACAGGGGGGGCTGTATGGCGTTATCTACAGGGGGCTGTATGGCGTTATCTACAGGGGGCTGTATGGCGTTCTCTACAGGGGGGATGTATGGCGTTATCTAAAGAGGGGGCTGTATGGCGTTATCTACAGGGGGCTGTATGGCGTTATCTACAGGGGGGGCTGTATGGCGTTATCTACAGAGGGGGCTGTATGGCGTTATCTACAGGGGGCTGTATGGTGTTATCTACAGAGAGGGATGTATGGCGCTATCTACAGGGGGCTGTATGGCGTTATCTACAGGGACTGTATGGCGTTATCTACAGGGGGGCTGTATGGCGTTATCTACAGAGGTGGCTGTATGGCGTTCTCTACAGGGGGGATGTATGGCGTTATCTACAGAGGGGGCTGTATGGCGTTATCTACAGGGGGGACTGTATGGCGTTATCTACAGGGGGGGTCTGTATGGCGTTATCTACAGAGGGGGCTGTATGGCGTTATCTACAGGGGGCTGTATGGCGTTATCTACAGGGGGCTGTATGGCGTTCTCTACAGGGGGGGATGTATGGCGTTATCTACAGGGGGCTGTATGGCGTTATCTATAGGGGGTCTGTATGGCGTTATCTACAGGGGGCTGTATGGCGTTATCTACAGGGGGGGTTGTATGGCGTTATCTACAGAGGGGGCTGTATGGCGTTATCTACAAGGGTCTGTATGGCGTTATCTACAGGGGGCTGTATGGCGTTCTCTACAGGGGGGGATGTATGGCGTTATCTACAGGGGGGCTGTATGGCGTTATCTACAGGGGGGGTTGTATGGCGTTATCTACAGGGGGGGATGTATGCCGTTATCTACAGAGGTGGCTGTATGGCGTTATCTACAGAGGTGGCTGTATGGCGTTATCTACAGTGGGCTGTATGGCGTTATCTACAGGGGGCTGTATGGCGTTCTCTACAGGGGGGGATGTTGGCGTTATCTACAGGATATCTACAGAGGGGGCTGTATGGCGTTATCTACAGGATATCTACAGAGGGGGCTGTATGGCGTTATCTACAGAGGGAGCTGTATGGCGTTATCTACAGAGGGGGCTGTATGGCGTTATCTACAGGGGGCTGTATGGCGCTATCTACAGAGGGGGCTGTATGGCGTTATCTACAGAGGGAGCTGTATGGCGTTATCTACAGAGGGGGCTGTATGGCGTTATCTACAGGGGGCTGTATGGCGTTATCTACAGGGGGGCTGTATGGCGTTATCTACAGGGGGGCTGTATGGCGTTATCTACAGAGAGGGCTGTATGGCATTATCTACAGAGGGGGCTGTATGGCGTTATCTACAGGGGGCTGTATGGCGTTATCTACAGGGGGGGCTGTATGGCGTTATCTACAGGGGGCAGTATGGCGTTATCTACAGGGGGGGCTGTATGGCGTTCTCTACAGGGGGGGATGTATGGCGTTATCTAAAGAGGGGGCTGTATGGCGTTATCTACAGGGGGCTGTATGGCGTTATCTACAGGGGGGGCTGTATGGCGTTATCTACAGAGGGGGCTGTATGGCGTTATCTACAGGGGGCTGTATGGTGTTATCTACAGAGAGGGATGTATGGCGCTATCTACAGGGGGCTGTATGGCGTTATCTACAGGGACTGTATGGCGTTATCTACAGGGGGGCTGTATGGCGTTATCTACAGAGGTGGCTGTATGGTGTTCTCTACAGGGGGGATGTATGGCGTTATCTACAGAGGGGGCTGTATGGCGTTATCTACAGGGGGGACTGTATGCCGTTATCTACAGGGGGGTCTGTATGGCGTTATCTACAGAGGGGGCTGTATGGCGTTATCTACAGGGGGCTGTATGGCGTTATCTACAGGGGGCTGTATGGCGTTCTCTACAGGGGGGGATGTATGGCGTTATCTACAGGGGGCTGTATGGCGTTATCTATAGGGGGTCTGTATGGCGTTATCTACAGAGGGGGATGTATGGCGTTATCTACAGAGGGGTCTGTATGGCGTTATCTACAGGGGGGATTGTATGGCGTTATCTACAGGGGGGGTCTGTATGGCGTTCCCTACAGGGGAGGCTGTATGGCGTTCCCTAGAGGGGGGGGGCTGTATGGCGTTCCCTGCAGGGGGGGCTGTATGGCGTTCCCTACAGGGGGGGCTGTATGGCCTTCCCTACTGGGGGGTTGTATGGCGTTCCCTACAGGGGGGGCTGTATGGCGCTCCCTACAGGGGGGCAGTATGGAGTTCCCTACGGGGGGCTGTATGGCGTTATCTACAGAGGGGGCTGTATGGCGTTATCTACAGAGGGGGCTGTATGGCGTTATCTACAGGGGGGACTGTATGGCGTTATCTACAGCGGGGGACTGTATGGCGTTCCCTACAGGGGAGGCTGTATGGCGTTCCCTAGAGGGGGGCTGTATGGCGTTCCCTGCAGGGGGGGCTGTATGGCATTCCCTACAGGGGGGGCTGTATGACATTCCCTACAGGGGGGGTTGTATGGCGTTCCCTACAGGGGGGGCTGTATGGCGCTCCCTACAGGGGGGGCAGTGTGGAGTTCCCTACGGGGGGCTGTATGGCGTTATCTACAGAGGGGGCTGTATGGCGTTATCTACAGGGGGCTGTATGGCATTATCTACAGGGGGGCTGTATGGCGTTATCTACAGGGGGGGCTGTATGGCGTTATCTACAGGGGGGGCTGTATGGCGGTATCTACAGAGGGGGCTGTATGGCGTTATCTACAGGGGGCTGTATGGCGTTCTCTACAGGGGGGATGTATGGCGTTATCTACAGAGGGGCCTGTATGGCGTTATCTACAGGGGGCTGTATGGCATTATCTACAGAGGTGGCTGTATGGCGTTATCTACAGAGGTGGCTGTATGGCGTTCTCTACAGGGGGGATGTATGGCGTTATCTACAGAGGGGGCTGTATGGCGTTATCTACAGGGGGGACTGTATGGCGTTATCTACAGGGGGGGTCTGTATGGCGTTATCTACAGAGGGGGCTGTATGGCGTTATCTACAAGGGGCTGTATGGCGTTATCTACAGGGGGCTGTATGGCGTTCTCTACAGGGGGGATGTATTTGCGTTATCTACAGGGGGGCTGTATGGCGTTATCTACAGGGGGGGTTGTATGGCGTTATCTACAGGGGGGGATGTATGCCGTTATCTACAGAGGTGGCTGTATGGCGTTATCTACAGAGGTGGCTGTATGGCGTTATCTACAGGGGGCTGTATGGCGTTATCTACAGGGGGCTGTATGGCGTTCTCTACAGGGGGGATGTTGGCGTTATCTACAGGATATCTACAGAGGGGGCTGTATGGCGTTATCTACAGGATATCTACAGAGGGGGCTGTATGGCGTTATCTACAGAGGGAGCTGTATGGCGTTATCTACAGAGGGGGCTGTATGGCGTTATCTACAGGGGGCTGTATGGCGCTATCTACAGAGGGGGCTGTATGGCGTTATCTACAGAGGGAGCTGTATGGCGTTATCTACAGAGGGGGCTGTATGGCATTATATACAGGGGGCTGTATGACGTTATCTACAGGGGGGCTGTATGGCGTTATCTACAGGGGGGCTGTATGGCGTTATCTCCAGAGAGGGATGTATGGCATTATCTACAGAGGGGGCTGTATGGCGTTATCTACAGGGGGCTGTATGGCGTTATCTACAGGGGGGGCTGTATGGCGTTATCTACAGGGGGCTGTATGGCGTTATCTACAGGGGGGGCTGTATGGCGTTATCTACAGGGGGCTGTATGGCGTTATCTACAGGGGGGGCTGTATGGCGTTCTCTACAGGGGGGGATGTATGGCGTTATCTAAAGAGGGGGCTGTATGGCGTTATCTACAGGGGGCTGTATGGCGTTATCTACAGGGGGGGGCTGTATGGCGTTATCTACAGAGGGGGCTGTATGGCGTTATCTACAGGGGCTGTATGGTGTTATCTACAGAGGGGGATGTATGGCGCTATCTACAGGGGGCTGTATGGCGTTATCTACAGGGACTGTATGGCGTTATCTACAGGGGGGCTGTATGGCGTTATCTACAGAGGTGGCTGTATGGCGTTCTCTACAGGGGGGATGTATGGCGTTATCTACAGAGGGGGCTGTATGGCGTTATCTACAGGGGGGACTGTATGGCGTTATCTACAGGGGGGGTCTGTATGGCGTTATCTACAGAGGGGGCTGTATGGCGTTATCTACAGGGGGCTGTATGGCGTTATCTACAGGGGGCTGTATGGCGTTCTCTACAGGGGGGGATGTATGGCGTTATCTACAGGGGGGCTGTATGGCGTTATCTATAGGGGGTCTGTATGGCGTTATCTACAGAGGGGGCTGTATGGCGTTATCTACAGAGGGGTCTGTATGGCGTTATCTACAGGGGGGATTGTATGGCGTTATCTACAGGGGGGGTCTGTATGGCGTTCCCTACAGGGGGGGCTGTATGGCGTTCCCTGCAGGGGGGGCTGTATGGCGTTCCCTACAGGGGGGGCTGTATGGCGTTCCCTACTGGGGGGTTGTATGGCGTTCCCTACAGGGGGGGCTGTATGGCGCTCCCTACAGGGGGGCAGTATGGAGTTCCCTACGGGGGGCTGTATGGCGTTATCTACAGAGGGGGCTGTATGGCGTTATCTACAGAGGGGGCTGTATGGCGTTATCTACAGGGGGGACTGTATGGCGTTATCTACAGGGGGGGTCTGTATGGCGTTCCCTACAGGGGAGGCTGTATGGCGTTCCCTAGAGGGGGGGGGGGCTGTATGGCGTTCCCTGCAGGGGGGGCTGTATGGCATTCCCTACAGGGGGGGCTGTATGGCATTCCCTACAGGGGGGGTTGTATGGCGTTCCCTACAGGGGGGGCTGTATGGCGCTCCCTACAGGGGGGGCAGTGTGGAGTTCCCTACGGGGGGCTGTATGGCGTTATCTACAGAGGGGGCTGTATGGCGTTATCTACAGGGGGCTGTATGGCATTATCTACAGGGGGGCTGTATGGCGTTATCTACAGGGGGGGCTGTATGGCGTTATCTACAGGGGGGGCTGTATGGCGGTATCTACAGAGGGGGCTGTATGGCGTTATCTACAGGGGGCTGTATGGCGTTCTCTACAGGGGGGATGTATGGCGTTATCTACAGAGGGGGCTGTATGGCGTTATCTACGGGGGGCTGTATGGCATTATCTACAGAGGGGGCTGTATGGCGTTATCTACAGGGGGGCTGTATGGCGTTATCTACATGGGGGGCTGTATGGCGTTATCTACAGAGGGAGCTGTATGGCGTTATCTACAGGGGGCTGTATGGCGTTATCTACAGGGGGGCTGTATGGCGTTATCTACAGAGGGGGATGTATGGCGCTATCTACAGGGGGCTGTATGGCGTTATCTACAGGGGGCTGTATGGCGTTATCTACAGGGGGCTGTATGGCATTATCTACAGGGGGCTGTATCGCGTTATCTACAGGGGGCTGTATGGCTTTCTCTACAGGGGGGGATGTATGACGTTATCTACAGAGGGGGCTGTATGGCGTTATCTACAGGGGGGACTGTATGGCGTTATCTACAGGGGGCTGTATGGCGTTATCTACAGGGGGGGATGTATGGCGTTATCTACAGAGGGGGCTGTATGCCGTTATCTACAGGGGGCTGTATGGTGTTATCTACAGGGGGGGATGTATGGCGTTATCTACAGAGGGGGCTGTATGGCGTTATCTACAGAAGGGGCTGTATGGCGTTATCTACAATGGGCTGTATGGCGTTATCTACAGGGGGGGATGTATGGCGTTATCTACAGGGGGGCTGTATGGCGTTAGCTACAGAGGTGGCTGTATGGCGTTATCTACAGAGGTGGCTGTATGGCGTTCTCTACAGAGGGGGCTGTATGGCGTTATCTAAAGGGGGGACTGTATGGCGTTATCTACAGGGGGGGTCTGTATGGCGTTATCTACAGAGGGGGCTGTATGGCGTTATCTACAGGGAGCTGTATGGCGTTCTCTACAGGGGGGGATGTATGGCGTTATCTACAGGGGGGCTGTATGGCGTTATCTATAGGGGGGTCTGTATGGCGTTATCTACAGAGGGGGCTGTATGGCATTATCTACAGAGGGGTCTGTATGGCGTTATCTACAGGGGGGACTGTATGGCGTTATCTACAGGGGTGGTCTGTATGGCGTTCCCTACAGGGGAGGCTGTATCGCGTTCCCTAGAGGGGGGGCTGTATGGCGTTCCCTGCAGGGGGGGCTGTATGGCGTTCCCTACAGGGGGGGCTGTATGGCGTTCCCTACAGGGGGGTTGTATGGCGTTCCCTACAGGGGGGGCTGTATGGCGCTCCCTACAGGGGGGGCAGTATGGAGTTCCCTACGGGGGGCTGCATGGCGTTATCTACAGAGGGGGCTGTATGGCGTTATCTACAGAGGGGGCTGTACGGCGTTATCTACAGGGGGGACTGTATGGCGTTATCTACAGGGTGGGTCTGTATGGCGTTCCCTACAGGGGAGGCTGTATGGCGTTCCCTAGAGGGGGGGCTGTATGGCGTTCCCTGCAGGGGGGGCTGTATGGCGTTCCCTACAGGGGGGGCTGTATGGCATTCCCTACAGGGGGGGTTGTATGGCGTTCCCTACAGGGGGGGGCAGTATGGAGTTCCCTACGGGGGGGCTGTATGGCGTTATCTACAGAGGGGGCTGTATGGCGTTATCTACACGGGGCTGTATGGCGTTATCTACAGAGGGGGCTGTATGGCGTTATCTACACGGGGCTGTATGGCATTATCTACAGGGGGGCTGTATGGCGTTATCTACAGGGGGGCTGTATGGCGTTATCTACAGGCGGGGCTGTATGGCGGTATCTACAGAGGGGGCTGTATGGCGTTATCTACAGGGGGCTGTATGGCGTTCTCTACAGGGGGGGATGTATGGCGTTATCTACAGAGGGGGCTGTATGGCATTATCTACAGGGGGCTGTATGGCGTTATCTACAGAGGGGGCTGTATGACGTTATCTACAGGGGGGGCTGTATCGCGTTCCCTAGAGGGGGGGCTGTATGGCGTTCCCTGCAGGGGGGGCTGTATGGCGTTCCCTACAGGGGGGGCTGTATGGCGTTCCCTACAGGGGGGTTGTATGGCGTTCCCTACAGGGGGGGCTGTATGGCGCTCCCTACAGGGGGGGCAGTATGGAGTTCCCTACGGGGGGCTGCATGGCGTTATCTACAGAGGGGGCTGTATGGCGTTATCTACAGAGGGGGCTGTACGGCGTTATCTACAGGGGGGACTGTATGGCGTTATCTACAGGGTGGGTCTGTATGGCGTTCCCTACAGGGGAGGCTGTATGGCGTTCCCTAGAGGGGGGGCTGTATGGCGTTCCCTGCAGGGGGGGCTGTATGGCGTTCCCTACAGGGGGGGCTGTATGGCATTCCCTACAGGGGGGGTTGTATGGCGTTCCCTACAGGGGGGGGGCAGTATGGAGTTCCCTACGGGGGGGCTGTATGGCGTTATCTACAGAGGGGGCTGTATGGCGTTATCTACACGGGGCTGTATGGCGTTATCTACAGAGGGGGCTGTATGGCGTTATCTACACGGGGCTGTATGGCATTATCTACAGGGGGGCTGTATGGCGTTATCTACAGGGGGGCTGTATGGCGTTATCTACAGGCGGGGCTGTATGGCGGTATCTACAGAGGGGGCTGTATGGCGTTATCTACAGGGGGCTGTATGGCGTTCTCTACAGGGGGGGATGTATGGCGTTATCTACAGAGGGGGCTGTATGGCATTATCTACAGGGGGCTGTATGGCGTTATCTACAGAGGGGGCTGTATGGCGTTATCTACAGGGGGGGCTGTATGGCGTTATCTACATGGGGGGCTGTATGGCGTTATCTACAGAGGGGGCTGTATGCCGTTATCTACAGGGGGCTGTATGGCGTTATCTACAGGGGGGCTGTATGGCGTTATCTACAGAGGGGGATGTATGGCGCTATCTACAGGGGGCTGTATGGCGTTATCTACAGGGGGCTGTATGGCGTTATCTACAGGGGGCTGTATGGCATTATCTACAGGGGGCTGTATGGCGTTATCTACAGGGGGCTGTATGGCGTTCTCTACAGGGGGGGATGTATGACGTTATCTACAGAGGGGGCTGTATGGCGCTATCTATAGGGGGGACTGTATGGCGTTATCTACAGGGGGCTGTATGGCGTTATCTACAGGGGGGATGTATGGCGTTATCTACAGAGGGGGCTGTATGGCGTTATCTACAGGGGGCTGTATGGCGTTATCTACAGGGGGGGATGTATGGCGTTATCTACAGAGGGGGCTGTATGGCGTTATCTACAGAGGGGGCTGTATGGCGTTATCTACAGGGGGCTGTATGGCGTTATCTACAGGGGGGGATGTATGGCGTTATCTACAGGGGAGCTGTATGGCGTTATCTACAGGGGGGTCTGTATGGCGTTATCTACAGAGGGGACTGTGTGGCGTTATCTACAGAGGGGGCTGTATGGCATTATTTACAGGGGGACTGTATGGCGTTATCTACAGGGGGGGTCTGTATGGCGTTCCCTACAGGGGAGGCTGTATGGCGTTCCCTAGAGGGGGGCTGTATGGCGTTCCCTAGAGGGGGGGCTGTATGGCGTTCCCTGCAGGGGGGGCTGTATGGCGTTCCCTACAGGGGGGGGCTGTATGGCGTTCCCTACAGGGGGGGCTGTATGGCGTTCCCTACCGGGGGGCTGTATGGTGTTCCCTACAGGGGGGCTGTATGGCGCTCCCTACAGGGGGGGCTGTATGGTGTTCCCTACAGGGGGGGCTGTATGGCATACAGCCCCCCCTGTAGGTAACGCCATACAGCCCCCCTATAGAGAACGCCATACAGAGCCCCGCCTGTAGGGAACGCCATAGAGCGCCCCCCCCCCCTGTAGGGAACGCCCTACAGCGCCCCCCCCTGTAGGGAACGCCATACAGCGCCCCCCCCTGTAGGGAACGCCATACAGAGCCCCCCCCCTGTAGGGAACGCCATACAGAGCCCCCCCTGTAGGGAACGCCATACAGAGCCCCCCCCTGTAGGGAACGCCATACAGAGCCCCCCCTGTAGGGATCGCCATACAGAGCGCCCCCCTGTAGGGAACGCCATACAGAGCCCCCCCTGTAGGGAACGCCATACAGAGCCCCCCTGTAGGGAACGCTATACAGCGTTCCCCCGCCCAAAAAAATGCGACCTACAGCGTGTCTGACAAAAGATATGTATCCCCTCTCCACAGGAGAGGGGATACATGTGTGATCGCTGGCAGCGATAGGGAGAACGGGGGACTGAAGGTCCCCCTGAAGTTCTCCATGACTGACCTCTGACTTCCGGCGTCTGCGCAGCTCACTAAAAATGAAAGGAGCGCTGGTCACGCATGCGCACAAGCGCGACCGGTGCTCCATTCATTTCTACGGAGCTGCCGACACAGACCCCGGAAGTCCGAGGTTTGTGATGGAGAACTTCAGGGGACTTTCAGTCCCCCGTTCTCCCTATCGCTGCCAGCGATCACACATGTATCCCCTATCCTGTGGATAGGGGATACATGTCTTTTGTTTAATGGCAGAGCGGGGAGATACCTCCCTGCTCTGCCGTAGTGTTCAGTGGTGTCCCGCTGTAGCAGCCATAGCGGCTGCTAGCGGAGCCTCCAGCCATGGTGGGGGCCCGTGCCTGGGGCGACACGGGCCCCCCCATGCCGCGGGCCCCGTAGCAGCCGCTATTGCTGCTACGGCGGTAGTTACGCCACTGTATAAGACGCACCCAGGTTTTAGACAACAGAAAATAGGAAAAAAAATTAATATTTGACTACTTTTACAAAGAAAAAACTATTGGTTAAAAAAAAGATTTGTTCGGTTTCACCACATTCTGAGAGCTATAATTTTTATATATTTTCATCGATTGAGCGGTGTGAGGGCTTATTTTTTGTGGGACGAGCTGTAATTTTTATAAGCACCATTTTTTAGTACATACGATTTTTTTATCACTTTTTATTTCATTCGTTTTAGCGCTATGGTTACCAAAAAACAAAGATTCTGAGGCTTTCATATTTTTTTTACGCCGTTCACCATGCTATATTGTAATAGTTCGGACTTTTATGAACCCAGCTATACCAATTTTTTTATTTATTTTTATTTTTTCATTGTGCTTGGGAAAAGGTTTTTTTTTTTAACATTTAATATTATTTTACACTCCTGAAAATGTATCTAACTTTTTTTTTTTTACACATTTTGTTAGTTACCTTAGGGGACTTGAAACAGCGATCATTAGATTGCTGGTACGATACACTGCAATACATGATTGAGTTATGGAAACAGCGTAACTCGCTTATCTACGCAGTTTCTGTAACTCCAATAGTAGTGAATGGCAGTTACAGAAGCAGCGTAGCATGCTACGCTGTTTCCATAACTACTATTCAGTTCTTTGAGAGTTACGGAAACAGCATAGCTCAGCGAGCACTCGGCTGTTTCCGTAACTCCCGACCACTTAACCAGGAAGTGGCCGGGAGTCAGCGGAGCTGGGTAAGATAGAACGGGGTTTAGGGGGCCCCGTTCTAGAGATAGGTGTGGGTCCCCTGGGTGTGAGCCGCATCTGACATTTATGACATTCTGTGGATATATCATAAATGTCTTTCATGGGAAGACCCCTATAAATGCCGCGGTCGCTATTGACTGCAGCATTTAACTATTAAAACGGCCAGGAACAGCACCATTGCTGTCCCTGGCCGGTAGAGCAGCGTGTCAGCTGTAAAACACAGCTCACACCTGCAGTGTATGGAGCGGGCTCAGCGCGTGAGCCCGCTCGGCTCCAAACATCATCCCCTCCCAGCTCCATGATGTGCCGGCACATCTTGGGTCGGGAAGGGGTTAAGTAAGAAGTGGTCAGAGGGTCCGACGCTGCCGCGTCCCTTGACTGATGACTAAAAGATGCAGGGACATTTTAGCAAGATTTATTCTTGCTAAAAACTGCATCTTACAGTCCGAAAAAGACAGTAGATATTGCACAGGACAAGACAATGTCACACAGAATAAGATTAGATATACCTTCTCATCACACAGTATCAGAAAGCATCGGTTTATATACCGCACAAGACTAGAAAGTGCCACACAGGGTAGTATTAGATACATCTTCTCATCACACACTATCAGAAAGCATAGGTTTAGATACAAAACAGGACTAGACAGCGTCACACAAGTTAGGATTAGATACCCCTTCTCATCAAACAATATCAGAAAGCATAGGTTTATATACCGCACAGGACTAGACAGTGCCACACAGGGTAGGCTTAGATACACCTCTCATCACACAGTATCAGAAAGCATAGGTTTATATACCACACAAGACTAGACAGTGTCATACAGGATAGGATTATATACACCTGCTTATCACACAGTATCAGAAAGCATAGGTAAAGATACAGCACATGACTAGACAGCGACACGCAGGTTAGGATTAGATACACCTTCTAGGGGCCGGCCTAAGGATAGATGATGCCCCGTGCAAAATTATCTTTCGGCGCCCCACCCCATTATAAAAAAAAATCCCCATACAAAAGGTATTATACCCCCTACAGTATAATGTCCTATATAGTGCCCCCACACAGTATAATACCCCTTTATTGCCCACCATACAGTATAATAATAATATTTAATAATATATTATAACCCCTTCAAGGACACAGTATTCTGTCCTCTAATTGTGCCCACACAGTATTATGCCCCATGTAGTACCCCTACACAGTATAATGTCCGATTAGTGGCCCCCACACAGTATAATGCCCCCCTCCTGCCACACACAGCCCCCCTTGTTGATAGTGCCCCCTGTAGATTTTGCTATACAGCCTCCTTTTAGACTGTGCCAAAATCCCCCACCTCCTCCTTCTAGATTGTGCCATACAGCCCCCAACTTCCCTTGTAGACATTGTCATACAGCCCCCACCTTCCCCTTGTAGACAGTGCCCCCAAACAAAAATATTTTTTTACTCACCTAGGCCCCATTCCCATGATGAACTGAGCTCCTCCTCGATGGGATCCTTGCATAGGCCGGCGTGATCCTGTAGCCTAGTACGGAGTTTACCAACGTTTTCAGAATCGAGGCACCACTGGTAAAATAAATTTTCCTCAGGGCGCCCCTACCAAAAATTGTTTAGAGAAAGACAGAAAATGGCTGAAAGCAAGCACTAAACTCTTAGGGTATGTTCACACAGCACCAAATGAGCGCCGCAGGTATTTTCTGCCTCCTATTAGTTTAAATTGGAGTTCAGAGGTGGAAACACCTGAAGACTATCAGCCCCCCGCTCACAGTAAAATAACCATCAGCCCCCCCGCTCACAGTAAAATAACCATCAGCCCCCCACTCACAGTAAAATGACCATCAGCCCACCACTCAAAGATTCCCTGTAAATAGTGCCACACAGCCCCCTTGTAGGTAGTGCCACACACTCACACTTTTGTAGATAGCGCTAGACACAACCACTTGTAGATAGTTCCACAACAAAACCCCCTGTAGATAGTGCCCCACACACAGCCTTGTAAATAGTACCCCACACAAACACTTGTAGATAGTGCCAGACACAACCCCTTGTAGATTGTGACACACACACACACACACTTGTAGATAGTGCCACACACAACCCCTTGTAGATAGTGCCCCACACAACCCCTTGTAGATAGTGCCCCACACAACCCCTTGTAGATAGTGTCACACACAACCTTTTGTAGATAGTGCCACACACACAAACACACACACACACACACACACACACACACACACACTGTAGGTAGCGCCACACAGCCCCCTGTAGGTAGTGCCACACAGCCCCCTTGTAGGTAGTGCCTCACAGTCCCCTGTAGATAGTTCCACACAGCCCCTCGTAGATAGTGCCACACAACCCCCTGTAGGTAGTGCCACACAGCCCCCTTGTAGGTAGTGTCACATAGCCCCCTGTAGGTAGTGCCACATAGCCCCCTGGTATGTAGTGCCAAACAGCCCCCTGGTAGCTATTGTTACACAGCCCCCTTGTAAGAAAAGTGCCCCACGGCCCCCTTGTAGGTAGTGTCACACAGCCCACAGCCCCCTTACCGTAGATAGCGCCACTGTAGCTCCCTGAAGGAGCAGAATCCCCATGTTGCCGGGGATTTCGCTCCCGGAGCATTTCGCTTGATGTCTCTGCCCATATATGGACAGTGACATCAGGGGCAACTCCTGAAGCGGAATCCCCATCTACAGCATTGCCCATACTGTGACTGGGGATTCCACTCCAGGAGAATGACGTGACTGGCTTCTCCACACAACTTTCACAATTGAAGATACCTTATGTATCATGGTTAGGGCGAAATAACTTAATTAAAACATATATTTTGCCACAAATACTATACACCTTGTCAACTGTACCCATTAAACTACCGAAGAGTTTCTTCTTTAGACTAATTGCTAGCATTTTTTCCTGGTTTATTTGGAATATTAAACAAGTCAGAATATCAATCTGGCAGTTAAAAAAGAATAGGCTACAAGGTGGATGCGCTCTGCCAGATATATCGACCTACTATAGAGCAAACTACTTAACTAGATGGCTTTCTTTAGTGCGCACTCAAGATAAAGCCGCACATCTCCAAATTGAAAGATATCTACTAGGTTTAGATGGTCCTCTGTACCTATGGTCGAGTGTTAGACCCCAGGGCGAGATCCAAAGTCCAACTCTTCAAGGTACTATAGCAGTTTACCAGGAACATCTTTCCCATAATCTGATAAATGTTGGTCCCTCCCCTCCTATGCCTATGAGCCTAATACTGGCCTATACCCATAAAAACCTCTAACATTTCCCTGGTCTAGTCTTCAAAACATATATATTGCCCCTATATTGCTGACTATAGTCTGTCAGTATGTCACTGTCCTATTCACCCCTTGTATATTTACATTTAAATGTCCATATCACATGTATTACGCATTCTGTGTATTGATTTGTAATCATTTTTGTTCTGATACTACAGTGATGCAATGTGATGTTTATCTGATGCTTTTCCTGTTAACAATAAAAACAGATTTGAGAAAAAAATTGTTCATATTTTGCAACATTTGCCTAAAAACTGGATTGGACTCTACAGGCGTCCAAATAGTTAAAGGTGGATGAAAGATCCTAAAGTTCATGCTAGGAATATCAAAATATATCTTCCGCGAATAAAGCTATCTTTACCCTCTTAGCACTAATTTGCATACCTTTTATTTCCCCCGTTCCATCTAATATTCTTACCAAGGTTTCGAGAGATTTTAAATTTAAATCAGTGTTGATCAGCAAAGGTGGCCAGAAACATGCTGTTTGAGTCCGGTCTTTACCAGGCTTTGGGTGTACATTAATATAAGCTACATTTACGGAGTCTGGAAAATCCAATCCTGTCATCTATTGCAATAAATGAGGAGTAATTAGCTTTTTCGAAAATTTAATAATACTCTTCCGTATAGCCATCGGTCTGGGTTCTTATGTAATCTTAATGTAGACATAGTTCTAGTTAATTCTTTAGCCATAATTGGTGCATTAAGGGTCAATTTGTCTTCCTCTGTTAATAGTGAAAGGGATATGCTATCTAAAAAGACTGTGGTTTTGCTTTGTTGACCTTATATAATTGGGCATTTTATAAAATATATTTTATGTCCATTGGATTGGTGCATAGATTTTCCATTTTATCGTAAAGGTGTGAAATATATGCATTTTGGGTTGCTCAATTCGCTAATCTTGCCATTATTACCAAAACTAAATAAAGTTGCCCCTTTATATGAACCTTTGTATTTTTTTCCATCTGTCCATACAAGTCTTCCCCTGTTTTGACATCTGCTATGATTATTTCGTTTGGTCAGAGGGGAGAGTCTGAAACTCTGAGTCTGTATATGCCTCCTTTAAGTTATGGCTATATTCTTTACAATTTTGTCTCATTTCCTTTTTCCTTTTTTTCAAAGATTACATTTACGATCACCACCTAGAACTACTTTAGCTGTGTCCCAAAATAATTGTGGTTCAATATCATGGACCTCATTTATTGCCTCATATTTTGACCACGCTTTTATTTTAATTTGATATGTGTCATCTGAATCTAGATATGATGAAAATTTCTACAAATAATCAGAATCACTCTGATGGAAATCCTGTATAACTATCATAACCGGAGAATGGTCTGAAATCATAAGGTCCTCAATAAATGTTATATTCACACGAGAAATCAATAGTGTAGAGATCAAAATGTGATAAATTGTAGACCATGAGTTATACATGTGAGAAAAATAAGTATATTCCCTCCTTTCTGGCTTTGTTATTCTCCATGGGTCACATACCTCGGCATTTTCAGAAAAGGTTGTTAATATGCCAAACCTATATCGTAGTGCTATCTGTTGTTTATAGGTATTTAGCCTAATATCTTTATGCTTAAAAACAGTATTAAAATATCAACCTATAATTTTAATTTCAATTGGATCTGAACCCACTTTATTAAAAAGTAGTCGGAAAAAAAACAAACAATTTTAAAAATGTGGACCGTATATATTATATTTACAAATATATTCAGATGGCCCCTGTAGATGTAAATACACCATTCTTCCACCTTTTTTTCATAATGGACCACTTTATGTGTTCAATTTGTATGTAATTTGTGTTATTGCTGCTGCTTTAGAATTTATTGAAGGTGACCCGTAAACTTTACTCACCTATAACCTCTGCATATGTATAACATTATCCTCTGTAGAGTGTATTTCCTAAAGAAGCGCAATATCCGCTTTATGTTGCTTCTGGTGCTGCATAACTTTCATCTTCCTATAAGGTGAATGTAGCCCATTTATTTTACTAAAAATAACCCGTATTGAATTAAATCACTATATAAATAATGTATTCACAAAAATTATCAAAAACAACAACACATCCCTGTATATGACTTCCTTTTTTCCTGGACAGAACATATAAGGACCATCTGGAAAGAAAAAAAATCCAGATAGTACAAGACCGTCCTATAGGTCATCGCATCTGACCCTAATTTTCATCTTCTTAAATACAAATATACAGATAGATTTCTGCTGCATATTTCACCGATTTACCAACCACTTTATACTGTACCTAGTAACTATATCATATAGAGGTCAAATTTGAACTCAAACTACATTATCATGTTTCATATGAGAGCTATTAAACAATAGACACAAAGGATTTGATATTGCAGATATTTTTTTCTTATGATATGTTTTTTGAGGTCACTGGAGATCCTTAATCGTAATCCTCGGCCCCCCAAGAGAATGACAAAGTTGTAATGGAGAATCGAAAGCCAGATACTTCATCCGTTCCACCAGGGGCCAAAATATTTCAATCAGTTGGCAATTTGCGTCAATTTCTAAGTATTGCTGCTGGGAATAAACTAAAATGGGCACTCTTTTCCACAAGTGATTCACAAATACTTGCAAAGGATTTGCATTTTAGTTGAACAGCCGCTGAGAAATTTGCAAATAAAAGAAGTTTGTGTCTGTAATGTCCGTGGCTGCGGGCTGTCAGCTCCAACCTCCCCCTGACAGCCGCAGTCACGAGTCGGCAAGCGCTGGCCCCAACCTCCTCCTCAGGAGACGACAGCGTCCACTCCCCTCTGCCGGATCCTGTAGAGTGCGCACGCACGCTCGTGCCCGCTCTTAAAGGGGCAGCACGCGCACCGAACCTCATGGACGAACTTTGACCCGTGAGTACCTGACTATAAGAGGGGTCCAGTCCCCTAGTTCTATGCCTGAGCGTTGTTGTGTTCCCTATAGTTTGTCTATGCAAATGGTCCCCTAGTGTTTCCTGCTCCCAGTGTTTCCTGTTCCTGTTCCTGTAACCTGTATCCTGATCTAGTGCCGTGCTTAGCTGTAGTCGTGCTATGCTGGATACCACGCCTGTCCTGCTTCTGCACGCCTGACATCTACCTGCTGCCTAGTTCCTGCCAAGCTACTGTCCGTGCTGCCACAGGTACCCTATATAACTATGGACTCTGACCTGCGCCCTGTTGGCCAGCTGCCTTACCACCAAGGCGGTTCGGCCCAGTGGGTCCACAGACCCTTCGTGACAGTACGCTCAGGCCATGGACCCCGCTGGTCGGTTCAAGACTATGACGACGACACAGGAGATGCGAGTAGATATGCTGGACCTCCGGTTTCGACAGGACCAACTCCTCCAGGCGTTGAACATTCTTTCACGTCGGCAGGAGGCACAAGTTGCCGTTCCCCCTACTACACCTCCTGGCAATGTGGACACTTTTCCAAGCTCTTCTCTTCCGCAGAACGCAACTACTCAATTGGGGATCGGGAGTTACTGGCCATCAAATTGGCTCTGGAAGAGTGGAGACATCTACTAGAGGGTGCAGCTAATCCGATCTTGATTTTTACGGACCACAAGATTCTGACCTACCTCCAGACAGCCCAACGGCTGAACCCTCGTCAGGCCAGGTGGTCACTGTTCTTTGCAAGGTTTCAGTTTGGGCTTCATTATCGCCTGGCTGACAAGAATGTGAGGGCCGATGCCTTGTCCAGGTCTTTCGAGACAGAAGACACCATTGAGAGTCCACAGAACATTATCGATTCATCTTGCATTGTCTCGGTCAATCCCCTGCCAATTGGGGACATTCCTCCATGGAGGACTTTTGTGCGCCTGGCTGATCGAGGAAGAATCCTCCGCTGGGGACACTCCTCTAGACTGGCAGGTCATGCGGGGTTACGTAAATCCCGGGATTCGATTGCTCTTCATTTCTGGTGGCCCACTCTGCCCAATGATATTCTGGACTTCGTTTCTTCCTGTGCTGTATGTGCAGCCAACAAGGTCACCCACTTCAGACCTGCTGGTCTGCTCCAGCCATTGCCTGTGCCCAATGCTCCCTGGCAACATATAGCGATGGACTTTATCACGGACCTGCCTCTCTCTGCTGGATGCAGTGCTGTCTGGGTGGTGGTGGACCGATTTTCGAAGATGGCCCACTTCGTTCCTCTGACCGGTCTTCCTTCTGCTCCTCAGTCGGCAAAGTTATTTATTCAACACATCTTCCGCCTGCACGGCTTGCCACAGCATATTGTGTCTGATATGGGGGTTCAGTTTACCTCGAGGTTCTGGAGAGCCCTCTGCGGACTTATTGGCGTGAAGTTGGACTTTTCTTCTGCCTGCCATCCTCAGTCTAATGGTCAGGTCGAAAGGATCAACCAGATTTTGGAGAACTACCTACACCACTTCATCTCCAAACAGCATGATGACTGGGTGCAGCTGCTCCCATGGGCGGAGTTCTCCTACAATAATCACATCAGCGAGTCTACTAGGAATACACCGTTCTGCATTGTCTACGGCCAGTACCCATGAATTCCTCTTCCGGTGCCTGATCCTTCAGAGGTACCTTCAGCTGACACCACGTTTAGAGACTTTTTGCAGATCTGGCAGAAGACTCGATCCTCCATCCTAATGGCAGTGGACCGCATGAAACAGAAGGCTGACACAAGGAGAAGAGAGCCTCCTCGGTTTCTTCCTGGCACTAAGGTCTGGCTGTCGTCTAGGAATATCTGACTGAGGGTACCGTCATGTAAATTTGCCCCAGGTTCCTCGGACCATTCGAGGTCCTGCAGCAGATCAACCCTGTCGCCTACAAGCTTCGGCTGCCTCCTACACCCAGGATTCCCAACTCCTTCCATGTCTCCCTCCTGAAACCAGTGATCCTGAATCGCTATTCCAAGACTCCCAGCCCTGCGGTTGCCTCCAGCGGCCCCTCTGACATCTTTGAGGTCAAGGAGATTTTGAACACCAAGAAAGTGAGAGGAAAGACTTTTTATTTGGTGGATTGGAGGGGGTTTGGTCCTGAAGAGAGGTCCTGGGAGCCAGAGGAGAACCTCAATGCCCCTACTCTTCTGAAGAAGTTTCTCTCTCGCTCTGGTCCCAAGAAGAGGGGGTGTAAAAGGGGGGGGATACTGTAATGTCGGTGGCTGAGGGCTGTCAGCTCCAATCTCCCCCTGACAGCCGCAGCCATGAGTTGGCAAGTGCTGGCCCCAGCCTCCTCCTCAGGAGACGCCAGCGCTCACGTCCACTCACCTCTGACGGATCCCTTAGGGTGTGTGCCTGCTTTTAAAGGGGCAGCGCGTGCATCGAACCTCATGGACGAACTTTGACTCGTGAGTACCTGACTATAAGAGGGGTCCAGCCCCCTAGTTCTATTCCTGAGCGTTGTTATGTTCCCTATAGTTTGTCTATGCAAATGGTCCCCTAGTGTTTCCTGCTCCCAGTGTTTCCTGTTCCTGTTCCTGTAACCTGTATCCTGATCTAGTGTCGTGCTTAGCTGTAGTCGTGCTGTGCTGGATACCACGCCTGTCCTGCCTCTCCACGCCTGATGTCTACCTGCTGCCTAGTTCCGCCAAGCTACTGTCCGTGCTGCCACAGGTACCCTATATAACTATAGACTCTGACCTGTGCCCTGTTGGCCAGCTGCCTTACCACCAAGGCGGTATGGCCCAGTGGGTCCACAGACCCTTCGTGACAGTGTCCCTCTATTTCCAGGGAACAATTTGCCCAATAGGCCTTGATCATTTGGATTAAACAGGACTCTGCAAGAGTCACCCCTTAACCTTTGTAAATGGTAACTTACTGCCTGTATAAGCTGCTCAACAAGAACTGTTATATTATTACATGGTATCTCTATTGTTATTATTCCAGCAATTGGAAAATAACAGCTGCTAAAGAGACCAGATAGAAACGTGAAGCTAGAAAAATAATGTTTCTTAGCAGCTTGTGGATCGGTAATAAATTATAATTGTGGGGAAAGCCCTTTAAACCTGCATGAACGAGAAACTATTCAACTGTGAGTAACTGATGGGGGAATATATGGGCGAAATGTCTTTAAGATTTCTAGATAAGTCCAATTTTTTTTACCACTACTAGTTATACCAACTGGATTGATAGAAACCTTCATAGATATAGCAGAGTCCTAGTACTGTAATTCTAAAATAGTATTTTACAATGCAAAACAATAAAGCCTGGCTTTTTAAATAGATATCCCTAGATATTCATTTGTTTCAATACGTTAAATTTTATGATATGTCAATCAAATGAAGCAGAGATAAACGTGCCAAACACATCTGCACTACATCTGGCCCAGAGATTTAATGTACAATATCACAATGAGTAGGCTGGTAAGAAACATTATTTTCCAAGCTTCATGTTTCTATTTGGTCTCTATAGCAGCTGTTATTTTCCAATTGCTGGAATAATAACAGTAGAGAGATACCATGTAATAATATAACAGATCTTGTTGAGAAGCTTATACAGGCAGTAAGTTACCATTTACAAAGATTAAGGGGTGACTCTTGCAGAGTCCTGTTTAATCCATATGGTTTATCTGCAGGTGTTTTCTCACATCATATTTACAAGTGACAAAATTTCCCAGTGTAATTTCAGATTTATGTTCACAATTTTTTGAAGAGAATGAGTGTCAAGGTGCACTGTTAGCGCTAGATTACTGTAACCGTTTACTTCTCCCTTCATCATAATAAACATAACCCCTATAAGGAGGAGCATGCATTACTAACTCCCAGTGTCCAAATGGGTATTCCTACCTGAGGGTCGGAAAGTCTTTCCTAGTATAATCTATCATGGTTGTAGTTTACGCAAGTTTGGCATACATGGAGAGGCACGGAGAGTTGTTTGAAAACAAAACATTTCGTAGTAAAAAAAAATAAAAATTGCTTAACCCCTTCCCGTCCTCTGCCAGAAGATTTAGCCCCTTTCCTGACCAGGCATGTGCTCAAATTTTAGCCGTATGCCAATTTAATAGAAAATTGTTATTCTGTTTCTCGAGGTTGTTGGCTGCTGAAAGGGTTGCCATGGCAGCAGGGGGCCTAACAAAGGCACCCATGTCTGAGAGCATATTAGGTCCTGACAGGCTAAAATACTGACATAAGAAATCAAAGGATCTTCAAGTTTTGGGACTAATAAATATTGTAAAAAAAAAAAGGATTTAGAAATGGAAAAAAAATATTCAAGTAAAAAAAATAAAAAATTGCTTATTTTACACAATGAATGCTTTTATCTTGGGAACAAAAAAGAATAAAAAAGAATTGCTGTATTTTTGATAATCCAACCTTTCAAAAATTGAGTAAAAAGTTACCAAGAAGTCGTATTTACCACAAAATTTTACTAATGAATGCCAAAAAGGTAATGAGCAAGATGCGGCAAAAGGAAAAACATAATTTTTTTTAAAAACGTGTCTAAGTAGTAAAACATAAAAAAACTTTATACAGTACATTTAATATTCCCATAATCATACTGACCTTCAGAATAATATTACTTAAGTCAATTAGGCGGCAAAAACAAAACCCCCAAAACATGGCAAAATTTTCATTTTTTTTCAATTCTCTCTAAAACATTTTTGATAAAAGTAATACAGTGCATCACATGTACACCAAAATGGTGCCATTAAAGAATACAACTCTTTCCGCTATAAACAAGCCTTTATAGAATAATAAAAATGTTATGTCTTGGAATGCAGGGACACAAAAATATTTTCATTAAAAAAAGTATTCTTAGGCCCCATGCACACGACCGTGCCCGCAATCACGGCCCGCGATTGCGGGCACGGCCGGCCGCTGACTGACAGCCGCATTTTCGGGCCGTGCTCCCATACAAAGTATGGGAGCACGGCCCGCAAAATGCGAAAGAACGGACATGTTCCATAATTCCCGGAACATTTCCACAGCACTGACACCCTTCCGTAGTGCTACGGAAAGGTGTCAGTGTTCAATGAAAGTGAATGGCTCCGTTTTTGTGGACCGCAATTGCGGTCCGCAAAAACAGAGGTTTTTTGCTGTCGTGTGCATGGGGCCTAAATGTGTAAAAGTAGTAAAGAAAAAATAAATATAAATTTGGTATCACCGTAATCGTATTAACCTGCAGAATAAAGTTAACATGGCATTTATACCAGATAGCGAACGCTGTGAAAACAAAATAAAAAAACGCAGAATTGCTACCAATTTTTTTTTTTAGAAACTGTATAGATTTTATTATATGTATCCAAAAATGGTGCCATTAAAAAAGCCCTATTGCAGCTATGTTGACGAAAAAATAATTTTTTTTATAGCTCTTTGAATGACTCAAAACTGCTGACAGCGCTATATACAGGATGGGGAGAGCAGGGTAACCGAGAAATCTATGTTTCAATATCCATAGCGCCGCTATTGCAAGTGCCATGGTGGCATGGAGGCGGCTCCTTCATGTTCAGTGCTCCGACCTCTTTGCACTTAACGCTGCCAGCCGCTCCCCTCTGCTGTCAGTGAAGTATCTGCCATCCAATCAGGAGACCGCTAGAGTTGTCACTAGGAGCAGAGGGGGCCTTTGCGAACGCATCACTGAGGACATTAAAATGTAGATTTCTAGGTCATGCATGTTGCAAGACCAACACCACAGGTATAGTAATGCTGTTCTCCCCATCCTGTATATAGCGCTGTCAGGACTTTTGAGGGCACAAAACTGCTGACAGATTCTGTTTAAGGCCAAAACTAACTGCGATGTTAAGGGGTTAAATGAATGGATGCAATAAAATTAAACCCAGCTTTCACAAAGCTAAATTCTGTGTCACAAAGTGATATTCCCTGGCACAAAATATTTCTCTGTGCCACCAAATAGCAATCTGTGTCACGACAATCTAATTTGCTACAAATTAGCAGTGTGTATAAAAGAATAGTATTTTGTATTATAGATTGGTATTGTATGCCACACAAAATATATTTTAAGGTCATTACAGATATGACAGAATGGCACTTTATATCACAAAACTATACATTATGTAAAAAGAAAAACATTCTTTGTTACAAATCTGTATTTAGTGTGACAGCATAGAATTCTGTGACACATAATGCAATACTGAGTCACTAATTGTACTGTATATGTTGAAGTCTTATGTAAATATTATTGTGCCTTTAAATCCATTCTATTTGGTGCTAAATATGCTTTTCTCGCCGGGGTTAAACTTCTGGAGGAAGACTTGTTCCTGCTGACATATTGCATGTAATTTGTCATTTGTGCTGTCATTTATTTTGTATTGGTTGTGGTTCACAGGCAGTAATGGCATGCTACTGTAGCTTTAAAAGTATTAAGTGCTGGGAGAATTGGCAGAACGCCATGTTAATTAGAAGGTGTTGGCGCACCATAACAGCATTGGGGATGTGATACAGCGTGACTATGCTGCACCATCAGATTGGGGGCGGTGCTTTGCATTTATAAGGTGGCTGTTCGGGCCTAACAGGGTTTAGAAGCCAGCAGAGTAAGCGTGGGTCCAGAGTATTGGCAGGTGATGGGCAGGAGCTGGATCACTGTCGGTCCAGTGACAGGCAGGAGCCTCCCCGTGAGAGACAGCGTGCTATTGGTGTGTGAATGGGCAGGATCCTCCCTGCAAGCCAGCAAGCAAATTTGGATATGCCCTAAGCCAGATGGTCAAGCAAGGACTTGCATTTAAAGAGGATGGACTCTGTCCCCGAACTGATTGGTGACCCACTCCAGGCCAGTCATTACATGGGTAGAGATGTGCTTAAATGCCATATATGAGATAATTATGGCCGGATTTACCTACAGGTACAAGGAAAAGTTAGTGAACGCTTTGGAATTAACTGGGTTTTTGCATTGTTTGCTAATAAAATGTCATCTGATTGTTATCTAAGTCACAATTATAGGCAAACACAATTAAACCAAACTAAGAACACAAAAACTGTTGTACTGTTAATTTTTTTTATTTTTTTTTGGAGCACATTAAGTACAGTGCAGGGAGGAAAAAGTGAATCTCTGTGTTAATGACTTCCCAAGAGCTAATTGGCAAAAGGTGTTTCAATTAAGAAGATGATATTTTAAGTGTAGGTTTCACATGTGCTTTGCGCATTACATTAAGGCACACAAAGCCTTGTTACTGACAAATCTGTTCTTCTCAAGAAAGATTGGTTGGTGTGAACCAGGAGCGTAGCTAAAAGCTCATTGGCCCCGATGCAAAGGTTCTTCCTGGGCCCACCTTGCAAACTTCTCATGGCCGATGGCCTCCTGCTTTCAGCTGCATCACTGGGTCGCCTAAGTGATCCAACAATGCAGCACTAAGGACTTAAAACATCAGGGGAAATAGCCCCAATACATATATCCCCCCCAAAAAGATGTGTATGTGTATGCATATATGTATATATATATATATATATATATATATATATATATATATATATAGACAGGATATCTATAGCAATATGACCCTATAGCTATGGATAGGATTAGATACAGCGGCTCAGCAGACAGTATCACACATTATAGGATTGGATACAGTGGCTCAGCAGACAGTATTACACATGATAGGATTAGATATAGGGCTCAGCAGACAGTATCACACATTATAGGATTCGATACAACGGCTCAGCAGACAGTATCACACATGACAGGATTAGATATAGGGCCCAGCTCGCTGACATTGCGACTCCAGCACTGGACCCAGGAAAGGTAAGTATAAGAATTATTTTCCTTTTTTATGTGTTACTAATTATATTTGTGTTTCGTGTTTTTTTACAAGTTTGGTTGTTGGACTACTTCGATAACTGTGTTTTTTTTTATTCTCAATAAAATGGTTGTGTGTGGGATTTTTATTTCAATAAAATATTTTATCTATGTCTTTGTATACATACATATGTATATATATATATATATATATATATATATATATATATATATATATATATAGACAGGATATCTATAGCAATATGACCCTATAGCTATGGATAGGATTAGATACAGCGGCTCAGCAGACAGTATCACACATTATAGGATTGGATACAGTGGCTCAGCAGACAGTATTACACATGATAGGATTAGATATAGGGCTCAGCAGACAGTATCACACATTATAGGATTCGATACAACGGCTCAGCAGACAGTATCACACATGACAGGATTAGATATAGGGCCCAGCTCGCTGACATTGCAACTCCAGCACTGGACCCAGGAAAGGTAAGTATAAGAATTATTTTCCTTTTTTATGTGTTACTAATTATATTTGTGTTTCGTGTTTTTTTACAAGTTTGGTTGTTGGACTACTTCGATAACTGTGTTTTTTTTTATTCTCAATAAAATGGTTGTGTGTGGGATTTTTATTTCAATAAAATATTTTATCTATGTCTTTGTATTTTTTTTAAACTTTATAACTACCACCTTAGTAATAGCTGCTGGCAGATTGACAACGTCCATTACTATGGCGAGGCTTAATGTTAGGCATGAAGAGCCTAACACTAACCCCCATTATTACACTAATACCCCCCGCTACCAGGGGTACAGGGAAGAGCCGGGTATGATCCAGTACCCGACCATCTGTAGTGACGAAGGGGCACTGGGGCGGCCGCAGGCTCGTATTATTAGGCTGGGAAAGGCTAAAAACAGTGGCCCTTCTCACCCTGGTAATGCTCGGCTGCTGCTGCTGTGTTGTATCTGGCTGGTTATAAAAATGGGGGTATCCCACTTCGTTCTTTCCAGTTATTTATTTGTAAATAAAGAAGTGGGGTCCCCCTATTTTTTATAACCAGCCAGATACAACACAGCAGCAGCGTAGCATTACCAGGGTGGGAAGGGCCACTGTTTTTAGCCTTTCCCAGCCTAATAATACGAGCCTGCGGCTGCCCCCATGCCCGACCATCACTACAGATGGTCGGGTACTGGATTATACCCTCCTCTTCCTGGCATCCCTGGTGGCGGTGGGTACCGGGGTAATAATGGGGGTTTGTGTTAGCCTTTTCACTGGGTAACATTAAGCCCCGCCTTAGTAATGGATGCTGTCAATCAGTCAGCAGCCATTACTAAGGCGGCCGGTAGCGATAGAGTTTAAAAAAAATACAAAGACATAGAAAAAATAGATTTATTGAAATAAAAAACCCCCACACAACCCTTGTTAACCATTTTATTGAGAATAAAAAAAAACATCATCGAAGTATTCCTCGAATCCGACGTAGTCCAATGACCGAACCTGTAAAAAAACACAAAAGAAAACATTAGTAAGGGCCGGTTCACATCACCGCTGCCCTTCCGTTGAGGGATTCCATCAGGTTAACCCCTCAACAGAAAGGCAAACTGAAACCTCAGCTTCCGTTTCCCTCATCATTGATCTCAATGGTGATGGAAACGTTGCTAAAGGTTTCCATTTGTCACCGCTGTGACAGGATTCAGTTGCTTTGCATTGTCGACTGCGCTATTACATAGTTACATAGTTTGTACGGTTGAAAAAAGACAGATGTCCATCAAGGTCAACCAAGGGATGGGAAAGGGGAAGTAAAAAATTTCTACACATAGGAGCTTATATTTTTTTGTTCTAGGAAATGATCTAAGCCTTTTTTAAAGCCATCTACTGTCCCTGCTGTGACCAGCTCCTGCGGTAGACTATTCCATAAATTCACCGTTCTCACAGTAAAGAAGGCTTGTCGCCTCTGCAGGTTTAACCTTTCTTTTTCCAGACGGAGGGAGTGCCCCCTTGTTTTTTGAGGGGGTTTTACATGAAAATGGATTTCACCATATTTTTTGTATGTGCCATTCATATATTTATATAAGTTAATCATGTCCTCCCCTTAGTCGTCTTTTTTCAAGGCTAAATAGGTTTAATTCTTTTAATCTTTCCTCATAACTTAGATTCTCCATGCCCCTTATTAGCTTCGTTGCTCTTCTTTGTATTTTTTCCAACTCCAGGGCATCCTTTCTATGAACTGGAGCCCAGAACTGGACTGCATATTCTAGATGAGGCCTCAATAATGTATTGTAAAGTGGTAATATTACATCCCTGTCCCGCGAGTCCATGCCTCTTTTAATACACCACAATATCTTTGCTGGCCTTTGAAGCAGCTTATTGACATTGCATGCTGTTATTTAGTTTATGATTTACAAGTACACCCAGATCCTTCTCAACAAGTGACTCCCCGAGTGTAGCTCCCTCTAGGGCATATGATGCCTGCAGGATGTTTGTACCCAGGTGCATAACTTTACATTTATCTACATTAAACTTCATCTGCCAAGTGGACGCCCAAACACTCAGTTTGTTTAAGGCTGGGTTCACACGTGGCGGAATTTCACTTGAATTCCTCTGCGGACACTCCGCAGCGTTAATCCGCAGCGGAGCCGTTTCTCCATTGACTTCCACTTAAATTTAGAAGTGTTCGTTTAGACGATGCGTAAAATTCCGCTGTGGAGCATAGGCTGCGGAGCGGAATTTGGTGTGCGCAGCATGCTCTGTCTGTTGCGGAGCAGTGGCGGACTGGTTGCGGACTCATGGCGGAATTTCTCCATTGACTTCAATGGAGATTCTAAATTCCGCAATGAAGTCCGCAGCTGTCATGCACATGTTATGTGTGCTGCGGATGCGTCTTGCTTTTTTAACATGACATTTCTTCATTCTGGCTGGACCTATGTATTTCTAGGTCTACAGCCAGACTGAGGAAGTCAATGGGGCTCCCGGAATTACGGGATCGTTGCTAGGAGACGTCAGTAAATAGTCACTGTCCAGGGTGCTGAAAGAGTTAAGCGATCGGCAGTAACTGTTTCTGCACCCTGGACAGTGACTACCGATCCCAATATACAGCAACCTGTAAAAAAATAGAAGTTCATACTTACCGAGAACTCCCTGCTTCTGTCTCCAGTCCAGCTTCCCAGGATGACGTTTCAGTCTAAGTGACGGCTGCAGCCAATCACAGGCTGCAGCGGTCACATGAACTGCCGCGTCATCCAGGGAGGTAGGGCTGGATGCCGAAAGAGGGACGCGTCACCAAGACAACGGCCGGTAAGTATGAAATTCGTTTACTTTCACTAGGGAAAGTGCTGTCCCTTCTCTCTATCCTGCACTGATAGAGAGAAGGGAAGCACTTTTTCCGCAGTCCGCAGCAGCTAGTCCGCATCAATTTACTGCACATTTTGGGCAGATCCGCAGCCGTAATCCGCAACCCGGATTAGGTGCGGCATTGATGCGGACAGTTGCGGAGGAAATCCGCCACGTGGGGGCATGCCCTAAATCCGCTTGCAATTCACAAACATCTTCCATAGTCTGAACTATATTACATAGCTTGGTGTCATCTGCAAAAATAGAAATAGTGCTATTAATCCCATCCTCTATATCATTAATAAATAAGTTGAATAATAGTGGTCCCAGCACTGAACCCTGGGGTACACCACTTATAACCGGTGACCATTCAGAGTAGGAATCATTGACCACAACTCTCTGGATACGGTCCTTGAGCCAATTCTCAATCCAATTACAAACTATACTTTCCAAACCTATAGTCCTTAATTTACCTATTAGACGTCTATGAGGGACAGTGTCAAATGCCTTTGCAAAGTCCAAAAACACTATATCCACAGCGGCCCCTCTATCTAGGTTTCTGCTCACCTCTTCATAAAAACAAATCAGGTTGGTTTGACAACTTCTGTCCTTAGTAAAACCGTGCTGGCTGTCACTTATAATACTATTTATTGTCACATAATTCTGTATATAGTCCCTCAATAGCCCCTCAAACATTTTCCCCACAATGGATGTTAAGCTTACTGGTCTATAATTACCCGGCGAAGACCTAGAGCCCTTTTTGAAAATAGGCACCACATTTGCCCTGCGCCAGTCCCATGGCACTATACCAGTCACGAGAGAATCTCTAAATATTATGAAGAAGGGGACAGAAATAACGGAACTAAGCTCCTTAAGAACTCTAGGGTGTAACCCATCTGGTCCCGGGGCCTTGTGTACGTTTATTTTATTTAATTTAGCTTTCCCCATATCTACATTCATCCAATTCAGTATATCAACTGATATATTAACAGCACTGGCAGCGGCTACATCAGCTGCTCTTTCTTCTGTTGTATATACAGGAAGAACCCATTTAGTAACTCTGCCTTCTCTTCCCCATTACCACTATCTAAGGGTCCTACATGTTCACACCTTGGCTTTTTTGCACTTATATGCTTGAAGAATTTTTTGGGATTTGTTTTACTATCCTTGGTCACCTGTCTTTCATTTTGTATTTTTGCTGATTTTATTACCTTTTTCCAGATTTTATTAAGCTCTTTATATTTTACAAAGGCTACAGCTGTACCCTCAGATTTGTATTTTTCAAAAGCCCTTTTTTTGTCATGTATTGCCCTTTTTACAGAAGGTGTAAGCCATGTGGGGTTTAATTTTAGTAGTTTATACTTGTTACCTATAGGAATAAATTTTGCAGTATAATTACCCAAAGTAGATTTGAAAATCTCCCATTTATCATTTGTACCATTATTTGACATTAGTTCTTCCCAGTCTATATCCTGAATTGCAGACCTCATCCTGGGGAAATTGGCCTTCTTAAAAAAAAGTGTTTTTGCCCTCCCAGCCTGTGTTTGTTTTTTACAGTATAGGTAAAATGTAACTATATTGTGATCACTGTTACCGAGGTTTTCAAGAACATTGACATTCCCAACAAGCTCTGCATTATTAGAAATGACCAGATCCAACAGAGCTTCACCTCTAGTCAGGTCTTCCACAAACTGGCCCATAAAATTTTCCTGCAACAAGTTGAGGAAATGTCTCCCCTTTGCAGTTGAAGCCGAACCATGACACCAATTAATATCCCGGTAATTAAAATCTCCCATTATCACTACAGTACCCGCCTGTGCAGCCCTCTCCATCTGTTTATATAGCTGAACATTCATCTCCTCAGTTATATTGGGGGGTCTATAGATTACACCAAAAGTAATTTTTTCAGTGTTTACCTCCCTTTGTAATTCCACCCACAAGGTTTCAACCTCCTCACAATCTTCACCCTCTAATGTCTAATGATTCTGCCAAAACAATGGAACCCGTTCACAACGGTGACAAGCGGAAACCTTTAGCAACGTTTCCGTCACTTTTGAGATCAAAGGTGATGCAAATGGAAGCTAAGGTTTTCGTTTTCCTTACCGTTGAGGGGTTAACCCGACGGAAACCTCCGACGGAAGGGCAGCGGTGATGTGAACAGGGCCTTAGATACAGGTCTCGTGTGCATGTGTGATACTATTTGTTGGACCCTGTATCTAAGCCTAAGGTAGGCTTAGACACAGGGCCCATGTGCAGATGTGATAATGTTTGTTGGACCCTGTATCTAAGCCTAAGGTAGGCTTAGATAGAGGGTCCAGCAGACAGTAATCTTAAATAGTATAAAATTACTGTCTGCTGGGGCCCTGTATCTAAGCCTAACACACGGTAGGCTTAAAGGGGGTTATCCAGTCCCTAAACATTGATGGCCTATACTCAGGATAGGCCATCAATAACTGATGGGTCGGGTTCCGACTCCCGGGACCACTGACTATTAGCTGTTTTGAAGCGGGTGCAGAGCTCGTACGAGAGCTGCTTCCACCTTCATTTCCCTTACTTGCTCACACTGTGAATCACGGACATGCCCGTGTCAGCATTTCACAGTGTGAGAAAGTGACCGGAATGAAGGGGAGCTATCGATCGGACGAGCGACTGCACCCCCTTCAAAACAGCTTGATTGGCGGGGTGCCGGTTGTCGAACCCCGACACATCAGCTTCAGCAATACACTAATATTAAACTTACCCAACTCTTCGGCCGCAGTGGAGGTCCTCACTCCATCAAGTGTCGGGATGTTTTGCGCAGCACATAGCATCGTGACGTCATCTGCTGCGCACAGTACTGTGAACCTCCGCTGCGCTCCAGAAAGAGGGGGGAAAGTACTGTCAGTTACTATAGTAACAGCGGCCCGTGTAATTTATTAGATAGGCCTGAGTTACTATAGTAACTTTCCAATGATGTGGTGCGGGGGGGCCGTGGGCCCCCTGGCTTCGGGGCCCAGTCGCAGTTGTAAGTGCTGCGACCCCAATAGTTACGCCACTGGTGTGAACCATGCCTCAAAGCAAACAACTTTCAGAAGACCTCAGAAGACGTTCTATAGAGAAGCGTGAAGCTGAAAAAGGCTAAAAAAAAGCATTGAAAAGACCTAAGTGTACATCAATCCATGGTCAGACAAATTGTCTACCAATGGAGAAAATTCAGGACTGTTACTACCATCCCTGGGACTGGGCGTCCTGTTAAGATTGCTCCAAGAGCACATCGGGCAACCTTTGAAAGAGGAGAGAAAGGCCACAAAAGTAACAGAAAGAGATCTGCTGAACACTCTGCAAACTGCAAAATCCTCTGTTCATGTGTCCACTATTTACTAAGCAAAAATGTTGTTCATGTAAGGACCCCACACAGGTAGCCTTTACTGTAAAAAAGCAACAACATTGCGGCCCGTCATAAGTTGACCCGTGACCACCTGAATGTTCCACAATGCTTCTGGAATCATGTTCTTCGGACAGATGAGACAAAAGTGGAACTTTTTAGCACAAGTACACACCACTGTGTTTGGACGAAAGAGAGCACTGCACAGCAACACCAAAATCTTTTCCCAACTGTGAAGCACGGTGGAGGGAGCATCATGGTTTGGGGCTGCTTTGCTGCCTTAGGGACTGGACTACTTGTGATCATTGAGAAAACAATTAATTCAAAGGTGTCTCAAAACATTTTATAGAAGAATGTAATGAAGAGCCTTCCATGATCTCAAGCTGAACAGATATTAGGGGATGCAACAAGACACTGAGCCAATGCACACAAATATACCAACTGGGGAAGGGCACATGCTAAAGGGAAAATTCACATATGAATACACGGAACAGTGTGTATTTATATAAAATTAAGTCATAACAATGCTGTGGAAGTGATAGAAGGACACCCAGGGAGGGACAAGGGGAAAGCTGCACAGGTAGCTGGATGTGAGTAGCGTAATGTAATCAAATTTCCAAGTTTAATTGATCTTGGTTAAAATCGAAGCACAGGGGCTACGAACAAAAATTAAGTGACAGGTAATTTGATTTCCGTTTTAACAAAACTACACTCTCAGCGCTGGTTCCAACTCCCCTGGTTCTGTTGTATCTTCTGCGTGTGCCGACACGAGGATCCGTGTGCTGATTCCTACATCCTTCTCGTGACAAGGTGAGCTGGAGGTTTTCTTTCATATTTTTTCTTGTAGCGTAATGTAATGTTCTACTTTATTTTGCAGGAGCAAACAAGCATTTTGAAGCCATACATATTTAAAGTGTACCTATGTGTAGTAGTGGCGTACTTGTTGGGCAGAGTCTAAGGGACCAGACAATCTGTACCTGCAGGCTCTTGAGATGTATATTTGGACGCGGAGATAATATGATCTACTTTGCCCCAAACAACAATAAGCATAATTGAAATGCCATCTGCAGTTATGATTAGTATTTTCTTCAGTACAGTGATAGAAAATGCATTTGCCCATTCCAGATGTTACCTGTGACTGCATATCTGTCACACTGAATGGTTTCTGATCTTTAAATAAAATGTAATATTAAAAAAAGAGAACTTAAGTAAACACATAAAACAGATTTTGGATCATTACTGCATTTCCTTAAAAAACTACGTCATCCAATACCCATATCATCTGTGTTAAAAATAAACTATATAGAAATTATGCCAATTTGTAGCAAAATTCTTAATATAAAATTGATGGCTTTGAGGTCCATGTGAATATTTATAATTTTTTTGCGGCAGTCTCCATGAAAGATATGGCTTGACACGGTTGGACATGGAATGATGCAGGTGATGATAAATTATCAGTTGATAATACAGAAGGCTCCATATGTGTCTCATTGTCATTTTAACCACTTGAGAAAAGTCAAGTCATTTAAAATCCGATGACTGTGCCAAGCTTCCGTCAGTGTTAACAATCTTCTTATTTCCAGGCTGGAGCCAGTTTACTTAGAAATTAATTAACTTTCAGATAAAAGAGAAGCATTTTTTTCCCCCTAAAAATAAGAATGAGGAGATTCATAGCTAAAATATAAATATCTATGTTGCAATTTAAATTTCAGCAGAAAGCATATCCTTCTCCCCTGGTTATAAATAATCCAGAAGAACAGTGAATGAGATTGATTAGCATTTCAATGGTATGCTAGACTTTCAGTTCCTCTTTATGTTGATGTTTCTTGGCAAAATATATGACATTCATACTGCAATAGTAAAGTGATTTTCGAAAACATCCTTTGCCTTTTATACCAAAGGTGCCATATTTTACACAACATAAAGGATATTTTCCTTATTTTACCATAACAGTAGATTTTTGTCAAAATGTAAGTATTACATGGTAATTATGGAATATAGTAAAATATATTTATGGAAAAATATCAGACAGGAGTAGTTGAAAGGTGCATTTTAAGTAGACGCATAGAAAATAAAATATTTTACACAATAAACAACATAGAAACTCCTCATTTTTTATTTATTTTTTACTTCAGCCACTATTAATATCTGTACATTATTACAAGGGCTGTTATAGTTATGGGGATACCATTATAATATGTTAGGGCATACTTAAAGTATGCCCTGTCAGCTATTGTCACCAGATAGCCTTGAAAGCCTTACACAGGTCCGAGGCTGCCTGTATAAATAACGTGAAACCCAACATTTGCATATATGTATGGAGCAGAGTGAGAAGGTGTTAATATTGCAAATGGTTTACAGAAGATTACAGTGATTTAACAAATGCACTTTAATTACATACAAGATGTCCATAACCCTTATACCAGTCACATGAATTGTTATAAACAGTCGCATGGACCACAGTGCGTGGGACCAACGCTACTTCTGATTACTGGCTCACTTAATTGGGTAGTTGGTGGAGTGTAAGGGAGTCCTTGCCTAGCTCTAGTCTCTAGGTGGGTCAGCATTGTATTTAGTTATTTCAACAATTAATATCTAAGAGCCTGGAAATAAGCAGTAAGTGCCTTAGATTATACTTGACCAATCCATAATAGTAGGGTCCAGGCTCAGGATATTTTTTTTGTGTACATTTCTCTAATAACAGGGCAATTTTGTTACTAATTTGGCAGTAAAGAAACTAACATAAAGTAACATAGTAAATGTATCAAAGGGGTTTTATGGTTTCAAAAAATTAAATTTTTATTGTATAATAAACAGTGAATACAATTTCCAATTATATTTAGATTGTTACTTTTTTTTACAGTTCCAGTACAGTTATCAGAGTTATGTGCTATACTGAGCCGAGCAGTTCTGTGTCCATCACATGACCAGGACATGTTTTTCTATCCTCAGGAAATAAGCAATGAAGGTTTCTATTGAATGATAGCACGCAGAGAACTTGAAAACCATGAATAATGGATACAGAAAGTACATTGGAAATTTGTATAACTTTTCATTATACAAAGAATAAACTGTATGTGCTGAAACTGTAATACCTCTTTAATTCCAATCTATTCATCAATTCCAAAAGAGGAACATTCTAGAAAAAGATGGATTTTAGTTAAAAGTTTGAATGTCCTTCCAAATAAGTGCCACTTGTGAGGTAAGATCTCAGGCATGAGGGCTTATGTGTTGTAGCTTTCTGGCTCAGTAGGAAGTTGAAGGGAGACATCATGGGATTTTAATTTATGGTCTTTAAGGCATTAAGGAATCACAATAATTCAACCCTCAACAGCTCTCTCTTAAGAGGCTGTTATATCATATAAATTTATCTCTGTTCTTTAAAAAGACCAAAAAAAGAGAAAACTTACTTGAAGGAGAAAAGTAGAGATGAGAAGAGCAGTTTAATACGAGAAATTTGCACAATACTTGCCAATGTTGAGTCCCAGGATAGCATGCCATCAGTATCTGGAATTTTGTTGGGCGTTTATCAAAAGCACTCTCTCAATACTGTATAGTTGAAATTATGTTTTTATTACTAATTTTAACTTTTTTGTTTGTTAATTAGCATTTTGCCCAGCTCAATCCCTATAGGTTAATTGTTTTCTTATGAAATTGATCCTAGTGTGCGCAATTGTGTGTGACAAAGAAATTCGATTGTGAGCCCAAATTGGGCCAGGGACATATGTGAATGATGGCAACCTCTATACATTGCTGCAGATGGTTAATGCAAGTGGACAATAATCCTAAACACACCAGCAAATTTCCACCTGGTTTCTGAATGTTAGATATTTTTTGGAATAAAATACTACATATTGAAATCTGTTCTGTTTTATTGTTATCAACAGTGGTTATTTGTTTATAGCTGATAAGGACCACACAATTGTTATTTAGGCCCTAATAAATAAAAATATAGAATTTATTTTTTTCCCATGACTCTATATTATGTACTAAATTCATGGATCATGTTCTGCACCCCATACTTGTAACTTTGCTGGTGCGTAATTTTATCATCAAGTTTTTTGTCCAGCACTCAGGCCCCCGGATAAACTGTTCTAAATCTTCGGTGGCTTTTCCTTCTTCAACCTCTGAATTTAAGTATCCAAAAAATATTCATCCACTTATTATATATTTAAAATTGACAACATTCATCATGAAATCATCTTCCAGTCCCCAAGGAGCAATAATCCCTTTCCATCCCCCACTTCAACTTTATTTTCAGCATTTGATCCAATAACAGAAGAAGTCTCTAGGCTCCTATCTTCTTATCGTCCTACTAACTGCTTTAGTGATCCTATTCCCTCACCTCGTACAGCCTCTCTCCCAGCTGTCACTACTTGGCTCCTGCAATTAAAAGGCGCTTTGCATTAGGGAACTACCTTACACTAGCTGACCATGTTCTAATAAGGCTTATGAAATGTATGCTATCTATAGGTATACATGTGTAAAATGCATTGGAGGCAGGTAGAGGCCAGTCTCCTGTGTGGTCTAATTTTATCTATGTGATGGGTTTGTGATGCATCCTATAGTGGTTTATTCACAAACTTTGCACTTTATTTTTACTTATTTTATGTGATTTGGTAGCCGTTGCTATGTAAACCTTAAGTGCCAATTTTTTTTGTTGTTATTGTAATGTATGTAGATGGTGATTCTAAGCACATCAGTAATACACATTTATATAAAATGTTGTATCATATCAGCGCTGCTGGTTCTATGCATCCATGTTACATAGAAACTTCAGAATGCCACTGTAAGCCAAATCCGTCAGTGAGCTGGACTGATGGCTCGGTTCACAGCGGCTCCTGATACACAATCTAACCATACTGTAATACTGTTCACATCTATGTTGCACAACCTCTTTAAAATATGAGTAACGTCCGTGGTCATTGACCATGAACTCCTTCCATCCAGTCGACGCCCTTCTCTCAAGAGATGTCTGCACATACGGACGCCCTGCTCCACAGTGACCACCAGGGTGCGCTCACGAGCTCAGTCCAGACATAAGAAGCCAGAGCGCACGCATGTTGGTGTTTGAGCTAATTGCTCCAGAGCACCCTGGGCTATAAGAAGGCCTCAGCCCCATCCTACCACACCTGAGCTTTGTTTTTGTATTCCAAGTCTGTCTTGCAAATGGTCCCCTAGTGTTTCCTGCTCCCAGTGTTCCCTGTTCCTGTATCCTGTATCCTGATCTAGTGCCGTGCTTAGCTGTAGCCGTGCTGTATACCACGCCTGTCCTGCTTCTCCACGCCTGACGTCTACCTGCTGCCTAGTTCCTGCCAAGCCTGCCTTGCTACTGTCCGAGCTGCCACAGGTACCTTATAGACTCTGACCTGCGCCCTTATGGCCAGCTGCCGTACCGCCAAGGCGGTATGGCCCAGTGGGTCCACGAACCCTACGTGACAATATGGGTCTTTCAGACTCCACCACTTTTTAAATGACATGTTTTAGGTGACTTGTACAATAATTGAATAGATACAGTTACTAATCTTGTAATACAGGTGCAAATATGAAGTTTCATTTATGGAAGAATTTCCTGTATTTGGATCAATTCCTAAATCTTTCATTAGATTAGAAGTTTGTGTGTTGTTAATGAATTTTATGTAATTCACCCGTTATAATTTTTTCATGAAAATATAATTTAGTACTTACTTATTAAGTTATACTACTGAAATAAATATTTGTTGGCATTTTTTTAAATTTTGACTTGAGCATTCTCCTCCGATCACTTTACAAACATTTGTCCCTATGAACCTATTCCCAGGCATCTATTTCTCTGCTGTACATGTATTATGAATTTCTTACTCCTATCTTTTGGTGTATGTTATATTCTGTCATTATTTCTTGTGCTTAGTAAATCATTTCACACAGTGATATAAATTTGTAGTAATGGCTTCTTTCTCTCTGAAGTTATCTGTTGGTAGGGTTTAGTAAGAAGTAGTTGGACATAGACTATAATTTAATGTAACACTGCTATCTCAAATCGCTTTAGTGATATACACAGCATGTGCCAGCCCTACATTTTCTTATCTTCTGCTACAGTGACACTCTCTAGTAGCCATAGACAATTAAGCTATGATGATGTCCATCTGTAGCTATTTTCTTGTTCCTTTCCGTTCAAAATGATTCCTTGAATCAATCTGTTCCCATATCTGTCTCATTATATTTGCATTTTAAAGGTTGCATAATACTCAACAGTTGGATAATTTGAAAATAGTTTGTTCAATTCCTTGCAATACTTGCGGTTGATGTGTTAAATAAAAGAGTAAAAATAGTGTAAATTAACCCACTCCCCAATAAACTCAGTGCATATTATTTTACCTTATTGGAACTATACATCTATACAATTGTGACCTAGAAATGTCTTTGTCCTAGACCAATGTTAAAGGGCTATCTCCCCAGTAAAACCCCTTTGAATATGCCCTATTAGGGCATGTGAATGTTATTGGGTTGAGAGTGGTTCTCCTGCTCAGGACCCCATTCTTTAAGCCAGAGTAGTTAGCCACTTAGGCTGGGTTCACACGTGGCGGAATTTCACTTAAATTCCGCTGCGGACACTCCGCAGCGTTAATCCGCAGCGGAGCCGTTTGTCCATTGACTTACACTTTAATTTAGCAGTGTTCGTTTAGACGAGGCGTAAAATTCCGCTGCGGAGCATAGGCTGCGGAGCGGAATTTGGTGTCCGCAGCATGCTCTGTCTGTTGCGGAGCAGTGGCGGACTCATGGCGGAATTTCTCCATTGACTTCAATGGAGATTCTAAGTTCCGCAATGAAGTCCGCAGCTGTCATGCACATGTTATGTGTGCTGCGGATCCGTCTTGCTTTTTTAACTTTACATTTCTTCATTCTGGCTGGACCTATGTATTTCTAGGTCTACAGCCAGACTGAGGAAGTCAATGGGGCTCCCGTAATGACGGGAGCGTTGCTAGGAGACGTCTGTAAATAGTCACTGTCCAGGGTGCTGAAAGAGTTAAGCGATCGGCAGTAACTGTTTCTGCACCCTGGACAGTGACTACCGATCCCAATATACATGTATCTTTTTAAAAAAAATGAAGTTCATACTTACCGAGAACTCCCTGCTTCTGTCTCCAGTCCGGCCTCCCAGGATGACGTTTCAGTCTAAGTGACGGCTGCAGCCAATCACAGGCTAATAACAGGCTGCAGCGGTCACATGGACTGCCGCGTCATCCAGGGAGATCGGGCTGGATGCCGAAGGAGGGACGCGTCACCAAGACAACGGGCGGTAAGTATGAATTTCTTTGACTTTCACAAGGGAAAGTGCTGTCCCTTCTCTCTATCCTGCACTGATAGGGAGAAGGGAAGTACTTTTCCCGCAGTCCGCAGCAGCTAGTCCGCATCAATTTACTGCACATTTTGTGCAGATCCGCAGCAGAATCTGCAACGCAGATTCTGTGCGGCATTGATGCGGACAGTTGCGGAGGAAATCCGCCACGTGTGGTCATGCCCTTACAAAGAGCAGCTCTTGCTCTGTGATGGGTCCGGTTCACCCATGTATTATTAGCACATGTGTTTGCATTGCCCATAAACAGTGTAATGTTCTACAATAAAAGTTACATGAATATTTGCAGTTTAACGATACGAATATCTACAATATAAAATAATATCTCTAAATAAAAGATATAGCTGAGACTCATGCATTTATTCAATTTATTATTCTGTTGGGTGTAGGAGTTTGTGAGTCCAAGTAGAGGCCACTTTCTAAAAGTAAAAACCCATTTTTAATCACAAGAAAAATTTCAACACAATGGACCTGTTTAATAAAAAGTGTCTAACACTAAAACTGCTCTAGTTGCCCATTGCAACCCATCACAGTGCAGTTTTCTTTTTTCCTGAGCAGTTTAAGAAATGAAAGCTGAACTATGATTGATTCACTGTATATAAGATAGCAAATGTCGTTCAAAAATGTAAATATATTCACCGCCTGATAGAACGATTAAAAATTTTTAATCGTTCTATCAGGCGGTGAATATACTGAACTATGATTGGTTGCTTTAGGCAACACAGCCAGTTTTTTTCTGTTCAACAGTTTTGATAAATGAGGTCCAATGACTTCCCCAAGCTTCCCTCTCAGTACACAAATAGAACATAACTTATGCTCTTTCTTGTTAATAACCTCCCTTGCATTTCTTAATACTGTATACGGTAATCTTCTCGTGCTTTCTATTGTGTGAGAGTGAATGAGGGACCTAAACCAAGCATGTGTACCATGATTGGAGCCTCTTGTATAGCAGATAGAACTTCCTGTTACTGTTATGGTGGTCACAAGGACAGGAAGGGAAGTGTTTGCTAGGTCATCTGAAATTCCATTACTTAAACTGCATTTCTAAAAATAACATTAAAAAAATCACACTTAAAGTCAAATTTAAATCCTTCAGTTGTCTTCTTAGGTCAATTTGTTGAAAATTCTACTTAGCTGTAAAAAGAGGAACTCGGTTAAACGCTCAAGATGTCCTGCATGAGAAATTATCTATGTAACAATAATGATGATATGACAACAACAACAAAAAAAACATATTGTGTACTCATTACATATTGAATACATTTTTCTTCTGAGGGCATTGACTTGGTATTGACAACTTTCTTAACATGCCTAGAATATAAATGTTAACACTTATTATTATACTGAGACTGACTATTGTACAGATACAGTAGTATACTACAACATTGTCCATATGAAAGCAAGTGGTTTAGCTATCCGATTTTTTTTCATCTATATTTTATAATTTTTTAAAAACCACCACGGGGGCCACGCAAAAGCAGGAGTGTCACTAGCAACGGACCTCCGGAGCCCGAGCCCCAGATCTCTGGCCCGGTGCTCCGTATCCCCAGGTAACTGCCACTACAGAGGTCGCAGCGGTCACAATTGCGACCGGGCAATGGTCGCGATTGCGACCGGGCCTTGGCCCCTGCACCGCGTCTATAGAAATGTACTATAGTAACTGGGGCCTACGTCATAAAATACACAGGCCCCTGTTACTATAGTAATACCACTATATATACACACACACACACACACATTTTCTTTGGGGGGGTGAACATACGTTAGTACTAGGATACTTACTGCTGGGGCCCTGTATCTAAGTCTACCGTGTGTAATACTGTCTGCTGGGCCATGTATCTAAGCCTATCATGTGTGATACTGTCTGCTGGGGCCCTGTATCTAAGTCTACCGTGTGTGATACTGTCTGCTGGGGCCATGTATCTAAGCCTATCATGTATGATACTGTCTGCTGAGACAAAGAGGATATGTGGGACTACCTACACGGGACTGCATTGCACTGTCTAGAAGGGGCATGTATAGCAGGGGGGCTGTGTGTGGAACTATACAGGGGGGTTGTGACACTATATCCAGGTGGCATTGTGTGGGGAACGCTCTAAAGGTGTCTTTGCTTTGAGCCCCGAGACATAACTTTGCTTGGCGCCGCAGAAACGCCAAATTTGCCTCTGAGATTTAGTACAAGGATACTTACTGCTGGGGAACTGTATCTAAGGTTACATTCACATGAGCGTGACAGATTTATATGCGTAAGAAAGGTGCGTAAATCTGTGCGCTGCGTTTTTGCATCAGTGTGCTTTGCGTGTGGCATGTGTTTTTCACGCACTTGCAAGCCCTTTTTTTTTTCAATGTAATTAATGCGTGAAACACGGACAACACACGGATATCGTCCGTGTGCTGTCCGTGGTTTTCTCGCACCCATTGGCTTCAATGGGCGGCTAGGTGAAATACACCAATCTAGGACATGCAGTGAGTTTCACACAATGGTCACTCGCTGTGTGAAAACGTATGCATGTGTGAATAGCCGCATTGAATCCAATGGGTCCGTGTGCTGTACGTTGATTCACGCTCGTCTGAATAAGCGCTAAGTTTATCATGCGTGATACTGTCTGCTCGGGCCCTGTATCTAAGCCTATCATGCGTGATACTGTCTTCTGGGGCCATGTATCTAGGCCTATCATGTGTCATACTATCTGCTGGGGCCATGTAACTAAGCTTATCATGTATGATACTGTCTGCTGAGACAATGCATCCAATTATATCCAGCGTTGTAGCTATGGGAGCCTGTCTTATAGATACGCTATCTCCGATATGTATGTAAAAATTTTTATTTTTGTGGGGGGGGGGGGGGGTAAATATATGTCTCGGGGCTTGTGCCCCTGATCTTTTAAGACCCTAGCAACGAAGTAATGCCCACTTTATATCCCCAAACCTGGTCATTCATACTACATGAAGTATTAAGAGATATGGAGAGACAATTTTTCTGTGCATTGAACATCAATTGCATGTAATTTGAGCAATAGTATTGTTAGTAGAGTTTTAGATTGTGTTTTTTTTTATTGTCATACATTATCGCATTACGGTTCATCTGTAATAGTATATTAAAAGGACTGTGTATAAACAGGCAAGTCTAGTCAATAAGTACATTTAATAGAACATCTCTATGCCTCTGTACAGTGAATGATTTGCATTTTATGAACTCATTTATTTTAATAATGATTGATTGATGATAACTGCTTTTTGGTTGATTGATCACTTTGCACATTCCAACTTTTGTAGATTTTTGGTGTTCACTTTCAGTAATTCTTGGTCTACATTTTACAAGAAATATAAATGAAGTCATTTTAAATATTTAGTAGTAAATGGCTGCAGTACTGCCTGATAATTCAAAGCCATTAATTCTTCATTAGTTGTTTCTCTGCAGGACTTTTCTGATTGATGAGTTGATAATGAATGATTATTTTCCCATGTCCCTGTGTGGAAAAAAGGATTCATGTAATTATTCACCATTAATATTAAAGGTTCAATGCTGTATTCGTAGGTTTTATGCATTTCGTGTGTATAGAGCTTTTATTGTACACACACTGCCGAAAAACATTTATCACCTATAAACCAGAGACCACCAGCGATCACAAGAACGAGTAAGGCTGGGTTCACACGAGCACATTAACGTCCGTAATGGGCGGACGTATTTCGGCCGGAAGTCCCGGACCGAACTCAGTGCAGGGAGCCGGGCTCCTAGCATCGTAGTTATGTACTACGCTAGGAGTCCCTGCCTCTCCGTGGAACTACTGTCCCGTTCTGTAATCATGTTTTCAGTACATGACAGTAGTTCCACGGAGAGGCAGGGACTCCTAGCGTTGTACATAACTACGATGCTAGGAGCCCGGCTCCCTGCACTGAGTTCGGTCCGGGACTTCCGGCCGAAATACGTCCGTCCATTACGGACGTTAATGTGCTCGTGTGAACCCAGCCTAAATGAAAATAAATGCTAGAAACAGGTTAGTCTCCTCTACAATACACTGTTACTAGTTTAACTCAGACATACTGGTGATAGACTCCCTTTAAATCCTGGATAACCCCTTTACTCCCTGCCCACAATCCACCCAGGAAGAAACCCAAAACACCCTAGTAGCGCCGCTCGTCATACAATTCTTCAAAAGTCATGCTCCTTTGCTGCTTGGTTTACAGTTCCATGCAAAACTTGACTGTTGGCAGGAATGTGCATGTTGTGCTTAGGTGAATAGTGCTGGTCATTGAATAAGTAAATAGCGCCATACATCGTATGCCTGTACTGATTTGTGAAGTTGATGGCAACAGGAGGTGTCCAGGGGTGAGTCTCCATGCTGACTTATTGCACAGGGCCCCCCCTGTGACTTGCCCCTCTCCCCCTGTAACCTGCCCCCCCGGCAGGTCACTGAAGTGATTGCACAGTCGACAAGGGGATAAGGAAGGTTGAAGAGAAAGAGAGGAGGAAACCTTAAAGAGGCTCTATCACCAGATTATAAGTGTCCTATCTCCTACATAATCTGATCGGCGCTGTAATGTAGATAACAGTGTTTTTTTCTTTTGAAAAATGATCATTTTTGAGCAAGTTATGAGCAATTTTAGATTTATGCTACTTAATTTCTTAATGACCAACTGGGCGTGTTTTTACTTTTTACCTACTGGGCGTTGTACAGAGGAGTGTATGACGCTGACCAATCACTTCTCATTGTTCCAGCCCAGCATGATCCACAGCCCAGCGTGATTGTGCAGTGAAAGCAGCTGGGCTGGAACATTGAGAAGTGTATGACGCTGATTGGTCACTGATTGGTCAGCGTCATACACTCCTCTGTTCAACGCCCAGTTGGTAAAAAGTAAAAACTAATTAGCATAAATCTAAAATTGCTCATAACTTGCTCAAAAATAATTGTTTTTCAAAATAAAAACCACTGCTGTTATCTACATTGCAGTGCCGATCAGATTATGTAGGAGATAGGGCACTTATAATCTGGTGACAGAGCCTCTTTAAAGGGAAGGTGTCATCATTTTTTTTTTTTTTTATCCAATTGCTTTTGGTATGATATTAAAATAAATTTTATTTATTTGTGTTCTTGTGTTCTACTTTTTTCTTACTTTTACTTCTCTATGGGGGCTGCCATTTTTTTTTCATCTCTGTATGTGTCGATTAACGACACCTACAGAGATGGAATACGGCACGTACAACCCCATAGAGAATGCAAACGGGACATGCACCGCTCCCACACAGACCAAAAGGAAGGTCTTTGGCAGAGCGAAATCCGGCGCCATTTTCATGTGGACCGGAAGCCGCGGCCGGACAGTAAGATGACAACTTCCAGCCGCGGCTTCTGGCCATATGTTCAAGGAAGTGAAGCCGCAAGGAATAGGAGCGGAGGCGGCAGCGGCGGCAGGAGCCAGGGAAGTTATGTTCGTGTATGTGATGTGTGTTTTACATTCGTGTATGTTTGTGTTATACTGTCTGCTGAGCACAGTATCCAATCCTCCTACACTGTGCAGTCGCTCAGAAAATGGCAGCACACAGTGTAGGGGGTTTGACGATTCAAACCCCCTCCATCTCCTGGCACTAGCCAGAATAAGGGAGGGGGGATTGTGTGAGCACACTTGAAAGTGTGTCTACCCCAAATTTGCAGCATAAAGCAATGAGGTTGCTTTACCACATTGACCATGCTGCAATTTTGGGAAGTGCTCCCTCTAGTGCCCAGCACATGGAAATGTTATAAATTCAAATCTAATTTATAATATTTCCTGACTTGTGAAAAAATGTTAAAAAATTAAAACAATGTGTAATCACTCAAATAATAATTGTTTAATTAATAAAAAAAAAAATTTTTTTTTTCTAGCGAGACATTCCCTTTAAAGGTAAATGTGTGAGGCTTGAGGCAATTTCTCTAGTGATATTGAGTTTGATTGTGAACTGGCTAATATACATACAGTAGTCTGATAAGGCTGCAAATGTTTAACTGTCTGTAGCGAGTCAAGCAGGTCAGAATAAAACGGCGCAGGTTTTTTTTCCACTTTATTAATAGTGTATTACTATGTAAACCAAGTAACATATTATAGGCAAAAGATCTTTATAGGAGTCTCATATATAAGACTTATCTAAACTGTCCTATCGAGAAGGTAGGACAAGGCGAACCCCAGAGATCTCTGAAACAGTATTGCATAGTCATATAACTGCTACATATTTTGGAATATTTTACTTCATGAACATTCATGAAATAAATATACAACTGCAGTTGCCTGGTGAAATTAAAATCTACATTAGAAATATATAATTTTAAATTAAAATGTATCATATTGCAGGTGTTTAGAAATCAGTGCATAATGTTTGACTTGCTGGAAATTTACA